>NW_020664409.1:14407885-14520385 GCF_002925995.2 Terrapene triunguis
TACCAGATTGAGGTCCTTGGAGACTGAACTCCTCTATTTATCCACAGAACAGTGAAGGAATTATTTTAGGGCTGAAGGAGTAGTTCAGACTGTGCTCATTCAGACTGTGGTGTCTCTGCTCATGAGGTTGACAATTAGTGCCATTTGTGATGATGGTTTTGATCTTGTACCTTAAGTTTTATCTCTAATTAATATACAAAGTCACGAAAAGCCAAGTTGTATACCCCTAAGAATAAGAGATTAAAATGGAAATACTGACAATTCAATTCTAATTTTATTTATAAACCTAATTTGAAACAAATGTCACTTTCTAAACAGATTCTGAATATATCAAGCTGATTGTAAAATTACAAAACTCCCACTGATGTATTCAAGAAATTCAGTTGAGCACACTTGGTAATTCCACTTTACTAGTCATTAGGTACAAATTACCACTCACCATAAAAAATATGAATCAACTGTCTACATTTTCTTTCTGATTTGGAAACTTAAGATCATGAATCATTTGCAATTAATTACAAACCACTAGTAAACCAAGCATGTGAATAGTATTCACAAGCTATGTTTAGCAACGTATCATTTGCTTTCTAAATGTCATATATCAAAAGCATTATTCTTCGCAATTTCAGCATTTTCTTAAAAGTTCCAAGTTTGACTTAGTGAAGTAGACTCTCTTTTGTAAATCTCCACTGATGGGCATTTGTGTAATTTGGTTGTAAAAAGCTGACTAGAGTGTCTGTTTAGAGTCTGTAAGTTACAGGATTTAATTCATGCCTTGCATAACTCCATTGACTTCAATGGCTAACAGATTTATTTGGGCATAAGCTTTTGTGAGTAAAAAACCCACTTCTTCAGATGCATCTGAAAATAAATCTGTTAGTCTTTAAGGTGCCACCAGACTCCTCGTTGTTTTTGTGTAGACTAAAACGGCTACCCCATGATAACTGACTTCAGTGTAACCTATAAAAAAAACCTGATAATTGACTTCAATGTAACTTATAAAAAAAAAGGCCACCTTAAAAGAAAAGAGATCCAAATGTTATATTTTAATTTTGCTGAAGGCAGTACCTAAAACTCAATCTTACATTAAAGATAGACAGTAGCAATAACATCATTTTAGTGCATCTTCAAGGCACACTAACTTTAACATTGATTTGAAAGATTACTGTATATTTAGAAGTATTTGATTTTAGCTTTGTAGTACAATATACTGAAATGTATTGAGAAGTTAGCATGTTTTAAAAGACTACTTCCAAAGAGTTTATGCTCAATATATTGATTTTTGAAGGTAAGAAACTCAAAGACCTAATCTGAAGAGAAATGCTTTTATTAAATTCTTTTTCAGAAATTAAGAAATAGAAAAGACTTTAAAGAATTAATAACAATGCTTCATTTATTATTTATTATTTAGTTTATTATTTATTATTTGCTTTATTTATTATTATTTCCTTGGAACATTGGAGAGTAGAAACATTTTCTTTGTCAAAATGCTATTCAAAAAGAGCATATATGTAGAGATGAGTTATTTCTTCTAGACAGAAGGCCTGACCTTATACTATAATTTGTAATTATATGTTTAAAATAATAATAATAATTAATAATAATAATATCATCTAGCTCCTTGTCTATAGATCTCGCTTTATGAGGGAGATAAATATTATCCCCATTATACAGATGAGGAAAATGAAGCAGAGGAAGAGGAAGTGACTTGTCCAAGGTCACCCAACAAGCCAGTGGCAGAGCCAGAAATAGCTCTCAGGTCTCCCGGGTCCAAGTCCAGGTCTCTATCCACTGGGATACACTGCCACTCCCAGTATTCTGTTTCAATTTTTTTGTTTTCAAAATAAAATGGAAGAAAACAGAAATATGTGCCCAGTACAAACAACCAGGAAATCAAAAACAAACACTTTAAAGATCTTTCTAGCCTCAGTGATAATGCTTGATTCTTTGACTATATAGATATAGTCTATATTGATAATACAGCTCCAGAAAGAATGGACTCTACTAAAAATCCCCTATTTTTCATTTAATAGGGCCTCTGATTTAGATTGTTGTAAAACAGGATTTGGAGGGTAATCCTGTAATGTATAAAGCACCTCCCACATTATTTCAGTTGGAGCTGAGAACACATAGCACTTCTCAAGTTTGGAACATTTACATGGCTACAGAGAATACCATAGTTACAATGGGTTTTAAAATTATATCTCAAACTTCAAATATTTGTCCAAACCTTCCCTCCTCCTCACCCCAAAAACTGGTAGGGATTAAATGAAATTAACTTCCCTCTCCAAACAATTTAAAAACCATTCCATGAGTCTCCAACTCTTTGGAGAAAAAAATTGGTTCATAAGGGGGTATTAGAATATCTCTCAGAAGCCTAGAGCATTAATAATTCAGGCCTGGAAAGATATTTTAAATTTCCTAATTAATGCATAAGGTCTGCCTATAGTGATTATTTAAAGTTTGAACATCTATGATAGGATCTGCAGACTACCCTCGTGATCAAATGATCTGAATATTCCCGTAGAATGGGGAGCGCAGCTCGTAGAATGCAGAAGTTTGTATTTACTACAGTAGACAAATCTGAGTAGGCTAGATTGCCATCTAACTACTTGGATTTAATCACTTAATTTCAGTAGTGAGGGAATGGAGTGTGGGGACCAACAGAACAAAGAGATTTAGGGTCCCCAAAGGACTGTGGAGGGTGAAACAAAGCTTTACTCTAATCTGTGTGTGTGTGTGGTGAAGTGGCCATATGTTATGAATATTGGTATGGCTCTGAGGACTCTGATGCATAAAAGCCAAGGTCTGAAGGGAACTCACGGGATCATAGAAAACAGAAATGGAAAAGACTTGCTAGATCTTCTATTCCATTTCTTTGGCAATGCAGCATTTTTCCTTATTATTCAATTACTAGGGCTTTATCTAATCTATTTTTAAATGCCCCAACTGATCTTCCTTTCATCAATTTCCTTGGGAGATTATTCTACGCTTTGATAGAACTCATTGTCAAGAAGTTTTTTCCTGATACTCAGCCTAAATTTTCTGCTTTCTTAATTCTATCTCATTAGTCCTACCTATACCCCTGTGTACTGCACTAAACAATTTATCTTCGCTGGTATTTACCCTTCAAAAACTTACCTATTCCCCCTTCCCCAAGCCATTGCTTAACCACAGTAAATATATTTAACTATTTTCATCTTTCCTTTCTCATTAATCACCTCTGTTTCATTTTTGTTGATATTTTCTAAACTGCCTCCAGTTTGCCAATACCTTTTGTGATAATTGGATGCTCAAATACCAAACAGATTATGTCAACTATGATCTCATCAGAGACAGAATGAGAGAAACTATTACTGGACCTACCCGCTCAGCAATATGATGTGTCTGTATATGATTCCATTATCTTTTTTACTGCCCTATTGCAATGCATATATCATTTCCATATTATATAAAGACAATATAAGGACCCCCTGGACTTCCTGTTGATTGTCCCAATTTCATTTTCAGGCTTGTATTTTTAGATAGAGTCCAGCTACCTATTCTTTGCATATACAGTTAATTGCCGTGTGGTGCATGCAATGGTTTAAACTAACGGTTAGTCAGTTAAAAAAAAAAAACTGGCCTCAACTAATACTCTTTTGTTTGGATTTATATGAAATTTCACTGCTGTTTTACTATAAATGTAAGTAATTTACTGAAAATATCCAGCATCTTCTTTGAAGGATAGCTACAACAGTCACAAGTAAAAGTTAGCATCTGCCAATTGTTGCCACAAAATTTGACCCAGCTCAGTACTTAGAATATGAAATGAATGTGTTAACAGTCTAAAAATATTGACTTTTTTAATGGCAAAACTAATACATCAGTAATATATCAAAGAGCTTCAGGTCTACCTATAGTGTATAGATCAATTATATCTTCTCCTTACATTCCTAAAATCTTCATAGCTGTTTAGTGGACATTTTCTATTGGATCATATTGAATTCGTACTTCACTTGCCATTCATGCTATTTGTACACACACTGAATCTATATAAAATTAATATTACAAGATTCTTTTTTTGAGCCAGTATTAAACTCTCAGAACATGAACTAGGCTAATTTATATTGATTCAAGATAAGGAAATAAAGGAAAAACATTTGGCTACAATCCACCCCTGAGAGTTTTTATTTTTATTTGCCATAGGTCACTCTTTGATGCCAAATAGATATAAACTGAAACTCTGTTAAAAATCTTGCAACAGAGATTTGTTTTATTGTGTGTGTGTGCACATGCTGCTATTGTAAAAAGGACACGATGCAGTTGTGCAAGATTTGATATCTACATAGGTGCTTTACTGTGTACTGTGGGTGGCGGGTAGAGTTCCCTCTTTGACCATTCCTAGTGTACAGTCTGACCAGTACTAAAGAAACCATCATTCATTGCTGTTAACTTTGCCAAATTACATCCATTGTCTCAACCATGTTTTCTAAGCAAACACATTTTGAAGCTAGCAAAGAACAAAATCCTCCCATGTCAGCTGTCAATATCCTGAATCCCTCAATCAGGCTTCAGGCCAGAATGTGAGGGATGATTTCCTCTCCATATGCAGGTGAAGTACATTCATACTCAGTCCACTAAACCTCTGTACTATCTGATAAAGTGGATCATCAAGAACTTCTGTACCTCCTCCAACAGACCCCAAGGATGCATGGAAGGATCCTGAAATAGCCTAAGTCCTCACAGCCTACATTGAAAAGGTTGTGATGAGCAACTGCTCCTCTCTCTCCAGACCTCTGATGTGTGGAGTACAACAGGCTCAATCCTGTCCCCTATTTATTCAACATCTACTGGACGAGCTGGTAAGACAACAAAGGCTGAAGTTTCGGTAACAGGAAAACAACATTTAACACTAAATCTCTTTCACTTCTGACATAAATAGCAACATCTTCCAGCTTATCCAATGCCTAAGTCAGATCAGCAACTAGATAAAAGGCCATCTGGCTGCAGTAGAAACCAGGCAAGACTCAGATCATGCAGGTAGGAATAGGGAAACACTGAGAAGAAAAGGACTCCATCGTAACATTCCCATCAATTGAGGACACCTGTCTGCAGACTGCTAAATCAATTCACCGTCTTTATTGCAACTCTTGATTTCTAGAAATTAAATCATACAATTGGTACAAAACACAAGAGCCTATCTGCTTAGTTAGACTGATAGCCATCAGCACATCACCCCGGCAATTCTTCTGTTTTCTCATTTGAACACAGGCATCAGTTCAATACCTCTGTTTTGATGTTCAACGCTTTCAATGAAATTGACCCAACCTACCTGAGTGATCAGCTCTCCTTCTTTCACCATGACCTCTCACGGCGGTTACATTCCATTGGAACAATTAAACAAGACCCATGAGTGCAGGGGCCAGAACTTTCCCAGGAGCTGGATCTAGACTGTGAAACTCACTCTCGCAAGAGAAAAGAATGATCACAGATTTGCTTTCAGAACTTCGTAGAACTCATTTCTTCCACTTAGATTTCCCTCATTAAAACCTTATCACACAACATATATGTACAAACCTCCTCTAACTATCCAAGTTTACCTCTATGGGTGAGGAAGAGTGAGAGAGTATCTTTGATACTCCTTTTAACCTATGCATTATCGTAGTAGTACACAGAAATGTGGGTGGGTAAGTGGATAGGAGGCTAGCTAGCTAGATAACATAGCTGAGCTGTTTTCATAATTAAAGAGATAACAGCGACAGTAGATCATTTGTTCTGCTTGAACACATAAATTACATCCCTGTTCTTTGAGCAGGGTGTAAAAAATGAATTTTAAAGAGAAATGTCACTATTTTCAGAAGATTCAGAACATTCTGTTTTCTATCCAAAAACAATGGAATTGGCACACACACCCCCCCCCCCGCGCCTTTTTTAAGCATGGCTGTTAATGTACAAAAAGGATAAAAACTTACTTGTTGCTTTGAGCTTCTGTTTTCCATTCCATTCTTCTCATCTGGACTCTTCTTATCATGATCCACTTTCTCATCATGTAACCAATGACAGGCTCTATGTTGGTGATTGTACCCCTGTATGAGAGGGGTTCTCAGACTGGGGGTCGGGACCCCTCGGGGGTCTGAAGGTTATTACATGGGGGGGTCGCGAGCTGTCATCCTCCACCCCAAACCCTGCTTTGACTCCAGCATTTATAATGGTGTTAAATATATAAAAAAGTGTTTTTAATTTATAAGGGGGGGTCACACTCAGAGGCTTGCTTTCTGAAAGGGATCACCAGTAAAAACATTTGAGAACCACTGCTATATGATGTGGAAATAAGTTAGAGTTGGATGAGTCAGGGTGACCACCCTTTCTATGTTTTAAGACCATGCCTTACTTAATGTCTAATACATCAAGGTCTCGATCCATTAAAGTTATTGAGAAACATTTGACCCGCTAAGAAGAAGTATGCTTTCTAGAAATAATCATGCAACGGATCGAAACAGTGATACACTAATGAATGACTTTGTACTGTGACTAAAATCTTTAACAGCTAACATACATTGTCTGGTATTCTTCATGAGGTTCTCCTTTATTTACTTGATATCTAGGTGGTCAGGTTTGGGAAAAGGAGCTGTGCTAACTGCCAAGCTTCCATCCCCAGGACAGAGAGAACCACTCAGCTATTTGGCTGCAGGGGCAATGGAGAAATTGTGTCTGATCTGATAGCTGGCCAAGAACATCAAGGTAAAGTGAGGTTGGAAGTAGAGAAATTGGAAGTAAAGATAGTTTGGCCTAAAACTTTGCTAAACTAGTTCGGTATATAAAGATTTTTCCTCCGCTTCACTTTTTGTGACTATATTTATAACTCAGTTCTTTACCTCAATGCAACATCTTACACTAAATGCCTAAATTTCAATCAAATATCTTTTCTGTATTTATATGCATGAGGAAACAACAATTCCTACAGGTCTACAGAGTCAGCTCCATGATGATTGCTAACCTTATTATAGTAAGTTAGGGAAGCATTAAATTATTTCAGTAGAAAAAATGTTCAGAATACACCTCATAGTCTGTGATCTGGCAGAACCCCTACTTATTTCTCCTTCAGGTTTAGAACAAAGAATTTACAGCGTTAATCTCCAAAGTATTTATTGATTGAATACATAGATGTAGAAAAGAGAAACTGGGATTAGAGAAGAGAGCCTCTCAGATTCCTTCATATCTTCAAAGTCAGTATTTTTCTGTTATAATTAAGACAACTGATCAATTTTACTTTAAACTGGAATGAAAATCAAATGAAAGTTTTAATTTCATGGAAAAATATGTATATCCAAGACATCTGTGAAACATAGGATTGACAATAATATTAAAGGTTTGGCTTCAGCTAGCAAAAAATGAACATCAAAAGTCTAGAACTAGATTGTTTTGCTAAATCATCCAAGAGCGTTGTGGTCTTTCCTCCCTAAGACACCTTTATTCACTCACTCTCTCTCTTCCCCTCCCTCTCTCCACCCCTCCTCCAGACAACCTGCCCTCACACAACTTGATTTTGATTTTTGGCGCTGGGGGAAGTTCAAAACTTTCTACATCCTCCATATCCAAGCAGCCACTTATTTAAGGGTTCCACCATTGTTGGGGTAGGTCCAAGGCCCTCCTACCTTGTCCTGACAACAGCACCACCTACTGAAGCACTGGGGATGGGTAGGCGAAAGCAGCAGCAGCAGCTTGGAAGGGCTGAGGACCACTGACAGTCTCTGGGCCGGGTCCTACTCCCAATGACTTCTAATTTCACATGCTCTGTATGAAGTAGAGTAAATGAGAGATGGGTTAGAAGGCAATCAGGGCAAAGCAAAAGTTGGTGCAGGGGGGTTGCAGAGAAATCAGCCAGGTCCATTAGGAAGTAGGTGGACTCTAAAGCAGGCCTATAAGGATGAATGCAGAATAATAATATTAAGGATTGTGCTATCATATTATGAACATTTTTCTATGCTTAAAAAAAGGTTGGTTTGGAGTCAATTCAAAGTATGGGTGAAAGTTCAGGGCATTATTTATTTTAGCCAAACTTATTTGCCAGTTCTTATACAATATACAAAAAACAAGAAATTCAGGTAGCAGCAAGAGTCCCATCTTGCTCCCAGCACAAGTGCATGGAATGTGCCCTGGAGTTCTCCATGGGGTCTGAGGTGGAAGGAAACATTCTTCAGCCCTGGAACAGCAGCAGAGCTGCCCCATAGGCTTCCACACAGCACTCTGGGACGGCAATTGTTGGTAAATCTATGCAATGATGGATCCACAGCCCCATCCCTGCCCTCTTTAATGCATGGCTGCTTCTGTGTATTTTATGACGATAGAGAAGGGGGCACAATATTCCCCTTAGTCCTGTAACTGTGCTCAGAAAATGCAGCATATACCCTATGCTAGTATATACCATACACTATTCTCAAGACCTCTGCTTTCCCCAGGTGCAGCCTCTGGAGTGAAGTACCATCAAGTGTTTTCTGTCTCAACTCTGAATTCCTTTGCATTTGTGCATTTCACTAAAACCATTAACATTACTTACACATCACTTTATATTTTTCAGCAATATTTTTGTTATGGTACTTGATGTGCAACACAATTTAAAAAAAACCCAAATACATATTTACTCAATTGTCCATAATATAGACTATCTATATTCACATAATTATGGAGCTTTACAAATGTATTATTCACTCCATAGTCCAAAAGGATCCCTTATGAACTAGTACACAGTTATGTAATTACATTTTTATAACATGCTATTTACTAGATAGCTGAGTCACTATGGTTGTTCATGTCTGAATCTACTTAGAGAATTTGTTAATACTTGGGACACTGATCCACTAGACTGCAATAGCTCTCAGAGGGCCTATGGTCTTTCTGGAGAATGTGGGTGCCATCCACGTATTCAAAGTTCTTATGCATATATATATATATATATATATTTAGAAATATGAGTACTTTTCTAAGCCAAAAATAATGTGGGAACCTCTACCATTTTGGTTTTTAAAATGTCAAAAACAATTAAACATTATAGACCAATACGACTATCTGGCATATACGTAGCAATGTTCATGTTCAAAGTACTTTACGCATTAGCTAGTTCTGGAAGTCCCCTGAAGCATGGGTGTGGCTGTTAGCTCCATTTTATAGATGGCAAAACTCAGCTACATTGACTTGCCCAAGGCAATACAGACAGCTGCTGTCAGAGGTTGGAGTTCAATTTGGGAGTGCCTGGTGCCCAATTTTCTGCACAGACTACTAGAGTATTCAGGCCTGATGTGGGAAAGCACTTGCCTAATATAGTATATAAGTAGTCCCATGGAAATCAGAATTAGATTACTTTGTGTGCTTAAAGTTAAGGATGTGCTTAAGTGCCTAGCTGAATAGAGGCTTAATTTCATACCATTTTATTTAGCTCTTAAAATAATACTTTTGAATTATGCAAACCAAATGCAAATCAAGCATCTTAGGGCTTGCCTACACTGCCCTGTGGTTCAGACTACAGAGGAGTGAATGGCAGTGCGCACCAAAGTGCTGCGCAGTAACTCCCCCAGGTGAACATTGCAGACACAACCTAAAAGTTTCCTAGTTCACATTACCATAATCCTCTTCAATCAGAACTACAGTAATGTGAAGCAGTAACCTTTTACTTCATGCCAGCAGTGTCCAGATGGGGGAGTTACAGTGCTGCAATTTTGTTTTGGCTAAAATTTGTTCCAAGCCAGAAATAAACATATTTTGTTTTGTAGCAGAGGGGTAAATTTGAAAACAACAAGCTGTGTTAGGGATTGGTCCTCTGGTCAGTTATGTTGTGAAGCTTGGTCTTCATTCCTGACCATGTTGTCTCACACTGTATTCCTTTAAAGGATAAAAACATTTCACAAGAAAATATGTACAAGTGATGTATGTAGCTATTAAACTATTTTGCATGGGGGGGGGGAGAGAGCATTGTTATTTTCTGTGTATTGCCCGTTTACAGTTTGAAGAAACTCTGCCAGTGTGCTGAGTCCAGAATCCCTTTTTTCCCCTTGGAATTGTTTCTAGCCTGTAATAGGTAAGACACACACACACACACTGTGCCCTCTCTCTCATGGAGACTTTATTTTTGTTCTTTCTTGCTGTTTTCCTTTATGTAAAGTAAAAGTCATTTTAATTTTCTAGTGTTTTTTTGCTCCTTGTATATGGCGATATAACAGGGTATCTATCCATGGACCAAATAGATAGCTAACTAGCTACCTCTCCGGCTAAAAAGTTGACAACATGGATTTTCTAAGGTAATTTTTTAAGGTTATATGCAGGGGTCCTACAAGTCTGTTTGCCATGGAAAAACATGGCATTTGCATTTTTACAGAGAATCTTTAGTTTTTACATTTTGTGAAAAAATAAAAATATATAGTGGAACCCCAATTATCTGATCTAATTTGGACTGGGGCCAGATCAGATAATCAAAAATTTGGATAATCAGGAGAATGGCAGAGCTTGCCTGTCAGCTTAAAAATTGTAAATACATCAATAAAACATTGTGTTCAACTGCTACCCACATATAAATTGTGGCTAGTGAAACTAAAGTTCAACATTTCATTTTAATCATGGAAAAACGTGGATACTTATGTTTTTTAACAGAGATTTTTTTTAAATCACAGAGCAGTAGGATCCCTGACTATATATAATTGTTTCCACAATTTCCTAGATTTTGTATTAGTTGGAGATTTCATATTATGATTCTTTGTATTCTTCTGTTATAAAATTGTGTCTGATATTAATTTGGGGTGGGGGGAAGTCCCATTAAGGCTAAATGTCGACCACGAGTAATTTTTATTCAGAGAAAATGGGACATTTCTTTCCTATGT
Organism: Terrapene triunguis; assembly: GCF_002925995.2. Classification (NCBI taxonomy): domain Eukaryota; kingdom Metazoa; phylum Chordata; order Testudines; family Emydidae; genus Terrapene; species Terrapene triunguis. Next base: position 14,418,736 of record NW_020664409.1, read on the forward strand.
TTGACGGTTTGTGAAGTGCTGCTGTTAAAGCTTCCTATGCACACATGACGAGAGAGTGATTTTGATCTTTTAATTTACATATAGAAGAGTGTCCACTTTGAATTACCCATAAGCAGGTGACAGAAAGAATTCCAGAGTATTTCTTTACTAGTAGGGAGTGTCTGTGCTATCTTTATGTTAATTAAGCAAACAGAATTGTATGGAATCATCATGCATTGAAAAGGGAGGAACAGAGAAACTCAACAAATAACTGATCAGTAATTTACCAGTGTCCAGTGTTTTTTACATGGCATCCATTTAAAGCACATCTCTCTGTATCTTGTATAAACCTACCTCCTTCTGCATTTATATGTCTCCTGGGCTCACTTAAAGGGCTAGAGTGCTTAAAATAATATTATCTTGATTTGTAAGTACTTTCAACTAGCAGCATGGAACATTAAAAAAAAAAATCCAAACAAAAAGCTCCAAATTCCAGGATTAGTTAGATTTTGTTTAACCTCAGAATTTCTGAGAAAGTATATTCAAAAGTTCCTGCATTAGATAAACAAATAGATGTGATTAAAGGAGTGGAATTCAGACTTTTTAATTAACATAAATTCACAGGAGCTTGTCCGTAACCTCATGTTACCAAAGGCATCATCCCAGTACTTATGGTTCCAAGTAAATCCAAATAAAGAAAACCTATGCAAGAAGTTCAGCTCTGATTTTATGCAACATAAGGACTAGTAGTTGTTTTTTAACCACCACCTTTTTGAAAGCTTCAGTAAAACAGAATTTTACTTTTACAAGTCCCGTGGGAGCAGGAACTGAGCTTGCTGAGGCTTCATTAATTTGTGCTTTAATAAAATCCCATTGGCAAGAAATGCAGCTGTAAAAGGAAAGTGTGATTGTCCTGATGTGTATATTTAATATCAATTTCTGGGTCCAAAAAATCTGTGCGCCTCTCAGGAGCATGGTGAAGGCACAAGCAAATGATAATAAATATTGAAAAATTAAATCTGGTGTGAAGTGATTTGGGTAAGGTAATAAACATTGCCAAGTTCTGATCCAAAAAGAGATACTAACATACTTCAAAGATTTCAGAATCACAAATGTATACCTTGATTAAATAGTAAAAAAACATATGAAACCTTGATTTCCCCCTTCCCTCATGTAGAACTTTAAAAAAACACAAAAAACCCTTATGTTGCATTTCTAGCACTCTCCCTGTTTCTTAATAGATTAGGAAAGTGGTTTATTTATTTCCATAGTAGCTTACTTACTGACACATTTTTGTGTGTACAAAAAGTAATTTCTAGTTAATACTTGAACCATCTGTGCTATTCTAATCCTAAGCTTCTTAGTCTGAATGTACTGTATGTATAAAAAGACTTTTTATTTTGTCTTCAAGGGGCCCTGATTATTTTTCTATGATACTTTTGAAATTTTACTGAGTTCTCCCATATATCCATCATCCTGTGAACTTGTGTAAACAACAATAGCCTGTGAGGCACTGTGTGCTACTAAATATGATATCCTAGTGATAAAGTTTTTTAAGAAAACAGTGAACTCTATTAGTTTGAATATGTAAAATGAATGACAACTAACCAAAATAAATATTAGTTCTACAGTGCACCATATAACATGTGAACTACCTACCACAGTAAGCCTGAAAGCTAATGTTTTCAATAGTATTTTTATCATTTTAAATGACAATGTTTTAACATTATTTGCATAATTTGTGTTTGTTTATACTGTATCATTTTTCCTTACAAGCTGATATCACCTCATAGCATCTGACATCCCATCCTAAAATTTATTAGATTAATTCTCTTACTTTTTTATGTCTGTGTGTATGATGTCATTATATAACAATATAGTTTAACTATATCTATTTTAAAGCAATTATAATGCTGGATGAATCTGATGACATTCTCAAACTATAGCTATTCTTTAGATACATTGCTGGTTCCTGTAGTTGGTGCACACGGTGTATCTTTTCTAAATACGTCAGGGACATTTTCAGCTATATTCTGCACTGATTTAAAAGAAACAATGCCATTAACTTCTTTGGACTGCATTTTTTGCTACAAACATCACTGAGCAAAAAGATTCTGTGATTTTAGCATGCACGTAAGACCAAAATTAAAACATGATTTCATCAACTTGTGAAATAGACATAAGCTTACATGGTCACTGGGACTAATATTGCTAATAAAACACCCTTTTTAACAAAACTGAAAATCAATAATAGGAGAAGTTCAAAATTGACACTAGCCTTTTGAGAAACTGGAAATAGATCTTCCTGTCAAAGACTAAAACTGCTCTCCTCTGTCTAGACTGCACTGGGAGCAAAATTATCAGATTTTCATTTCCTCAATTTCACTCCACAGTGGTAAAACGTGCAAGTATTGATTCATCTGCTGAAACAAAAAGCAGGAGAGCTCTTCACCTCAGCAGGGTCAAATGGGTTTGTGGGTGTCTAATTATACCTATACAGAGCATATAAATCTTCTCCCAGTCATTACGTGAACGTAAGAGTCTAAAGGCATCATTAGAATCCTTTTAGCCAACCACTAATTCTTCTTTTGTTTTATGAGAGGTCACAGAAACTGGGAGTTAATATTAGCATGGTTCACAGATTTTCAAATTGGTACTGGAAATAAGATATGCTTCAAGGAAAAGATTGTGTGTGTGCGCGCATGCGCATGTGTCTCCATTTACAGGTACATACTCCAACTATAAATATAAGAACAGCTCTCTATGTATGTTCGGTATTCATTTACTGTCCACACTATGTTGCAAAAAAGCACACGCATGCAAACTAAGTATGGTAGATTACAAATACAGCATTATTAAATTCTTCTGGTGAATTCTAATCTGTTACATAAACACGTTACACCATGAAAAATAAGCAGAAGATATTAAAATAGTGACCACCTTGTTAATCTTGTGTCATTGCCCTGCCGATTTCACTAGGTGCTACAGAAACATGCATCTTTTTCCCTTGTAACCACTGCAATGAGCTGCTTTTTTATTCACAGTTTTATCACAATACCAATATATTATAAAAAACAGAATGAAACTGTCACAAACATGCATATTGCATCAGGCTGTGTGTATTTTTTACAACTGATTTTTGAAACCATGCATTCACAGTGGTATTTGTATCCTAAGTATTTGTATCCTAAGGGAGCTGTCATATTTTGCAAATATACTGCACAAATGATGAGAGTACTGAATGTTAGATGGTGTTAGGGCCTTTCATATTATATATGGGGAAAGTAATAGGATCTCATATCATCAATGGAAGTGATATTTTAAAATATTCATTTATTGGAATTTAATCTTCATCTGTGGACCTACCTATTTGAATCCAAATATTACATAGTGAGTCACCCTATGTAAGAATGATAACCATAAACAAAAAAAGACAAAATAAACCAGTAACAACTGCAAAGGCTCAATTCATTATACAAGAAATCAGAATCTGGCCCTACATTTTTTTTTTAAACAAGTTGACTTCAGTGTAGTTACTCCAGATTTATACTGGTGGAACAGATCAGAATCTTGCCTAAGGTTTCTGCCCCAAGGAGTTTACAATCTAATTTAGACAAAGGAAAGGCAATGGCTGTAACAAAATGATCCCTGTGATTTGGTATGTTGGACATACATATCCTCAGGGTTGGTTGAGGCAAAGCTAAGGTCCATCTCCCTGCAAAATCATCTGCCTGTGCCTCAGGGTACAGCAAACTGCAGTGCTCAGTCTTCTCTCCCACCCACTTCCCATGATATCTCAGTGGGAGGGATTATTTGGTCAGATTGGGTGTAGAAAATAGGCATGTCATCCAGAACTGCTGGGTGCATTTGTGCAGGGAGTCAGAAGAATACTGGATACAGGTTTCCACTTTCCTGTCTAAAAAAGGAGAAAGAAACTTGTGGTGCACCTCAGCACCTGGGATGATAAAGGGGGAAACACCCTGATTACACAGGAGCTTAAACTTCTGCCACAAAGTCACATGGCACTGGAATATCAGCAGTGAACATCACACTAGTATTTCAAGCTCTTCCTGAAGGGATGGATCCCTGAGGACTCAGATTTGGTAGCAGTGTCTCTGAACTGGGCACACATTTCAAGAGCCAGCAAGAAGGGTAAGAGCTATTCTGCTCTCTCCATTACACCACTCCTTACTGATTTGCCTGCTACAGCTTCTTTGGCCCAGCACTGCCCCAGGGTCCAGCTGCTTCACTTTCAATTCTGCTTCTAGTTCAGATACAATCTCCCTTTGGAAGTGAATTAAGATAAACTGAAATAAGGCTACTTCAATTCTGAACAACACAGGGATTTAATGTGGTTTAATTACTCCACTTCAAATTCACACCTTTAGTTATTTCAGATTAATTTTCTTGGATGTTGCCATGAAGGCAAGGCATTAGTTATAATAGGTGGAGCTTTCATTTTCGGTCACTAGCTCTATTTAAGGTTAGAGTTGAGTACATAAATGTCACAAGATTCTCCAAGCAGATCTGGATAGTAGGATACAGCATACCGCAGGCAATGCAGGCTATTGCTTGGGAATGCAATTTGTTATAGACATAGTATGCATCAGATGGAAGAGGATAAGGGACCTACAATGTATCTGCTTCCAGGCATGAAGTGATGCTGCTCTCAATTTGATTTGACTTGTATTTGTTTAGGTGGAAATAATTTTGGGGTAGTCTCTTCGCTCTGGGAGGTAGGGTTGGACATACCTCCTGAGCAAATGTGTAAGGAAAGCCAGCTCACCCATTCTAATAGAATGCCCCAGGACAAAATAGAAGCACAAGTACCAGATGTTTAGTTTGTAGAATAGGGAAAGAGCCCTTGGGACATTAGAGTATTTATTATTATTGTCCAGTATTGTTTCACCTCAATGAGGTTCATTTTTCAGATGTTGGGTATGACAATTTTAATTCAGACACACCAAGATTAAATAGATGACTGGAAACTAACTGAAATGATTCTTGTAGCACAATGCTCCCTCAGCTAATCACTCAGCTGTAGCCCAGTTTCTTGGCCTCTGGTGAGCTTATATCTCTATGTGGGCCCAATCCAGCCATTTGGCTTTAATCAGCAAAACACTTAAGCACATGCTTAAATTCTTTACTGAGCAGTGATGGACTGAAGCAAGTGCTTAACTGCTTTGCTGAATTGGGACCTAGGCTGCTAAACCAAGCTTGCAAGGGTTGAATTTACCTCAGGCTCACATTTTTTTGCCATTAGAATGAATAACTACCCCCAGTACATGAAACAGTATATGTTTCCAACAATTTTTCCTAGGGAAGTATACCCCCAAAATCCTCTATAGACACTGTAGTAGCTCACCCATCCAGCAATTTATTTAATATTTTCTTGTCTGCTCAGGCTGAATGAACCTGCAGCTCTAGTCCTATAGCTTGGTAGGGGTTTCTTGTTTAGATTAATGGTTCAAGGGTTGATCTATAGTTGTGCACTCAGCTGAGGAAACAACTTGCTGAAAGAACTATTTCAAGTGCTTTGCTCATGTATTTAAGCTTGCTTTACCTGTTTAGTATAAAGTTATGCTCTTTGAGCTATATTATCTAATTGTACTTCTTGCAGCCTGCCCACAGCAATTTATAACATTTTAATTGTATTTTTATTGATGAAAACTCTGTATAACGATAATAAAAATGACTCCTTCCCCTTTTCCTTCCCTGTGTCTATTTCATTTTCCTAGTTCTTGGTTTAATGAAGTGGGTTTATTTTGGGAAGGCTCATCTTAGCTTTCCAACTGAGTGCTGAATGAATAGTTTACTCAGTGACTTTAGCCTGTTTTTCTAGACGTGGATTGTCTACAGATAGCTGTTTCCTTAGATCTTCTCAGTGAATTTTTTCAAATACTCGCTATGCGATGAATGTTAGGAGTTCACCACTACCAAGTACTTTATATGCCAATGTTAAGTGGTGTTGGTAGCTTCGACTATTAAGTGTAATAGGGTGGCAGGTTCTAGGATTTCCACACAACTTTTTGCCAACATCCTACTGTCTAGTTCTAGAACCCTGTATAAAGATGCAGTTATTTCTGCTGGTAGATGGGTCACATTAGTTGCAAACCAGGATGTAAGGGTATGTCTTCACTACGAGAGTAGTTCGATTTTACTTAAAGAGAATTTGTGGAACCGATATTACAAAGTCGAACGTGTGTATCCACACTAAGGACAGTAATTCAACTTTGTGAGTCCACACTAACGGGGCAAGCGTCGACATTGGAAGCGGTGCACTGTGGGCAGCTATCCCACAGTTCCCGCAGTCCCCGCTGCCATTGGAATTCTGGGTCGAGCCCCCAATGCCTGCTGGGGCCAAAAATGTGTCGAGGGTGGTTTTGGGTAACTGTCGTCATTCAACTCTCACTCCCGCCCTCCCTCCATGAAAGCGCCGGTGGGCAATCAGTTCGCGCACTTTTCTGGTGATAGACAGCGCGGACACCACAGCACTGCGAGCATGGAGCCCGCTGCGATCATCGCTGCAGTTATGGCCGTTGTCAACACCTCGCACCTTATCATCCACCTTTTTCAGAGGCAGATGCTGAGAAATCGGGCGAGGAGGCTACGGCAGCGCGGTGAGGACATTAAGTCTGAGAGGGGCACAGACCTCTCACAAAGCACAGGACCCTGCGCCGTGGACATCGTGGTGGCAATGGGTCATGTTGATGCCGTGGAACGGCGATTCTGGGCCCGGAAAACAAGCACAGACTGGTGGGACCGCATAGTGCTGCAGGTCTGGGATGAATCACAGTCGCTGCGAAACTTTCGGATGCGTAAGGGAACTTTCCTGGAACTTTGTGAGTTGCTGTCCCCTGCCCTGAAGCGCAAGGACACTCGGATGCAAGCAGCCCTGACTGTCCAGAAACGAGTGGCCATAGCCCTCTGGAAGCTTGCAACGCCAGACAGCTACCGGTCAGTTGCGAATCACTTTGGAGTGGGCAAATCTACCGTGGGGGTTGCTGTGATGCAAGTAGCCAACGCAATCATTGAGCTACTGCTCTCAAAGGTAGTGACCCTGGGAAACGTGCAGGTGATCATAGATGGCTTCGCTGCGATGGGATTCCCAAACTGCGGTGGGGCTATAGATGGAACTCACATCCCTATCCTGGGACCGGACCACCAGGCCAGCCAGTACATTAACCGAAAGGGCTACTTTTCAATGGTGCTGCAAGCACTGGTGGACCATAGGGGACATTTTACCAACATCAACGTCGGATGGCCGGGCAAGGTTCATGATGCTCGCGTTTTCAGGAACTCTGGTCTGTTTAGATGGCTGCAGGAAGGTATTTACTTCCCGGACCACAAAATAACTGTTGGGGATGTGGAGATGCCTATAGTCATCCTCGGGGACCCAGCCTACCCGCTAATGCCCTGGCTCATGAAGCCCTATACAGGCGCCCTGGACAGTGAAAAAGAACTCTTCAACTACCGGCTGAGCAAGTGCAGAATGGTGGTGGAGTGTGCTTTTGGACGTCTGAAGGGGAAATGGAGAAGCTTACTGACTCGCTGTGATCTCAGCGAAACCAATATCCCCATTGTTATTGCAGCTTGCTGTGTGCTCCACAATCTCTGTGAGAGCAAGGGGGAGACCTTTATGGCGGGGTGGGAGGTTGAGGCAAATCGCCTGGCTGCTGATTACGCCCAGCCAGACAGCCGGGCAATTAGAAGAGCACAGCGGGATGCGCTGTACATCCGGGAAGCTTTGAAAGCTAGGTTCCAGAGTGAGCAGGGTAACCTGTGACTATTAAGTTTGTTTAAACAGAAGCTGAACCTGCCCCCGTTTCTTTAACCAGTTAATGTTGACTATCCTCTCCAGTTACCAACCCCCTTCCCCTCCTTCCAACACACCTTTAACAATAAAATAAATGAAACTTTGTTCATTAACACCGTTTTCTTTATTAAGGATTTCGTGGTAAAGTGTTGAAACTGGGACGCAGACTGTGGTGGGGAGTGGGTGTAGTGATGGAAAGGACGCTTCTAAACTCGAGGAATGACAGGCTCCTGCTCCTAGAGCAGTCCGCAGTGGTGGACTGGTTGTTTCAACGGAGCCTGCCACCCCTCCTTTTCGGGACTTGTGGCGGGGGAGGGCGGTTACAGATCCCCTGCTGCGTGGCTCTGTCATCCAGGCTAAGGACCGCTGCATAAGATCTGTAACCGCCCTCCCCTGCCACAAACTCACATAGCCCCCCACACACAGAAGAGGAAAACCACCTCCCAGACTGACCAGGGTGCCTAGTGACTGCAATGTGTGTGTGACCTTCTGCTGAACCTGCCCCCGTGCCTGTACCCTGGTAAAGGTGACTGTCCTTTCCGATTACCAACCCTCTTCCCCCCCTTCAAACATACTCTCCTTTAAAAGAACATGACGGAAACAGTAATTAACAGAAAAGTATTTTTTATTAACAACTACACAGTTAGGGGATGAAACTGGAACGGAGGCTTGGGTGAGGTGCTTTTGGAGTGAAGGAAAGGACTTATCAAATCTTTGGGAATGAGAGCCTTCTGTTACTTGAGCAGTCTGCAGGGGTGGAGTGACTGTTTTCACGGCCCCTGCCGCCCCTCCTTCTTGGGACTTTGGGTGAGGGGGGGATGGGACTTAGTGGCGGGGGAGGGCGGTTAGAGATAGAATGCAGCGGGGCTCTGTCCTCCTGCCTCTGGCCCTGCAGAACATCTACAAGGCGCCGGAGCCGTTTGCTCCCTCATTAGTCCAAGCAGCGTTTGAGTTGCCTGCTGGTCTTCCTGCCGCCACCTGTCCTCCCGTTCGCTGTGTGATTGCTGGTATTGCGACATGTTCTCCCTCCACTGGGTCTGCTGTGCTGCCTCGGCTCGGGAGCAGCCCATAAGTTCTGAGAACATCTCGTCCCGTGTCCTTCTCTTTCGTCACCTGATCTGCGCCAGCCTCTGGGAGGGGGATGCCAGGGTAGCTCAGGAGACACTCGCAGCTGTGGGATGGGAAAAAGGGAGTGAATTCCTCAGAAAGATACAGTTTTGCGAACAATGAATATAGTCTTTCTCTGTGAACAAGACCATGCACAGCACCTATCACATGCGCACTCAGTACAAGGTCGAATTTTCGGCCTTCCCATTGAGTGCCTGGGGTCTTGCTGTACAGATCACACAAGCGGGGCCGGACAACGGAATTCGGCTAGCAGGCAGACATGGTAAGCCGTAGACTTTTGGCTGCTTAAAGCTTAATTTATAGCAGTTCCCTCCTTCCACGTTCCAAGCAATGCTCCTACCGTTGGCCAGTTCCTGCTGCCGGCAATCCGGCCAGCATGAACTCTGCCCCTGTCCCACCCCCCTCGCGGCTGTCCCCGGGAAAGATCCCTGCATGCTGCCCCTGTCACGCCTCCACTGCGTGGCTGTAAACGGCCGGTTACAGTTATGTAAAGGAACAGGCAATCAGTCCCAATACTAACATTCCCCTAATTCAAAGCAGGTCACCATGAGTGATATCACGCTGATGAGGATTTCGGAGACAGAGAAAGACCGCATGCTGCGTGAATGCCAGCAAGCACCAGGGCCGTATGCCGCCATGCTTTGCGAGGCAATGATCCCGGAGTACTTGCTGCTAGCCTGGCGCGGAAAAGTTTCCTACCATGGAGGACGCAATAAGGCCGCTCTCCCCAGGAACCTGATGCAAAAGCTTTCACAATTCCTCCAGGAGACCTTCGTGGAGATGTCCCAGGAGGATTTCTGCTCTATCCCCGGACATATTGACAGAATTTTCCAGTAGCTGCACTGGCAAGGACTAAATAGGAAAGCACCTGGGGCAAACTAATCATGAAAATCCCATTGTTAAGATACCATTCCTATTCTGTTCAAAATAAATGTTTAAAACACTTACCTACTGATGTTTCCCCTGATTCACGGTCCGGGTTACCGCCTTGGGAGGGTTGGTAGGGGATCTCCATGAGGGTGATGAAGAGATCCTGGCTGTCGGGGAAATCAGCGTTGAAAGTGCTGTCGACTGCCTCGTCCTCCTCATCTCCTTCCTCATCTTCCCCGTCCGCTAACATCTCCGAGGAAGCGGCCGTCGACAATACCCCATCCTCAGAGTCCACGGACAGTGGTGGGGTAGTGGTGGCGGCCGCACCTAGAATGGAATGCAGTGCCTCTTAGAAACGGCATGTCTGGGGCTGGGATTCGGAGCGTCCGTTTGACTCTTTGGTCTTCTTGTACCCTTGTCTCAGCTCCTTGATTTTCACGCGGCACTGCGTTGCATCCCGGCTGTATCTTCTCTCCGTCATGGCTTTTGAAATCTTCTCGTAGATCTTCGCATTCCATTTTTTCGATGGCAGCTCCGAAAGCATGGACTCATCACCCCACACAGCGATCAGATCCAAGACTTCCCAATCAGTCCATGCTGGGGCCCTCTTTCTATTCCGCGATTGCATGGTCACCTCTGCTGGAGAGCTCTGCATCGTTGCCAGTGCTGCTGAGCTTGCCACGATGTCCAAACAGGAAATGAGATTCAAACTGGCCAGACAGGAAAAGGAATTCAAATTTTCCCGGGGCTTTTCCTGTGTGGCTGGTCAGAGCATCCGAGCTCAGACTGCTGTTCAGAGTGTCAACAGAGTGGTGCACTGTGGGATACCTCCCGGAGCTATTAGCATCGAATTCCATCCACACCTACCCTAATTCGACATGGCCATGTCGAATTTAGCGCTACTCCCCTCGTCGGGGAGGAGTACAGAAATCGATTTAAAGAGACCTCTATGTCGAAATAAATAGCTTCGTTGTGTGGACGGGTGCAGGGTTAATTTGAGTTAACACTGCTAAATTCGACATAACCTCCTAGTGTAGACCAGGCCTAAGAGAGGTGAGAGCTCCTGTCTGAGGCAGAAGAAACTAAAGGCAGAGATTGAAAGATATTTCAAAGAAAAAACTAACAGCCAAGTCCAGGAGAAAGTTTTTATTGTTGCTATTTAAGGCCCCAATCCTGTCAGATTTACGCACATGCTTAACTTTATGCATGGTAAGTAATGTCAATAACTTCAAGGTAATGTTAAGCACATGCAGAAGTCTTTGCTGGACTGAGGCCTATGAATAAAAGCAGGCCTCAGGACAGGCAGGGTAAAGTTTGGATCATAGTATGTGTATACTGTGTTTGGACGAAGGAGGGAACTCCACCTGCTTACAATTACATAAACCATATGATATTGTTCTGTTCTCTGGTTGGATAAGTGTAACTTTTAGAATCGGGAGGAGGATTTGAAGATGACATTGGAGTATCTCAGGGACAGGCAGAAATATAAAAGGGTTAGGAGAACATTTAAATTTCTATTAATTTTTTAGCCCAAGGCATTGTTCTCAGGACATTTAAGCTACTGTTAGATTCATTGAGTGTTGCGTTTAAATTTAAAAATTGTGCCTCCTCATATTTACACAACATAAAGGTGTTGCAGGGTGAAGCCAGGTCCTTTCCTGCTTCATTTAACAGCCATTATCTCATGGCGCCTGTGAAAGGATTTTAAGAATGCTGCCTGCTTATGGTGTCCAGCAGTGCTTCATCTTCCAGTGTTACCACGTGCACATGCAATTTTAAAATGTGCTAGCATCTGAGTAACAATTGATTGTTTTCTGCAAATATCTGAGCAGACACCAAGGGGATGTTAATACCACCAAAGTTCATTCATATTTCAATTTGAGCAAATAATCATGGGCAATTTTCCCCCAGTATCTACCCAACTCTAGCACAACAATATAAGACATAATTCTCTGCATCTAATGTTTCATGAAATATTGGCTGTTAAAATCACGTTAAAATTGAAGTGTGTAAAAAACTAAGAGGGTAATCAAAATGATGTGACTTTAAAGTCCAATATCACAAAAGACCTACCATGACTAGTGGCCTTCTCATTCCATTCCCCAAGTTACTGTGCTTTCCACCAGAAACAAAATACCCCATAGAGTAAACTACAAGAATGATCAGAAATGGTTACTTTTCCGCTTTGAGGGAGAAATTACCAAATAACAAAACTTTTTGAATGGAATAATTTCTCAAGGGACAGCAGTGGCAACTCAAGAGAAGAAATTTACACTGAACCCAAAACACTACCAACACCTCAATTTTCTTAGCTTCACTGCATTGCAAATAAATTACAGCGGACATTGCAGATTATTTTCACCAACCTAACTCAGCTAATGTCTGGGGTTCTGTGCATGATGGGGTCTTTGACATGATTATTTTTATTTTGCTACTACCAGGGCATTTCCTTATTCCACTAAAGTCACAGAAGATGCTCTACTAGCAAAGGGAACTTTTTGAAGATCTTTAATAAATATATATATAGAGCCGATCAAACAGCATTTTTATGATGAAAGAACCTTACATACCATTTAGTTTATGGTTTCAATAGTTAATTTAATCAAATTTGTAATTAAGATGACCTATCTTGGATTGCTATTTAGAGTAACAACGTCATGTAGGCATTTTTCTTTTATGAAACAACGTCTTTGTTAACTTCTCAAAGTTTTAAAGAAATCTAGAGGGTAAATCCTTATTAAAACAATAAATTTCCTAAAAGAAATCAATGGAACTGCCAGAAATAGCTCATTCAAAATCTCTCTCTCTATCCATCCAAAATCAATTTTTTTCTCTTTCCACTGTTGGAATATAACCAGGGGGTTTCTGAGTAAAGTTCCTTCATCCTTTACATAACGATATATTGTTCATAATTTTTAGGCTTATATCTGTTTTTTTTTTATGCTATGAAAAAAATTGAAGTGGGAAATATTGTGTAAAATAGGATAGCATACCTCACTCACTAGGGAACATATTTAGCTTCATCCCTTTACACTCTAACTTTCTTGCTAACAACCATTAGGAAGTGTCTCTCAGTTGTCAGAGGAAGACCATACAGTATAAGGTAGACTCACATGCACATTAGCAGCAAAGCATTTACATTGCACGTCCCAGCTTGTGAACAGCAGCTATGCAGCTGTACCCTGGTAGGGAGCAAGTAAGAAGCTTCTTTTCCTTGCACAGAGGTGGAGGGGAAATCCCTGGGTTCCCTGCCGTGAGAAGCTAGAATATTGCTTACTCTTCCTACCCCATCAGATGCAAAGGGATCTGAGAGGGAGTGGTGGCATAGCCCTGACTCCATCTTCACTGCAGATGGGAAGCATTCTGGTACTACACACACACTCCCTGAGCACAGAGAGCAGAAACTGGGCATTATTTCTTCAGTGCTCCTCCTTGGGCTTCTGCTTCATCCTCTGAACAGGGTTTGTGGCCGAATGCCAGAATCTAGCCCAACTAGAAAGATGTCCCAAGAGTCAAAGGGGCTCATAGCATCCTATGTTACTGGTCAAAAAAGTCCTCTCATCTCAAAACAACCTCTGGAGACCCCTCCAGCAGACTGCATCCTGGTCCCATTGAAGTCAATAGCAGAACTCCCATTGGATTTCATCCACGTAGTTTAACGTTCCTTCATGCTAATCGATTTCTCTGCTAGTTTTAAAAGTTAAAACAGAGGAGTGAAAGTGTCAGTGGTGGCAGGAGTGCAGTTAGCTCCGGAATCTACCATATGGTTATCAAATCCAAATCATTTTACAGAGCAACACATAAATACAGTTTCATAGTTAAAAGTTTAAAGGGATATGTAGAAAAATTGTGATCTTATGCTCTCTTGTAACTTCTGTAAGAAGTAATGCGGTTTTCACTTGCATGAAATGATCTGTGTGGGAAGCCATTTTTTAAACAATTTACAATCACATAGCTTTATATTTGCAAATAGTTCATTTTGAAATATGTGACTTCTGAACGTCTTTTTGATGTAGTAAATGCAGAAGAGGCTGCATCGTTGCATCCCACTTCTCCTATTTGGCAGGGAGATGTGGAAGTTCAGGTTTTAAAAAGACACTTTTTCTCCCCTGTAATGCAACAGTGTAAATCAGTGTTTTCACAGACACAACCTTGCATATAATTTGGTGAGGCAAGAAGAGAACTATTACTATTTTCATGGGGAAGTAGGAGGTTGCCTCTTAGAGGGCAGCATTTAGGAAGTGTCAGGAGGTGTGATAATCAGATGGAGTTGGGTGCATCATGGAACAGGACCCTGGTTGTAGCATCATATTTTGGTGTGGGGAGGTGTATACAAAACAAGGGAGAGTTATTGTCTCTCTCACAGGGGCATTCATGGTGGTGAAGATGAGAAATATAATACATAGGGGATAGTGTGAGGCTACTAAGGAGAAAGTCTATAAAGACCTACACATAGGTCTTGTGCACAAGAGGGAAATGCCTCTATTGGAGAGTAAGCCACCACCAGCCTTCCTTACAAACACAGTCCCGCTGTCTATAGAGAGTGGGTAGAAGGGAAACTAGCCACAGCAGGCTCACCCCTACCATCCTCATAGTAGACCCTGCTATCTTGTTATTACTTGGTATCCTTTGTACTACAGGAGGACCTTAAATTCTTAGAATGTGCCATTTCATAGACCCACACTGTTCTGAAAATATATTTCAAAATACTGCAAGCTTAGGAAATGACACATTCAAAAAGAGATTAATGTAGGTACCCAGGAATGTAAAAATTGCTATATTGGACCAAACTCATGGTCCATCTAGTCCAGCATCCTGTCTCCAATAATGGCCAGGACCAGCTGCTTCAGAGGAAGGTGCAGAACATTGCTGGATGCTATACGATATGGACGATAGGTCTGATCCACTATGGCAATTCCTATGTTAAATCTTATTTGAATATGCCACTCATGTGTTGCTCCCTACACACTTTCTCCATAGTAAACTCCCACTCTCCCCTATATGCCATCACCCCGCCATTTTTATTTCCTTCTCCCCCAACATGAAAATATCCAATTCCACCATTGCATTGAGAGAAGACAGTTCTTCTCATAACCTGTTCTGTCCCAGCTCCACACTGACCTGGAGAAGTATGAGAGACAAGAGGGAGACTGCCTCTCCCATGTGATTCCCCTCTCTGAAAAGCAGAAGTGAAGAGCAGATTTTTTTTATGGGTTAGTGAGTTTATTAGTTTAACAGAAAGTTTTAACACAGCAGGAGTAAATCCTTAAGTCCATCAAGGTTTCTGCCACAGATGAAGATGGTGATGTACTCTGGCTCAGATTTCTTCAGTCAGAAGCCCATTTTCATTCATTCTTGGTAACTGGTATCAGGCAACTGAAGAGTTTGCACAAGTGTATACAGGCACCCCCGCATGGCTCCTGCAGCTCTCACTTCACTTTTCTTGTGTCTCATACTTGTGCTTGATGTGTTTCCACAGTTTCCCGTGGTTGAGGCGCTCGTAGAATGTGTCCGCACCCTGGTCAAAGGCGCGTTAGAAGACGAGGGCCCCCAGCATGATGGTGAGGGAAAAGGTGGAGGTGCGCAGAAGAGCACACTGTACAGCCAGGAGCGCAACAGCATGGTGGCATATTACTAGGCAGAATCTCTGCTGCTGTAAATACTTTTGCTTCCATTGACTTTAATGGAGCACTACCCTGAATTACACCAGTTGGGGATCTAGGTGTGCAAGTTTAGGCCGTGATCCTGTAAAGGCTTACATATATGTGTGTAGCCCTTACTCATGTGAGTAATCCAGATGAAATCAATGAGGAGTCATCATTTCATGGTACACACATTAGCTATTATGTCATTTTGGTACATTTTATCTGTACCACTATTGCTGCACATACTTTGTCTCCTTTTCCTTTTTCATTAATCAGTAGGTTATCGATATTTGTAAGAGACTCTTTCTAGGGTATTTACAAGGTTAATATCTTAGCCATTTTAAGTTCACACTGCAGCTAGATAATATACTTAATGGCAGCAAAGCCCAAAAACAAATTTCCTGCAACATTAGCTGCATTTAAAAGTATAATCTTATGCTGCTTGCTCTTGTTCGACAACATTTCAGAATAATTGGAGAGTGCATGTATTTACAGTGGAGAAAATAACATACACTATTAACACCGCTTATGATGCTTATCATTACTTTAGATGCAAAGTCTGAAAAAAAATATTGACAAAAGCCATGTTCTAAAAATATCCCCATTAAATAGAAGATATCTGAACCTGTGGGACTCAAACAATTAAAGATTTGAAAAGATGCTCTAATAAATAGATGCAGAACACATAAATGATTTTAATATGATAATTAATATTTTTAAGAGTGAATGCCTAAGGCACCTGACTCCATATATAGGCACATAGGGCCTAACCCAGAGCCCATTGAAGTCCCATAGCCTGATTCAGTCTCCACTGAAGTCAATCTTTAGAAGTTCCAAATACCTTATGGCCTTGAACTCCATGACCCTCACACTCCCATTGAAATCAAACAGTGTATAAACGTGGATAGATGCACCTAATTTTAGATACCTAATTTTTGCACCCAGTTTTGAAAATTGTGTCAATTATGCCTAAAATAATTTGTGTGTTCTGCATCCATTTCTTGGAAAACCAACCAAAAGATTACACTTTAAACGCGGCTGAAGTTGCAGGAAACCTTACTGGAGCTTTGTTCTCATTAAGCATATCATCTATCTGAACCATGAACTTAAAAGGTTAAGATGCTAACCTTGCATCTACTCTAGAGATAGTAGTTTACAAATACTAATAATCGGATACAGAATTTTCTTATATGGAAAAAGAAAAAAAATAGAACTTATACATGTTACAAACAGCAGCAAAAATAAAGCATAGATGTAATAACAACACAGGTTTCCATATGCAATGCTCAGTATGGGCTCAATGGGCTCAGCATTTCTGAGGAAAAAAATCAAGCCACCTACCTATGACCTTGATTTAGGAAAGCAAATAAACACATGCTTAAGTACATCCCTATTCAGGACAGGCACTTGAGCACATGCTTGAAGTCCTATTGACTTTAACGGGATTTAAGCACGTGCTTTAAATTAAGCATGTGTGTAGATACTGACCTGAATCTGGGCCTATGAATGTAATATGAACTAACATGCCTAACTTTAGGTGTCTACTTTTGAAAATATTGGCCAATTATCATACGCATATTTTAAAGGCTTAACACTTCAAACTAGTATATAATGAGCACAATCATCATTAAAACTTCCATAGAAGGGTTCTCTCTATATAACAGATGCAGGACTGACTGCTGGGTTTGGTGTTTTGTGTCTGGGGCTTTCAGTCTATTTCAAGTGAAAATATATAATTCCAGGCCACTCTTTCAATACATCACAGTCATTTTCTGCACTTTAGTTGTTTTTCTCTCCATTTTTCCTACAAAATAAAACATCATTACAGCAGGTTTAAAGTGCACTTTAGTGCCTGCAATCTTCCCATGCTATTCTTTAATATTTCATCATTAAATAGCAAAATAACCTGATATGATCCTAATTTAGTGCCAATTACACTGCATTGATCAAAGTGACCTTTTCATACTGGAGCACAAAAATCAATCCCGCTGTACAACAAATGTCAGGGGGATGAGAGCAACATATAATCTGTGACAATCAAAACATTACTTACAAATGAAATCACCAATGACCTGCATGCCAAGGCAATTTCTGCATAATGTGCACTGTTTTTGTTTGCAGCTTTTGTTGTGGATTTTTTTTTTTTTTTTTTGCCTTGTTGTGTTCCCCACTGTCTTCTGCCAGAAACAGTTGTGCTATTTCACAGTTTCGGTGACATACTGAAAATGGTCAAGGCTCTAAAATCAGTACAAAAAATTACCACAGAAACTGATCATAATTGATAATGCATCCATAACGTTCAGTGAAGTGTACCATTCTGTGTACCCAATGGTTAGGTTATCATGAGACAATGCAGTTTCACCTATGTTTGATGATATTCCATTACAAAAAAAAAAAAAAAAATCAGCCAAATTAACCAAAATGAACTAAGACCAATCTTGGGCAAGGAAACACAAGCCACTGCTTAGCACCCCTGCCATCCTACCTGACTCAGCAACTCTCAGACCAGACTTTCGGTGAAATCCTGACCCTGTGACGTCAATGGCAAAGCTCCCTCTGACTTCAGCGAACTCAAGATTTCATCCTTTATGTCCACACCTGGGACAGGGTCTAGACAGGAAGGCAATAGGCTGCTCAATCTCACCCTCCACCCAGCACATGTGTAGGGGTAAGCAATTCACCAGCCGCCCCTTCTCTTGCCATTTGAGGCCCTAAAAATCACAAGGCCAGCTACAAAATGTATTGTAAAACAAAAACATTGTGATACTGCTTCTTCATAGTGCTGTGTCTATATATTGGTAGACTAGGGAAGCACACAGACCTACAGTGTTCTAATATCTTCATTAACACCACAGCTGCCCAACACTACAGCATTTAATTTCAGGAAGGGGTAGTACGCAGAAATGAGGAGGTTAGTTAAACAGAAATTAAAAGGTACAGCACCAAAAGTAAAATCCCTGCAAGATGCATGGAAACTTTTTAAAGATACCATAATAGAGGCTCAACTTAAATGTATACCCCAAATTAAAAAAACATAGTAAGAAAGGGATAGATAATAAGACAGAAAATATCATATTGACCCTATATAAATCCATGGTACATGCACATCTTGAATACTGCGTGCAGATGTGGTCACCCCATCTCAAAAAAGATATATTGGACTTGTTTGGAAAAGGTTCAGAAAAGGGAAACAAAAATGATTAGGGGTATGGAATGGCTGCCGTATGAGGAGAGATTAATAAGACTGGGACTTTTCAGCTTGGAAAAAAGACAACTAAGGGGGAATATGATAGAGGTCTATAAAATCATGATTGGTGTGGCGAAAGTAAATAAGGAAGTGTTATTTACTCCTTCTCATAACACAAGAACTAGGGGCCACCAAATGAAATTAATAGGCAGCAGGTTTAAACAAACAAAAGGAAGTATTTTTTTTTCATATAACACACAATCAACCTGTGGAACTCCTTGCCAGAGGATGTTGTGAAGCCCAAGACAATAACAGGGTTAAAAAAAGAACTAGATAAATTCATGGAGGATAGGTCCATCAATGGCTATTAGCCAGGATGGGTAGGGATGGTGTCCCTAGCCTCTGTTTGCCAGAAGCTGGGAATGGGCGACAGGGGATGGATCACTTGATGATTACCTGTTCTGTTCATTCCCTCTGGGGCACCTGGCATTGGCCACTGTCAGAAGACAGAATACTGGGCTAGATGGACCTTTGGTCTGACCGATTATGGCCATTCTTATGTTCTTATGTAATAATTTCTTGACCACCAGGAAAATGTTCTTTACACTTTGTACTCTTTAAATATATGTATTATAGCTATTTTTAAAGCACCAACCCTGTTAGTATTGGGGCACCATTACCTAAATTATGGCGTATGCCAATTCCCTCAGAGAAGTCACAAAGCTCCTACCATTTCTTTTACAAATTAGATCAATTTACTTAATAAGAATCAGCAATAGGTGGTTATTTCCTAGAGAATGCAGTAGCAGCCATTTTGCAACTCATTTCCTGAACCGGATCCAAAAGGTTTCCTGAAAGGGATGTCTTCCAATTGCATCTTAAAGATGCCAAGATTTAGGTTTACACGGATTTCCAGTCAAAACGAATTCAACAGCTAAGGTTTCTCCACTAAGAATGCCCTGTCCTTAGACCTCATAAGTTTGAATCTGGACTCTGAGATTCCCTGAACGGGACTAGTGAGACGAGGCCATCAGAGGAAGGATGGTCTTATGGTTAAGTCAGTGATTTTCAAATATTTCCACCCCATGAGCCAATATTACAACTGAAAAAAGTTTCAGGACTCTACCCTATCACATTTTTCAGACCCCTCCCCCCCATCCATTTAGCCAAACAAAGAGTTAGTGTTCTTGACCCCCAAGTTGAAAACTCATCAGTTAAGACATTGGCTTTAAACTCAGGAGAACTGGGTGCAATCCCCACCTCTGCTACAGATTTCCAGTGTGATCTTTAGCAAATTGTTTTTCTCCTTCTATACATCAGTTCCCCACCTGTTAAATGGAGATAATACTACTTCCTTCCTTCACCCTTTGTTGGTCTTGTCTGTTTAGATTGTATGCTCATCAGGACACAGACTTTTTGCACGCTCAGTGCGTAGCATAATGGGGCTCTGATTTCTGTTGCTACTTCTAGATGTCACTGGATTCAAATAATCATAAATAATAAACAGAGGCTAGTCTCTCAAATAGGTGTGCCATAGCCTGTTGACGGTTTTGAAGATAAAGAGTAGGATCTTGAAACAGACAACTTCAGACTCTTCGAAAATGTTGTAAGAAGCCAGTGCTGCATTACCCTATTTTGTAGAGATGTTTGGTCAAAGATTATCTAGTATATATTAACATAATTCCTCTGTTTTTTTGTTCCCGAGTCTGTTCCCAAAAGCCAAATTATGGCCATATAAATTATTTATCTATGCGGAGTATATCTATGGCATGGTAAATTTCTACCCTCATGCAGACTGATTTGGAGCTGAATCCTTCTGATAACTGAAAAGAACATGTGGAGAAACACAATTCTGGATATCAGTCTTTCTTTCAAAAGCTTTAAGTTCAGGAATCAAAGGAGAGTCTATATTAAAAAGAGATTTCCTACTTATATCACCTCTGTTAATGTGCTAGGCTAGGGGGGCGGGGAAATCACAGAATGTTTCCCTCTTATAGACTAGTCTCACTCATAATGAGATAGTGAAATCTAAAGACAAATATCTTAATAGTGGAAGTTTTCAGGCTTGCCTATCATTCCCTACCAAAAAGGTGAATAGCAGAGCCTGGAAAGCTTTGTTAAAAGACTTAAGAGCCTAGAAGGACTCATTCTATGTTAAACAACTCTTCTCAGCTCTAAAAAACACCACCAACACCATTTGGGGGCTTTCTTGTAAATTTGTATTGTTTTTCCTTGATACTTTCAATATTGGTTAGAGACACTCTACGTGTTTCACTTACCAAGCTGATTAAGCTACGGTTCTCTCTCTTGGCCATATAACAAGAATCTCTCTTTTTCTAGCAAATCTATTAACAAACATGATTTATGACTGACACTTCCACAACTGTGTATGTAGCCTTGGTAAGAACTAAATAATATTCAAGTCCTGGTTATGAACCAAATCCAATTCATTTCACGCTGATGCAGAATTAGTTTCAGACTAATGTAAAGGAGCAGTATGGGCAGACCGTTAAGGTGACTCCCTTATTTTTAACATGTTTTCCAATGCAATTTGCAGCTTAACAGCCTCACTATAAATGACGTGATTAACTTTTATACATTTCTGTATATTTGATGTATTTACCCAAATGCAGCTGTCGTTTTGTATAGTGTTTCAGATGTTTAGAACTGAATCAATTGTTTGGAGTAATCACACTTTCCAAAAAAAACCCTTCTTTTTCAATGTTATGCTATAATGCAAGCATGAAGGAACATAGTGAGAATGTATATATGAGCCTCAAAAAAAAAAAAAAAAGATTTTTTCCCCTCTTAGTATAAAAATTATAGAATATATTTACCATATGGAACTAGCCCACCACCCTTCATATTTTTTTCTGATGTTTCCAGTCAATTCAACCTCTCCTACCCCCCAACTACAGCTTTCCTGACTCAGAATATCAGCTCTCCTCCCCACACCCCACCTCCACTCCATTGCAAGAAAGCAGTATTCTCTACTCTTCTTTAGCCAATCATCTTGAAAAAAGTGCCGAATTCTGCACTCATTCTATTCCATGGAAGGCATGGGTATAACTGTGGGACATAATCTTCCCGCTGTAACTAAAGGACAGTATGTCCAAGTCACAGAAATTGACATTTTTGTTCAGTACAAGGTGACCAGTATTCACAGAACTAAGCCCCAAAGCCATTTTATGTCCTAAGCAAATATAAACAAACTTTAAAAAAGAGAACAAAAGAAATATATACTCAGTCTTGGAATGTTGATATTCAGTGTAATTTACAGTGAATTTTGAGCTTTTCTACATGTTAACTTGACTTCACACTACACATCCAAGTATTGGCAATTCAGTACAAATATTATTTGAGTCAATAGGTGAAAAAAATTGAATATTTAGATGACAGTACCAAAACCTTCGTACAATGCTAATATTGAAAGGAGTGAGGAGAGAAATGAGAAGCAAGAATTCACCAAATAAGAAACTACTAAAAGAGAGGGAAGTATATATGTGAAGTTAAATTTGTGTATTATCAGATACTTTAACATTAAACACTGGTCTTAAATTTATAAGGTTCAGTGTGCTCTAGGCCAGTGGTTTTCAACCTGTGGTTTGTGGATCCCAGGGGGTCTGCAGACTATATCTAAGATTTCCAAAGGGGCCACACCTCCATTTGAAATTTTTTAGGGGTCTGCAAATGGAAAAAGGTTTAGAACCTCTGCCCTAAGCCATTAAAAAGAGCCACACTCCAATGTCTTTAAAAAGTGTCATGAGCAATATTTTTTCAGTTCTAATAAATAATTAATAATATCTATAAAATATGTGTATTGTAATTTAGAAAACTAAGATAATAGTTAAACATTTTAACTATTTTAAGAGGTTATGAAAAATTATTTACAATTAGTTCTGAATGCCAAGACTTCCGTGAAAGTCTGGTTTCTTTTCTTATCTGTATTCTTTTCACTCTACATGCCTGAACATGCATTCATAAATTTAATTCTCAGATCGTGTAGAAAACTAAAATTTGCATACCCTGGCTATAAATCATATTTTATTAAAGAAACCAAATTTTATGGGACATTGGAAAATTAACTTAATTCTTTACAAATTGCACAGGTGATAGTATTTGATAATCCATTAAGAACATCTTAATCAATGTCTCTCACCATAATGCAAAGCATGCTGATAAGAATGTGAGTACTGTTGATTAAAAGAGTGTAATGTAATGGTTTATAAAAGTGTCAAATCACTTGAAATTAATACTCTGTTAACATATCAAGCAAATAATTTAATTAGCAAGGAAATCCTACAGTACTTTGTAGGCATAAGAATCATAGGTAAAATGGTTTAGTGTAGACAGGTTGCCTAAGACAATAGAACAGTTTTATGCTTTGTAAACAGCAAACCAAGCTTCATTTCAGAAACAGAGGAAGGTCTGAAATGCACTGGGCATGATCCAAAGTCCATTGAAATCAATGGAAAGATTCTCACAGACTTCAGCAGTGGGCTTTGGATAAAGTCCCTAGTGACTGATCCTAGTCACTAACTTTACTCAGGCAAAATGCACATTGAAGTTATGTTGAAACTTAAGGCTCAAGCTCCTGGAGAATGAATGTGATGTATGCCTTACATTTTTCCTTAAACTATGCTTGGGAATGCATTTACTGCATGTATATTTATGCACCAGAAAATCCTAGCTGACCTGAAGCAGATTAAGTGATTATGGCATGAAATTCAACAAATTCCAACAATACATTTCAAGTCCCTGACTCACTTATAGTGTCATTCAACTGTTTATGCACTGTTAAAAATTACTGAATGACAGGCATGAAGATAAAAACTACGCTTATCCAGAGTGTATATTGCAATGTAGTTTTGTGTGCTTTTTGGTTAAATTGACCTTTCAAGGCATCTCCTTTGTCAGTTTATATATGCAAAATGGTTTCTCAAAGACCTAGCAAATTACAAGCAATTTGGAAAAGGAGAAAATATTTCATGAATAATCATCTATCTGGACATATTTAAAAAAAATGTTTCCTATAAATTACTTTTATTTATTTTTTTACCAGCACAGCTCTAACATCAGATAAATTAGTGACTGACAAGAGAAAAGTAACTTCCCCAATTTCTTGGTAAATGTAATAAATGTTAATTATGTGAAATGAAGCAATTTACTCCTTTTAAGGAGGGACGCTATCTAAATAGGCCTCCTTTTCAGTTATACAAGGTCTTCTTCCAGTGTAAGAGAGACAGCTATTCTAGGAGTTCCATTTGTTTAAGAAAATAGGTCTAAATTGATTAAACTAATCATTTTATTCTAACTGCTCTTTTTAAAGACAACTGCTGATTGCATGCCCCTTTTGTAGCTGTAGCTGAGCCCGAGATAGTACAAAATAACCATCTTGCCAGTTGTCACAACTATTTGCTCATTCTTTAATTAAACATAATATATAAAACCGTATAATTTACATCTAATTGGGAAACATTTTCTTTAGTCAGAAGGCAGTATGGTCTGAAGGAATGAGCACAGGCTCGGGTCTCAAAAGTTCTGGCCCTGACTCTGCCGCTGTCACACTGGGTGGCCTTGGACAAGTCACGTCATATCTCAGTTTCCCTCTCTGTTAAATAGGGATAATACTAGTTAACCACCTTCTTCACCGGGCTGTTGTGAAGTAAAGTTAACATATTTACAGTGTAGACCTTAAAGAGACTCTAGAGCTAACTTGTGGCAGCAGGTTGTGATAATGGTAGGGTGTTTCTAAGCTGTGGCAGTCTGGCCTTTATACAAAGGGAAGGAACACTTGTAGCCTTAGGTCTCTTCATCAAGGAGGATCGGTCCATCAGTGACTATTAGCTAAGATGGTCAGGGATGCAGCTCCATGCTCTGGGTGTCCCTAAGCCTCTGACTGTCAGAAGTTGGGAGAGGAAGATAGGGGATGGATGGTTGCCTGTTCTGTTCATTCCCTCTGAAGCACCTGGTATTGGCCACTGTCAGAAGACAGGATACTGGGTTAGATGGACCATTGGTCTGACCCAGTATGGCCATTCTTATGTTTGTGTGAGAAAGAGAGCATGTGTTTCTCTGCTGGGCCTTGGCACATAATTTAGATCTAATGTGGTGCCTGATATAAGGTAGTTAGCAAATATGGTAACCTGATTCCTTGAAACAAAGTGAGGGTCCTCAACTGAGCATACTCAGGGAGCTACCCAGTCATCATAACATGGGGAGAACTCTTCCTCAGACTGAATGAATACTAGCAGAGCATTTTAATTTCTAAGAACTACTTTAGGCTGAGATGATTTTATATGTAAAACCTTAAAGAAATAACAATTATTGTTACCTTGCCATAACTAAACATCAGAAAATATAGAGAACCTTTACACTCAGACACTTCAGTACAGATGATGGCTTGGTGAACAGACAATGAAAACTGGTAATTACTTCTAGATAATTGGTTTGAATCTGACACAGGTTGACAGTGATTAAAAAAATCACCAACTGATGGCTATTTGGCGGCCTAGGTCTAATGAGATGATGGTCTTTCAGTTCCCAGTGAACAGGTGTCCAGATAACAAAACTCATGAGCATATTTAGTACTAACTGGCACCCTTGTTGGCAAGGATGAATGAGCACAGAGACTGATTTACCCTCACCCCTAGATGTGGTCTCTCCAGATCAAGATTCAGGTACCTTGGTGAGGCAATGTGGGGAGTCTTCCACTGCCTTATGTGACACCTATCCTGTACATAATAAGAACACAAGAACGGCCCTATTGGGTCAGAACAAAGGTCCATCTAGCCCAGTATCCTGTCTTCTGACAGTGGACAATACCAGGTGCCCCAGAGAGAATGAACAGAACAGGTAATCATCAAGTGATCCATCCTCTGTCACCCATTCCCAGCTTCTGGCAAACAGAGGCTAGGGACACCATCTTTTCCCATCCTGGCTAATAGCCATTGATGGACCTATCCTCCATGAACTTATCTAGTTCTTTTTTGAACCCTGTTATGGTCTTGGCCTTCACAACTGGGGTCTGCACTTTCTAGTAGAGCCCTGCACAGGACTACCGTTCCCATCCCGCTCCGCAGTACCCACTCCCACAATGCTTCTTGCATTTTTATCCCACTCACAAAAACCTTAGATTCCGCAAAGCTCGAAAGAGAAAGAGATTCTCCCATGGTACAACCTCCCTCAAACCAACCCTCCCCCGCAAAACACAGTTGGTTAATATATATTATATATAAATGGAATTCCAACACATTTTTAATAACTAAAAGAATAAAACAAATCTTGTTGAAACCATGTAAAATACTTGAATTCCTGTTATAATATTCATCAAATCTCTTTCTATCCCTCACTTAAATGTAAGTATTAAAACCTTTATTTAAAAAAAAAGAAAGAAAAACTTGCTTTAAACTGCTGAAATTCTATTTATGACAAGAGATTTAGTGTTGTCCCACAAATTACCACAGTCTGTTTTCTTTTTTTTTTCCTCACCCAATCTTGCCCACAACAAAGTATATTTTACCTGCTCCTGCTATTATGGCAGCAGGTCCTGCTAGCAGGGCTGTAGTCTCCAGCACCTTTTATTACCAGTAAATTCATTTAAAAATAGGCAATATGTTGACTCCTAAAACAACTCTCTTTTCCCAAACATTATCTTCCATGCACAGAAATCAAGTCCTAAATCAGTTTGGATATTAGTACATAATAAATCACAATAAGCAAAATGTATTTTATCAACATGGAGAACATATTAATACACTCACATTTACCATCTCAAATTGCAGTTTAAAACTTTTTCTGGAGAGACCAAAAGGACCAGACTTTAGAGATTGGGAAATAATCTATTACTTATTCTTCTCTGGTATACCTATTATCAGCAGCAAATTTAAGAAAGCAGGCCAGCATTCACACTGTATTCTAGGTTAATCTCTTGCTTTTCTAACTGAGCGCCAAAGCAAAGGTAAAAGCATTAAGGGAAAAAATGCCCAGAGGTCTTCTTACTCCATATAAAAATTTACTAGGACTTTTTTCCCACACATGGAAGTACACCTGTATTATAATACAAGGCAAAGGAATGCAGCTTGTGTGATGCAGTGAATTAGCACCTGTGTGTAAGAATAGTATCTTTTTTACCATTAGAATCAAATTTTATCAGATGAGTATTCTTCCTGATTATATATATTATATAGACTATATATACACCAGAGTTTAGATTGAATAACAACTTTTCTGTATGGGGCTCCAGGAATATTCCTTGCAGAGACATTTTCTGCAGTTACATATAATTTGACACAATCTGGTGAACACAAAGAGCAAAACTTTTGCTCTGCAAAAGTAATTTATGAACTAAAGACACTTGAACAATATTCAGGGAACACAAAAAGCCAGAGAAACAGAACCTTACCCATGCCCCATCTCCCAACCACTGACACTGCCAAAAACACTACATAAAATTAAACAACTCCCTGTGCACTCTGGCCTGAATCCCTGTTGTGAGAACTGCATGTGAGAACACTACCAACTCAGAATGGTAGCATTTTACACCCCACTTTGCACTGGTATAAATGACTGACAAGATCAGGCATAAAATCAGGCCCAAAGTGTTTTATAACTAGAGTGCCTACCATTGAGGCTGCTTGGTTCTGTGGTCCCTTTAAGGAACCACTAACTCTTTTCCCAATATGCAAGGGAGTAAAAGTGGGACATCTGTTTGGGGACACTTACAATCACTGGCGAATGCACAAAATGGACGGAAGGGATAAAGAGTGGGTGCAAATGATAAATCCTCAGTCTCTCACTATGCAGTTGTACAATTCCTAACACAATAGGGCCCTTGGGTTGGGGCGTCTGGGCACTAGAGTAATACAGAGAGGGCTAGAAACTTAAGCCAGATCCTCAAAGTAATTAGGCACTGAACTCTGATTGAAATGAGTGGGAGTTAGGCACCCAAATACTTTTGAGGATCTAGGCCTTACTCTTTTATTAGAAAAGAAAGCTGAGATTCTTCTATGTTTATGTCATTCCAGGACCTCAGAATTTAAGAAAACAACCAACTACTGCTAGATTCATGATGAAACTGTGAAAGTTGGCAAGTAATGCTTATAAAGAACTTATATATGAGACTCCCTGTTCATTTATGGAGAAACTGATCACTCTTGTGCTAACCAATTCAAACGCTTATCAATGCAAAAAAAGTAGATGATTTTTGTGCAAATATGTTGGTTTAAAATAATGTAGTACATACAATTCTTGAAACAATATGAATTTAAATAATAAAATTTTGCGCTCTCCCTGTATGTCCCAAGTAATGGCAGAATTAGTCCTTGCACTCCTACAGTACAAATGAACTAAATACAGTATTACAGCATGAAAAGAATTGGAATCATAGTGAATAACTTTACAGTCTTGGGGTAGAGAAATTAATAAGAAGTCTTCATTGCCACATAACAGTTTTAAGCCCCAATTCAGCAAGGTACTTTAAAAGCATGTGGGACATTGTAAGCATCAATATAGTCTCATGCTTCAAATTATGTAATAATACCACCATCTAGTTCTTATATAACACTTTTCATCAGTAGATCTAACAATGCTTTGCAAAGGAAATGAGTATCGTTAGCCTCATTTTACAGACGTGGAAATTGAGAAACAGGGAGGTGAAGAGATTTGCCCAAGATCACCCAGCAGGCCAGTGGCTGAACCAGGAACAGAACCCAGATCTCCTGAGTCCCCCTCCAGTACTCTATGTCACACTGCCTGTCTGTATTTAAATATTTTGCTGAATAATGACAGGTTGTAAATATCTGTGCTTCTAGAAAAATGTATTAACGGCAGGGGGGAAATCAGCCTTAAGCAGCATAACCAAAAATAAGTACAGCTCCTTCTAGGTGAGATTTAATTAGAAAAAAAATCCATCAGTCCTGCAAAGCAAGTGCAATCCAGTTTGAGGAGGAGATGTACAGAAAGAGGAAGGAGGCTGCTTAGCTTGTGAGACATGGAAGTCAGACAGAATTTCAGTTGAATCAGGTTCATAGAATTTTACAGCTTAAAATATGCAAGAGTCAGATTCTCGGCTGGAGTGAAGCAGTGTCGCTTGAATGAACTCAATGGAACTATGCCAGTTTACACCAACTAAGGATCTGACCCCATTGTCTGTATTTAAAGGATAATTATGTCTCACATTTATTAAAATCATCAGCTGGCATTTGGGCTCAATTTGTTTGCCAAAACCAGAATACATCATCAGTTAAGGTGTAAAATGTATGCTATAATTCTGAAATAAGGAATGAACATTAAGTAGGAAAATCCCCCTTGCACAAGGTAAACTTTATAATTAACTGCTGAAGGTTACAGAGCTGTATTATTCTCATGTTTTAGCAAAACAAAAATGCACAGGAAGTTGGGAGAGAGAGCGTGTGGTAGTGGGTCTGGAGAATAACATTCTGACCTAAGAAAGGTGAACAGAGTAAATCTTCATTAAAATGAGAAAATGTTCAGAAAAAAACATCAGAGAGGAAAAACCTGAATTACTTTTCAGTGAGTCTCAAACCTGAAAATTTGCAAATCCTAAGCTGCTGCACCCATTCTGATTTAGGTACACAGAACTGGCCTCTTCTGTACCATTCTCACCACTCTTGGTAGAGAGCACCTGCCAGTCAGTGTGCACAGGCCCAGCCCAAGTGCCTGCTGCCAGAGAAGTAGCTGGGATCCGAAGAATTAGTTCTGCTTGCCTTGTGAGGCCAATCCAGCCTCCAAGATTTCTATTCAAACTGCACTCCACTGCTCAAGCTCAACTGGAACCATTTAGTACTTACATTGTTCTGCGTTTTTTATTTGTTTCCTTCCACTCAAGCACATGTTAAAAAAGACGACCCCCCAGCAATCTATTTTTCCCCCCTTTCACATGACTAAGCGATTATCTTCCTCCTAATCAAAGAGACGGATGAAAAGAGTTTATTAATAAAAGTTCTCCTTCAGGAAGATTGGAACTGAATGATTAGTAAAATACACCCAATTTTACTTATAGACCCCCCTGACAGAGAGGCATCTGTGAAGGGCAGGGATACCAGAATAGTGGTGGGGATTCAGGCATCTGGAAGCTGTTTGCGATATGGATTAGAAGTCAGGCTGCACACAGATACTGCCTCTAGTCACAAACGCTTGTGCTGTGGAGGGGAAAAAATATGCTGCTTGTTCACAGTGATACTTTTCCCCTTTGCTTGTTATCTGTTTTATTTCTTCCCTCATTCCCATCTCCCCCGTGCCATTCATGTGCAATTATGTCTGCACAGATATGCCAGCTGGTGGGGCTTGTTAACCATATCCACCATGTAAGCATTTAGGAAAAAAGGAGACGGATACTAGAGCTGTGCAAACAATCCTACATTGTATTCTGAACCGGTGCAGTCTGTTGCCAGGGCCCACTGATCAAACTGAGAAAAACAATCCTAATATTGCAATTCATGTAGAGAAGACTAAAGATATACCACCAAATATACCACCAAATATTATACAGACAAAAAATCCGAAATATTGTTAAAATAGTTTTAAACAATATATTGGTGCTATTTTGTCCACATGGGTATGGAATACACATTGGTTTTAGATGCAGATTTTGTCAGCATGAGTTTAAAATGGTCACATAAGAGATGAACTCAGATCATTCTAAACAAGTGCAGATAAAACCTGTATACCATGCTATCAAATATTTGTATATAGTACATGTGGTACAGAAAAGGTATTTTAGGAATGATTTAGAGAGGATTTTTTTTTTTTTTTACAAAAAATTGGGATTATTTCTTGTATCCTTCCACCTGTAAAACTAAGTATCCTAGGTCTCAGGGCAGGTCTACATTGAAAATATATATTGACAAGGTACATCTCACAGGGCTGTGAAAAATCCACACCCGGGAGATGTAATTAGGCTGTAATGGGGGCCGGGGATGGGGAAGGCAGCTAAGTCTACCCGATGTAGACAGTGCTTGGTTGATAGAAGAATTCTTCCGATGACCTAGCTACTGCCTCTTGGAAAGGTGGATTAACTACAGCAATGTGAGAATCCCTCTGGTTGCTGTAGTGAGCGTCTACACATAAGCGCAGCAATTGTGCTGCTGTAGTGTTTTAAATGTAGACATACCCTCAATCCTGCAACATTTTGCATGCAGGCATGGTGAACAACTGACTTTAATGAGACTTTGTGTGGTCACAGCAGTCCACCTAGGTGCAGTAGTTGTATGATCGGAGTCCTTTAGACCTTTCACCCTACTGTGTGGGGCTCAGAGAGAGAATAAAATATGACTATTAAAAAACCTCCAAAAACACCTCCAGAAATGATGTGGGGAAAGTCATATTTTTATTTTAGAAGAACAGTCCAGTCTGATGAGACTGCTACTTCCAGTTCTAGAAGCAAGCATTACTGGGTCCCAATGGGGATCTGGGAATCTCCCCTTCCATTTTTCTAGCCCTCAAAGGCTGTGAAAAATTGGATTTTAAAGGTATGATGTTTTTATGTATAGAAAACCTATTACTGGAGCAGGACTGAATTTTGCCCCTTCTTGGCCTTTGGTCTGGGTTAATTTGGGGGAGAAATTCCATATTTGGAAGGACAAAAACATTTCTTAGGCAAATCGATTAACAAAAAGACACAAGATAGTTGTATGAAGCTGCTCAGTAAGTCCGAATATTAGCATAAGAGCCAGGGAATGCTATTGAGCAGGTGATATAAAATTTATCAAATGCCTTCACACATATAGTATTGTTTGCATGCCTGTGTGTGTACACACTCACTCTCTCTCTCTCTCTCTCTCTCTCTCTCACACACACACACACAGAGGAAGTGATAGATGGGCAGGATAGGATAGTACTTCCAGCTTGTATACCTGGTAGGTTCAAAACTATTGGGTCTTAAAATCATGACATTATTATGCATGTATGCTTTGTTAATTTTAGAGGTGTTTTAAATTTATTAGTGATAACTTTTCTGCATCTCAGATGCTTATGTGATGGTCGTCATCTTGACTGACACACCAAGGATTAAACTGGAGACCTCCACAGTTTAAGAGCATGAGCTACTACAGCTTGAGCTAAAGATCCAAGGCTCTGTAGGTAGGGGCTGTAGCAACTCATCCTGTGAAGATTGGCAGAGGAGACTAGTACTATACACTAACCAGTGAGTTACACTTGTACAGTTAAAGTAACAGTACTTAGGGAGCTTAGGTATCTATAAAGGGATATGAAAAGTAATACAAATACATTTTAAGGAAACTCTCTACGATGCATCTAAAATAGTTTTTTTCTGTAAATTGTATGACATATACAGAACAAATGATGGTGAGGTTTAAAGGTTTCGCAAAATTTTACAGATCTCAAAGAAAGAGAAAATGCAAGAAAAAATCTTAATGCCACACCATTTATTCTATTAAGATAAGTTTGGAATGATCACATTGCTCAGGAACAATGCGAGTTATGCAGGTCCTTCCTGATCTGCCAATAAAACCTTTAAAGCACACCAAACCATCATGCATTTGTAGCCTAACTGGGAACTCTTAAGCAATCAATATAGTTAATACATAATCCATAGATGAGGCAACACATTCCACATTCTATAGCTGAAATATTTTAGATAACTTGATTATTTTGAAGTATGAGGGATATAAAAAATAATACCAAATGTTTCAGGACTTTCAGGCCTGGTCTACACTGGCGGGGGAGAGGTGGGAGAGAAGGAGCTAAGTCGGTCTACGTTACGCAACTTCAGCTACGAAAATAGCGTAGCTGAAGTCAACGTGCTAAGAGCTACTTACCGCGGTGTCTTCACTATGTAGGTCGACTGCTGACGCTCCCCCGTCAAACCTGCATGCGCCTCTTGCTCTGGTGGAGTACCAGAGTCGATGGGAGAATGCTCGGCGGTTGATTTATCGTGTCTTCACTAGACACAATAAATCGACCCCCGTTGGATCGATCGCTCCGGAGGTTAGTGTAGACATGCCCTGAGTGTACAAATCTCCAAGAGTCAGGAAAGTCATAACTAAAACATACATTTAAAACATTCAAAAAAATATAAAATAGATTTTTCATACATATAATATTGTATGTTATGTCCTATCACTTGTAGAGTCCTGTTTTCCTACTGAAGAGTTGGGACTTTGAGACTTATACCATTGAAAGGGAGACATTTCCTGACCTCAAGAGTTGCAAGGTTACATTTGACATTAAACCTGTCACTGTTCCAGACCTAAATATTGCATATGCTGATCATTGGGCCAATGTAACTATGGAAATTTTCACATTTGAAGGAAAGGAAACATTTTTCTGGAAGCTAGTTTTTTGTTTTGTTTTAAATAAAGTGGCTGTTGGAAGGTGCTCAGATGTTTTTAATGTTAGAGCAAGTTCTAGGGAGATGGATTAGTGGACCGAGTGCAGATTAGGTGGTCAGAGGTACATGATGAATACAATTTATCACTTGGCTTACAATTTTTCATGCACCTTTGACCATCTCTTCCGTATCATACCAACTAAATTCTCTCTACAGAGATGCCTTGCATTCCACACACATCCCTGAGAGGTTTTCATCAGCCACTACCTTCTAAGATTAACTTGCCTCAAAAATGTTTCCTTTTCTCCAGACATGGAATTTTCTCATAAAAACTGCACTGGCCCATGGTCATAGAGGGGTTATATACATTTCTGTAACAGGAACAGGTTTAAGATTCATTTGTCTTGTGGTTCTTTCTGGCTAAAAAATGGGAGCTTTATACCATTGAAAAGGGGAGAGCCTCACCATTCATAAGGAATATACATTACTTCTAGCCCTGGAACAAGACCGGCTCTAGGCACCAATAAACCAAGCACGTTCTTGGGGCGGCACAATTTCAGGGACAGCATTCTGACCACCCTTTTTTTTTTTTTTTTTCTTCAGCAAAAAACCTAGAGCTGGCCCTGCCCCGGAAGATTCATAATTACTGGACAGATACGTCCTGTTTTTTTATGTCTAGAGACTTCCATTTTAGAGGTTATTTACAGTGATGGGTTTAATTTTTTTCACTCTCTGTGCCCTGTACAGTCAGACTCATGGAAACTAAAGGACTTGTCTACATGGAATGAGGGATATGAGAAATTCTTGCATTTTTTAAACCTTTACATAATTACTAAAATAGCTTTTTCTTTTAAAAGTACCATATATGGAATATATAATGGTTTTATCAGGCATAAACATTTCATCACATTCTTTTGTGATGACCTGCATATCTCACGATTGGCTTCACTAGTTGTATATAATGAAGCTATTCCAAACTTAAATTGGTATCAAACCTTTATATCACACCATCATAATATACTCTTTATTTTAGAAAGATGGATAGATAAGCTGATCAATTTTTTTTTCATCAGTTTTTTCCCCTGTCAAAAAAGAGGAAAACATTATTTTTTTTCATGATTTCACCCCCAAATTTTCAGTCACGTCTCTCTCTAGATATATGAAAAATTCAAGAACACCTACAGATTTATATAAAATAATGTATTTGTATTATATTACACATAAATTTGCACAATTTATAGATATTTATATGTAATATATTTCCTTAATTTTTTCATGATCCAAAAAGAAAAGACCAGTTTAGTATATTTTTGTATAATAAATTGTATAATATTAGATGCATTTTAATTCTTTGAATGAAGTGGAGGGACTCTATCTACTTCATCAAAACACCTGTGCATGGAAAATATTCCTTGGAGTACTTTTTGGGACAGCCACCATTTTGATACCGCTCAGAAAATATTTTCTTTCTATAGCAGAATATATCATAAAAGACATAAAACAAATATCAACATTAACTCTTCAATTATTGCCAAGATGGCACTTAGGTTGCTATGAAATCATGCATAGGAATGATTTCTCTCTTTTTCCATATAGCAGGAATAAGTACATTTGGTCTTGTTTTTTTTAAATCAAACTCACACATAAAAAGTGAGTGAAGTTGACAGAAAGTCAATGGAATGAGGAGAGCTGCAAAGGCCAAGATCTGAACAGGCCTGCCACCTCTTGTATCTGGGATGATCAGGCTACTCTCACCTTCTCTCTATTGAAAGAGGCTTAACAAAGCAAATCAAAGCGACTGCAAAAATGAAAGTTGAAAGGAAGCTGTGGATATAAGAAGAAGCTGTTTTAGATTGCAAATATATTTAAAATCCAGATACAGGATTGTTTTCAAAAAAAGAACCTCCTCTGAGCTAAGCCTTGATGGACAAACCTTTATCTTTGAGGAGAGCATTGGGTTATGCAGTCTGCACTCATAGGCACTGTGAGTAAAGGCCCTTGAATTGGTGGATGTTTTACCACTTCATGCTAGAGCTGGGTCTTTCCATTCCACATAACAGATCATAAAATTATCTCTTAGATGTGATTTAGCGTGGATACTGTGAACTCTGGAGTTAATGGTAAACAAAATGAGAGACTGCATGTTTATCATTATATGATCTAACCAACTTTACAGGACACATTTTCACTAGCCCCGTGTGGCTGAACAAGGAGATGAGATTGCAAAGTCCATTCACGCTCCTCTGTACAGGTACTGGTTACAAACCTAGTAAATTCTCACTTTTTTTTCCAATAGTGCAAGAGCCATAACAATAGTCAAATATCCCTGTTCAAAATCTTTAAGTACATATTTACACAGGACATTTTACAACTCCCTTTTACTGTTTACATATTATCTTTAGGTTCAAATATTCCATACACAACAGTTTGCCATCCTCACCCCTCAGTCCTATTCAGAATTTGATCAGAATCTCTGATGATCTAGCTACAAAAAATTACTTTGAAACCCTTCCTGTTGTCAAGAATGATAATAGAAGAGAAGTCTATGCATGTTGGTAGACCATAGCAACAGATAGCTTTTGTAGTCCTTCATGTGTCTTTTCTGTTGAATTAGTAAAGTTTTCACATTGTCCTAACTTGGTACTGCCTTCCCATTCCTCAAAAAAACTGAGCAAGTCCCTTCCATTTGTGTGCTTCAAAATTTAAAAGGGCAACTAAGAGAATTCAATATGCATTTGGTACTCCATTCAACTTCTTCTAGTATGACCTCTGGAATATTCTTTAATATGAAGACAGTTATCCAAAGTGGGATAATACGATTAGTGTATTTGAGTGTTTGTGAACTAGATTAAACTGATTTTTTTTAAAGACACCATGAATTATTTCTCTCCCTCCCCCTGCACCCACCCTGCACTACAGGTCACAATTAAGATTGCTTTGGTTCCTTAACTGTGCTTTTCCATACATTAACATGTCTGAAATTCTTTTACCTTTAACCTTAACTCTGAATGTCCTGGTTTTATAGAGCTTGGTTTAAGGATAATTACAATATCTCTGTAATATATTTTACCCAAAAGCTTTGATACAGACTCCCAATCTTAGCTCCATTTTAACTTAAAAAAAAAAAAAAAAACTTCCCAGACAAAACCCATCAGTTTGCTTTCTCTTTCCTCTAGGGTTACTCCCTCCCCTCCACCTCCCAGAATTAAATAAATAAAAAATAAAGGGGTATTTTACTTCTACTTTTACAGAACTAACCTAGTACCTGATCCATCTCCATTGAAGTCAATGAGATTCGTTCCAATGACTTCAGAGATATCGATTAAACAACTCCCACTATTTTCCAATGAGAACATGTGGCTTTATATTGTATATAATTAGCATTAATCCAGCAAAGTAAAAGGCATTTGGAATTTGCTCTTCTGCTTACACCTGTTCTTTATAGCTTGTTACAATCTAACATTATATCCAACAGCAACACAGTTACTCTCACTTAAAATTCAACATGAATACAAACTCTGAAGTTTAAAGTTTGCAATCATGTCTCAGCAATGACCACCACATATGGGAGGGGATGGAGGGGATAGATTGGCTGTTTTATGCTGCTGGAATGTTCTGTTGTATAAGTAATACTTTGTCTTTAGTATTAAAAAAGACCTATAATTTACAAAGAAAGACAATCAATAAATAAATTGTCCCTAATCAGCCAAAGAGCTGGCAGAATGACATTCCATTATCCTGTCAGACATACTGCAATCAAATACTTGAAACCTCAAAGGGCACGACTCCACCCTCTGCTTGACGGCTCACACCTTCTCTCTCTGCCTGGAACTCTCATGGATACATTTAATTTCTTCACTTCACCAAACCACACCAAGTTCTGGATACATATTTGCGTGTCATTTTATTCCATAATGCAGTGTAAATCTGGTCTGCTGGGTGGAAAGGCTCCCTGTTGTGACGGCATTGTGTCACTTGGGCTCAGTGACAGCTGATTCTCAGCAGACAGCGCTGTCAGAGAATCAGAGACTTCCACATGTACAAGTGAAATTAACTTCTGTTAGTCTGACATTTTCCACAATCAATACTCACAGGGTCCTTGTCTCTAGGATCAAAATTCATAAATCAAAAGCAGAAAGCATGAAATAAGGTATTTGATAAATCCATTAACTGAAGTGGAAGTGTACTTCTGTCACGCTGTTTAAAGACTACAGTAACATGGAGGGAGGTGGGGCGGGGGAAAATCTACCCAATATGTTAAGTGAAGTGTTGGATTTTGTTTGTTTGTTTAAATATGCGGTTCAATCTGACAGAATGAGTATACTTTATTACTTTGATGCAACAAACAGTCTAAGCTGTTTGTTTCTCTAAATTCCGGGTGGAGATGGAAAATTGGTTTCAGGAGGTATAAAACAAACAAACTGTGATTTTCTGTTCAATATAGTGTTCCCACTTAAGAACAGACTCAAAGTTTAGGGGCACATTTTGCTCTATACCCCATTGTAACCTCCTTTGAAGTTGCTGGAGTTGCACAGGGTATAAATCAGTGCAGGAATTAACACTTAGGGCCAGATTTTTAAAGGTAGTTAGTCAACTGAAGATGCAGAGGCACAACTAGTGGGATTTTTAAAATGCCTAGGCACCTAACTCCTGCTGAAGTGCCTAATTCTGATCTCACAAAGATTTTGCTCCATTACTCCTGCCTTCCACCACTGTGAGTAAAGATCAGCTCTTAGGCTTCATGTCCCAGAGAAACAAACCTGCATATATTGTCCTCTGTCCATTCACAAAGTACTCATAAGAATCAGTAAGAGTTATGCCACCAACTGGGAGTACTATACGGTCATAAGTGTATCACACAGGGAGGGTGCTCTTCAGTTTCTGGATAGGGAAACCTGGGAGATTGAATCAGTTAGACGTGTTGGCAAACAGTTTTTGACAAAGACAGAGCATACCACTTGTGGATAGAAAGGCTGGTGAGTTCTCTGAGTAACAATATGTGTGCTATAAACTCATCTCGACCAGACTGAGAAGGCTTTGAAGATTTAAAAAAAGAAAAAAATTCTCTTTACATAAAAATATTACTTAAGCTCTGGAGTACTTAGACCGTAACATAATTCAGAACAGAGACTAAATAAGTTCTCCTAAGCATTATGTCTTCACTTGGGAAGGGAGACCATGATGAAAATATTTGCTCTCTGCTTTTCTGCTGAGGTGCATATCTTTCCCATTCAATTTACCTCTGAAGTTAATCCCTTTGATGCCATATGGGTGTTGAACATACAACCAACAAAGGGATCTGTCATAGGGCATGCTATATATCTCCAAATGTTAGCCGTACTGGTGGAAATGCAGGGCTTCCTGCATTATTTGTGGTATTCTGTAGGTTAAAAGACTTTTCATCTTTGCATATCCACTATTTTTGTGAATAGATAGACTTTTAATATCAGTGATCAACATAAGAGAAAAAGCAAACATTCTTCATTCTTTGATAACTGGATTCCTCCATTTCTCAAATTGAGAACTATATATAGCCCCTCTGCCAGGTGGTGTTAGCAGCAACAAGGGATGGGTTCAATAGCCAGAGGTTCCTCTGAAAATTACAAATCAAAACCAGCTTCAGACCTACTCAGAAGTCTGGAAAAACCAAATACCTCCCTGGGTGCCTCTAAAAGTCAATACTTCACCATTCGCAAGTGTGTGTATAACGAAACAAAAAACCCTTTTATTGAGGGGAAAGTTACCACAGCATTAATTTGGGAAAGCACAGCAACAATGGCTCAGCAATATGCAAACAATAAGTAAAACACTCACCCCACAGCATCTTGGCCAATAGTCCTGTGCCTAAGTTTCCCACCTTGTGTTGTGAAAAGTCTAATGGACAAATGTCCCTTCAACATTCCACTTCTCCTTTCCCTCTGCCGAACCACCAGAGTCTAGGATGCATTCAGGAGGATGCTTCCTCTGCTGCAGCTTTGCTGCTAATATCACCTCTTGGTGCAACCTCTTCTCACTGCTGGCGTGGCCTCTTCTTGTCACTGGCACTGCCGCCATTGCTCTGCTGCATCCATTGTATAGTCCAATCTGGTTCAGTCAAGTCCATTCCCACAGTACAATTACCACCTAACTATGAATGCCTTGTTCTGTGGTTACACCACCTAGAGCAGTTCGTAGTGCTTTCAATTCTAGTGATTTCCCTGGGTAGTGAGAACCTCACTGCAGTTGCTCTCTCTGTACTGTCTAACCACAACACTATCTCCATACTATGCCTCAGCTCTGTCTTTAAAAACACGGGCGTGGGGGGGGGGGTCAAATGGCATCTAAGACTCTTAAGCAGAATCCTCACCACCAAATAGGAACACCTTTCCCCCACCTCCTCTGATTTGCACTTGGATTTGGCTGACTACCCCATACTTAATGAATGAGATTTAAGTGATAGTGACCCCTCATTTAGCATGTATCAAGTACAGTTCTGCTGCACTTTAGTTATACAGTAAGGATAATTGTGCATTACCCCTGCATCTGAAATTTAAGTGAATTTTAACCCAAAATAGCAAAAACATAATTATTTTGGCAGAGTAGGTGTGTCTATGCAAATTAGGTTTGCTCATGAGGTCTTTTTCCTCCAGTGCATATATAGCTAGCAGAAGAGAAGTCATTCACATCGATGGCTTACATCCTTCTACCAAACTAAGAATTTGTCATCCTGGCAAATGACACATTATATTAGGTCCATTATTTCTCCCCATAGGATCTTAGAAAGCCTACTACTGCATGCAAACTAAATTTATTGTTTCCTCGCTAACAATTCCAGGCACATTATAAATTTACTTGTTTACTGGCATGATAACCCTGTCACAAGATATCTCTATCACAAGAAAGTATTGCAGGGTTAGGAGGGATTTCTCTTTGGGCTAGGGATAGTAGAGGTTCCCCTGAAGGTCCCTCAGATATTGACCTAGGCTCCTCTCTATCTTGTTCTAGTACCAAAGATTCAGAGCACCAGGGATGTTTTCCATTTATATGTCCGCATTGTCCAACAATCTAGGGGCATTGTCAGAGTCCTGTCTTTCTTCAAGGAGGTCTGGGAATATTGGGAGGGCCAACTGATATACCGCTGTCTGGTCTCAGTGGGCCATGGTACTCCAGCAATGGACATACATGAGTATACATTGAGTATAAGGCCAAAGAAGTGGAACTCTCACAGGGTTCAGCAGACTAAGGTGAGAATCCACTCTAGTATATGCCGCAGTAGTGTCCTCCTCTTCTGACTCACTTTCAGACTCTCAGAGTAGTGGTGGTTTACCCTCAAAATGCCCATTTCACGAGTTGGGTAACAGCTTTGGTCCAACATCCTTTTACTGCCCAGGTCCTATACAATGGCACATCTTGCAAGGAGCATTTCTAATTCCTCACAGGTAATAGGAGGTTTCTATGCACTGTCTTTATTTGACCTGGCCCAGTCGCAGGTTTGAGATTGTGAACTGAGAGAGCACCCAATTTCCCCCCCAAAACACCCAAGGTAAGGTAGTGCCTTCTATCTTTCTGCTATTTTGTGTTTGCCAGCTACACCCAAATTTCACAACAGAACTCTGTTTCCTGGCAGGAGATCCTTAGAACACACTCTAGCATCATAAGAACACTTATTTCTGTTTGCGTTCTTATGGACAATAGCTAGACAATAAGCATCTTGCAACTTTTCTCTTAACTGGGTGATATATTAGTGATGTATCTTGCAGTTATAGCCATCCTCCAACATTCCAAAACACAAATCTCTGGGCAATCTAGGTTCTTGCCCAAACACCAGGAGATATGGGACTCCTGTAGCATTGTTCTTTGTGGCACTGTATGCATCCACCAAAAATGTAACCCTTTTGCAAAGCCCTCAACACTTCATAAACAAAAAGGGTGGTCCAGTCAAATTGAAATCTCTTTGTATCCTTATTTTCCTATTTCTTTCCCTTGATCACAGTTTTAATGGAATAAAATAAATCTCAGCAAATATCATGGTTACCCAAAGAGAGCCTACTACATTCAAAGCAAAATTAAAATACAATATTTATAGTTCAGGATATTTTATTGCCAGTCAGATTCAAGATGTTAATTATAAGGCCAGATCCCCAGTTGATGTAAATCAATATAGCTTTATGGAAGTCAAAGCATTCATGCTGATTTACACAAGCTGAGGATCTGGTCCAAATAAAAAATGCCGTAAAAAGATTTATCTATAACATGTTTCCAGCTGTGATGTGTCATACTGATTTGGTGACAGGTGCTTATTTACAAGCATCCATGGCATCATTTAAATAGATCTAGCTTTTGAAGTATGTACCATAACTGTAGGTGTTATGAAGGAAAACAACGTTTGCCTGTTGGGCAAAATCCCTAGTGGCAAATCCTAGTACCTATAATGTAATCCTAAAGAGAACAGACGACAGACTAGTTTCAGTTGTCCCTTTCTTTATATCACCTCACACACTGTGGTAGAATACATTTTCAGTTTCTGGAACCATAAAATGAGGCAGGAAACTCATCAGGTGTCTTAGCTTGTATCCAAATCTTCCTCAAACATTACTTTGTCGTAAAAACTTCGTTAGCAATACGCTGACCATTTTATAGTTCCTGAAGATATGATAGTAACATTTATATTGCTTTGTATTATATATTCAGTCACTACCCATCAACTCAAACAAATGGTTTGATTTTGCTTTCCTCTAATTACAAAGCCAGCCAATAATTAGAGCAGTTTTTTTCCATATAGATCCTCTGTCTTCTAAATACATCAATAGTTGTGGTTTTCCTAAAGAGTCTAAATGTACTGTAGTAGGTGTCCTTGAGAAACATTTTGTTGGTATTTACATTAAATAAAGTTTTTTCTTCCACCTCTTAAAAAATACACACAGCCTAGAAGTGGCCCCTACTTTACAGAACAGAAACTTCTGTAGCTTTCTTTAGAGAATGAAATTACACCAGTATCACTTATTTCCTTTCCTAGGTGAATGAAGATGACAAATTTGTCATTTAAAAGTTTGGGCCTACTGTGGCTATAAAAACATTCTATAAATATAAATTAACAAGTACAACAGAATGAAGCAGAGGATGGAACGTTTCTCTTCTCAGTCAGAAAACACTCTGTTGTAAATCTTTTGGAATGGGTAAATTTGGTTCAAACCAATATTTTGCTTAAATTTTCAGGGGTGCCACTGTTTTTGGCACCCAATTTAAGACATCTTAAAGAGGTCTGATTTTCAGAGAAAGGATGCTCAGCTTTGATGTGCTGCTTCAGACAGCTTTGAAATATCTTAAGTTGGGCACCCAAAAATACAGGCAACAAATGTTGCTAATAAAACCGGTTGAAAATTTTCCACTGAAACAGTTTTTCCACTGGAAAATGTTTCATTTCTACCAACCCAGCATTCTACAGGATCATGTCAAATCAGCTGAAACTTTCAATAGACACCAAACAGGGAAGTTGGGTGGCTAGCCAGCCTGCCTCCCTGCCTGGTTGGTTTCCTACCTGCTAACCAGTCAGCTGTCAGGCGGTCTGCCAGATTCCCTGGGATGCCCATCTCTCCATCTCCTTGCCTGGTGGGCTGGCAGTCTATCTGGGTCACCCATCTCCCTGGGCTTCCCAAACGGTAGTCTCCCTAGACTGCCAGTCTAATGGGCAGCCAGGGAGCTAGATGGTCTGGCAAACCAGGCAACTGGGGAACCAGATGGGCTGCTGGCAAAGACAAAAAATTCTGTTTCAGTTCTCCTGAAAAAAATGTCCGGATTTTCCTTGCCAGGGAACATTTTGAGTTGTCCACTTTCCATCCCAATTCAATTCGAAATCCCCCCCCCCCCCAACTCATATTTTCACATGAAGAAAAACCCGTTTCCTTGCCAGCTGTTGTGACTTTTGAAAATTTAGTCTAATATTACTGAAAATACTCAGAGAGCGCATTACTTATAACAAATACTTCTGTGAATCTGGGACACTGTAAAATAAGAGGACGAAGAGGCTGCATGGTTTAGAGTAGCTGGGGAAACATGAACTGGAAGTGGGTTCCCAGGGCTTCCTTCCCCTTCCTCCAGATTGATATCATCAGAGAAATGCCCCACACTTGGGGAGAGGGGAGGGAACATAAACCCCACTGTTGCTAGAACCTAATTGGAGTCAGGCCAGGGCAGTACTTAATTTGTGCCAGGGCTGAAACCCAGCATCTCTAGGCTTGGCAGTTCATAGCCCTTGTACCTCTGGGCTTGCTGCATCACTCCTCCTATTGCTGCTGCTGTCGCCTCTGCTCAATCCCCAAACCAATCTGAGAGCAGCTTCTGGACTCTCCTACTTGCACACACAGCTCTCAGCTCTGAGAACACTAGCGCTTCAGGTGGTGGAGGAATTGGCTTCCACATTCTCTTTTAATTGGTAGGGGAGATGATGCAAGCCACATCTTCAAAGGTAATCCCACCACTTAGCAGCTGGATCCTATACCCAGTCTGCACACCAGCCCTCAATCCCTTGCCTAACCTGCCCACCACCGCACACACCCAGCATCTGCCCACACCATCCTGAGAGCTTTGTCTCACCAACTCCCCAAACCAATCATGGTTACATGCTGTGAGACTCCAATCTCACAATCTAAACCTGACAAGCCTCAAAGTCTTCTGTCAGCCTCCTCCCTATCTCTTTTCTCCTGTTTACTCCCAACCCTCATCTAAACTTTGGGGGGAAGAAGGTATTGCAAAAACAGCTCTGGCATTTTATTTAGTTCTGACCACTGTATGTTCACACAGCCCAAACTCTCAAAGTAAAGCACATTTGGAGACTGATGAGTTTCACCTGGTTTCATCTTAAAACCACCTGAAATGAAAAAAGTCACAGTTTCAATGAAGAAGACCGTGAACAAACTGAGATTTGCTAAATATCTTCTAAATCCAATCTCAGCTTTGAATTTGTATTGAAACCATGTTCTTTGCTTTTGTTGCAAATGATTTGCACAGTTCTAATATATAAATGTACTCATAATTTATGGTTTCTAAAAATTCTTATATAGCAGCAGTCAACATAAGAAGTCTTGATATTACTATTAATATGATTTACAACAAAGAGTAATGGAATTTTAGAAATATGGTATGTGAAAAACAATGGAAATCTTAAACTATGTGCAGCAATGTTGTCAACAGAATAAGTGTTTACTGTCTTGAAATGCTAATGTCAAATCTTTCAAGATTTTCTCATCAATGGATCTCTTCAATGGGATTATTTTCTTCTGATTTTATGCTTTATTGTGTCCATCCAAGAATCTCAAATGTTGTTAAATTGTATAAACAGACATCTGCAAGCCAGGTATCTGCCAGCCTCTTGAGGCGCATCCAATAAAAGAGTGAATTCTTGCAGCAGGAAAGATCAGTTCAAAGATGTCGTACTTCTGAAATGTGAGAGTTGACTAATTCAAGCTTCTCAGTTGCAATGTTCCAGTCTTTGGGAGAGCCTCTTTTGCTTTTGGCACTGAAAGTAATCAAAGAATCAAGCCAAATGCAATAAGAAATATTGTGTTTTTTCTTCACAGTGACCTGATAAGCCAAATAGTCAAAGTGTTACTAGATTTGCATAATAAATGGTTCACTTCCTCCTGCCCCTTTTGAGCAGACAAATTCTGCTAGTCTGTTATTTGATTCCAGTAATGAATAATCTACTTTTCTCCAACGTAAGCTTTTTTCTCCATCAAAAGACAGGACTCAAAGGCCTTCATTCAGTTGTATTTGCTGATACATTATATTCAGGAAAGCAGGTTCCAACATCAGCTCTCTTTAAGTGACTATC
Source organism: Terrapene triunguis (assembly GCF_002925995.2). Classification (NCBI taxonomy): domain Eukaryota; kingdom Metazoa; phylum Chordata; order Testudines; family Emydidae; genus Terrapene; species Terrapene triunguis. The sequence continues at coordinate 14,463,481 of NW_020664409.1, forward strand.
AGTATTTCAGCTACTTAACTAATACTAAGCATGTCCACATGGTTGAATTCTGGAGTCATGGCCCCAAGAAATCTTGTATGTGGCAGGAATTGCTAACATAGAATTATCCTCTGCTTTGGAATGTATTTTGCTACAGAGCCCTCAGAATCACTTATCTATTGCAGGGAAGACAGATCTTTCAAGACAGCATTTTTGGGTGTTGAGATTACTGTGGGAGTGGGAGAAGTGGCTTATTATAAGGGTGGGTGCAGGAGGGCTCTGGTAGATCGGGCACTGTGGGAACATTTGCTAGGCAGGTTAGTGGCTTCAGGTTGGGAATTTGTCACCAGTTGAGTACAGAATCATCCTTCTTGTAGGAAGTTTAGTGGCAGCAGGCTCCTCTCATCTAACCCAGTAACCAGGGGTCAAAATCCTAGTTCCACTGATGTCAACAGCAAAATTTTTATTTACTACACAATGCACCCAAGATCTTTTTGATCTCCTTTATCAGTCTGGCTGCTAAAAAGGAGGGGATTTCATTTGCTCTGCGAGGGTGTGAAGCATCTTTCTTTTTCCTCCTTCCCCCTAAGTAGACTTTTCTGATAGCTTTTCATCTTCAGCATTAAGGAGACAGGTTCTTTGTGGCTCTCTCCCCTCTCACACCTTTCAAAGGGTCCTAGAAGTTCCCCTGATCCCAGAACCTTTTGTTCAGAATTCCCTTCTCTGTTCTCATGTTGGTGGTGGGAGTAGAGTAAGAATACCAGTATGGAATAATAGCTGCTGTCTTTGAGTTGGACATACCACACAAGCTGGCTTGTAGTAATTGTAATTACATTACAGTAATTGTGCCAACTGTCTTCTTTAATATTAAAATGTAAGATGTGGTGGCTACTCAGCAAAAATATAAAAAGCTGGGTAAAGAGCCTTTCATTATTTTTCACTGGACAGTTGTTCTAAGACACGTGTAACCAGAATAATAACACAACAGCTACATTTATTATTCTTTTGTTTCAGGCAGAAATACACAAACTGTTACTTTAGCACTTGCCATATTCCCTATGTGAAGCACAGGGATTACAGCAAGTAATGAGATAAAGTTGCCTCGTTATCTAAGGCAAGAGTGGACAGTTTATAAGCACAACCATTTTATTATGATATTTACACTATTTAGACTTTCATATGTCTGTGGTATTTCTTCTATGTCCATGTAACTGGTATAATAAAGCAGACAGTCTTGCATTTTCTTTATCTTTATAGGAATAGCTGTACAAGAAACAAGACTGAAGAAAAAAAATCTGAATCTTCTCATGATGCACGGGAAACTGCAAAGCTAATAGTGAGTTTCTCTGAAAACAGTAAAAAGAATGAGGAGTACTTGTGGCACCTTAGAGACTAACAAATTTATTTGGGCATAAGCTTTCGTGGGCTAAAACCCACTTCATCGGCTGCATGCAGTGGAAAATACAGTAGGAAGATATATATACACAGAGAACATGAAAAAATGGGTGTTGCCATACCAACTATAATGAGACTAATCAATTTAAGGTGGGATATTATCAACAGGAGAAAAAAAAACATTTGTACTGATAATCAGGATGGCCCATTTCCAACAGTTGACAAGAAGGTGTGAGTAACAGTAGGGGAAAAATTAGCATGGGGAAATAGTTTTTACTTTGTGTAATGACCCATCCACTCCCAGTCTTTATTCAAGTCTAATTTAATGGTGTCCGGTTTGCAAATGAATTCCAATTCTGCAGTTTCTCATTGGAGTCTATTTTTGAAGTGTTTTTGTTGAAGAATTGCAACTTTTAGGTCTGTAAATGAGTGACCAGGGAGGTTGAAGTGTTGTCCGACTGGTTTTTGAATATTATAATTCTTGACGTCTGATTTGTGTCCATTTATTCTTTTGCGTAGAGATTGTCCGGTTTGGCCAATGTACATGGCAGAGGGGCATTGCTGGCACATGATGGCATATATCACATTGGTAGATGTGCAGGTGAATGAGCCTCTGATGGTGTGGCTGATGTGATTAGGTCTTATGATGGTGTCCCTTGAATAGATATGTGGACAGAGTTGGCAACGGGCTTTGTTAGTGTTTTTGTTGTGTGGCGTGTGGTTGCTGGTGAGTATTTGCTTCAGGTTGGTGGGCTGTCTGTAAACGAGGACTGGCCTGTCTCCCAAGATCTGTGAGAGTGAGGGATCGTCCTTCAGAATAGGTTGTAGATCCTTGATGATGCACTGGAGAGGTTTTAGATGGGGGCTGAAGGTGACGGCTAGTGTCGTTCTGTTACTTTCTTTGTTGGGCCTGTCCTGGAGTATGTGACTTCTGGGTATTCTTCTGGCTCTGTCAATCTGTTTCTTCACTTCAGCAGGTGGGTATTGTAGTTTTAAGAACGCTTGATAGAGATCTTGTAGGTGTTTGTCTTTGTCTGAGGGATTGGAGCAAATACGGTTGTATCTTAGAGCTTGGCTATAGACAATGGATCATGTGATGTGGTCTGGATGAAAGGTGCCACAAGTACTCCTCATTCTTTTTGCTGATACAGGCTAACACGGCTACCACTCTAAAATCTGAAAACAGTACCATTCTTAAGGAAAAATAACTGTCTTTTGCACCAACAGAAAAGAAATCCATACAGTCATAAAGCTATGGCCAGCAATCCTCAAGATTGCAGTTCCCATTCCTCCCACATACATATTTCTGTTTCCACTCTGAATATGACCTTCAAGAAATATCAGAAGCTGTGATTTTCAAAAGGAGGCCTTCTTTCCCCCACCGAGCATAAAGGTTTCTTTCTGAAACAAGGAATCCATATACAATAAAGAACAGCTCAACATCAAAATTCAGACTAGCTATTGTGAGTATCTGTCTAATCTATCTACCTTTATGACTCCATCGGTCATAGTAGTTGAGCACAATATTTTGGTAAGAAAAAGGAATAAAACCATGCCTCTGAGTGGAACACTTGACCAAAGTTAGAATGTAGCTTTCTCATGGGTACTTTGTAAGTTGCAATTTTCTCTCTTTCATTATCCTGATAACTATATGCTGAATACGTTTCTTTCTTTGGGTAAGGGCTTTTTCCCAAGCAAGAATAACTATTTATTTGAACTGATACCTCATGAACCACCTGAGCAAATTTAAATGCCATCCAGCACATAAAGAAATGCTGGTTTTCTGCTAAAGTGTGAAGCAGCTATGTAGCAGCTATATTGTGTTATTGTACCCTGGTGGCAGGCTGCCAATGTTTTCATTCACATTTGTAATTTTTGTCACTTAAGGAAAAACTAAAGTAATTCATGTATTATTAGTATTAAATATTTTGATGAAATATTAAATGTCTATCCAAGATGGCTATACCACCTTCTTTGGAGTGCTATGATGAAACATTCCCATCTTCTAGCTACATTAAAAAAGAAGCACAAAATGAATAATTTACAGTTTACAAAAAATCTCAAATACTGTATGTCACTTTATGTTTCTTCCACCAGGTAAACGAATGTTCTTCAGTAAAAGTTAAGTCTCACTCCCAGAAACAGCAAAGCAAGTGCAAATAAATCTTGTTTTGAGCACAAGAAAATGCAGAATCTTAGTAAAGTGATACCTTTGAGTTCCCCTTCAAATGCCTTTTCAAACCTAGAATAATACAGTTGTCTAAAAGAGTGCTGTTATCATTACAACTACAACCTAGATAGCAAAAGGATGTGACACAAGATACTAGTATAGTGGAAAAGAAGGGGTCATTGGCAAAATAGCCTGATTCCCTTTATGGGAAGATTAGAGGTATGGTATATTACCAAAGCACCGTGCAAGATTTTAGCCACATAGCTTAAGTAATTATTATTCTGTTATTACTGAACTGCTGGCAAGTGAATGACAAATATCTGGATTGCTGGAAAATGTGAAAATGGTTCAAGTCTAAAATAGTCAAGGTGGAATAAATACATCCTGCTCTTAATTTCTTTGTGTTTTAAAATAACCAAATATACTGAAGAAAAACCCCAAAAGACAGGAAAAGAAATGCAAACAAGTTTTATGAGCACATAAGAGACCTCCTACATCTCTGTAGTGCAGGATAGTGAGTAGGCAGACTGCTAGATGCTTTTGAACAGACCCCAAAATCATTTTATTTACTGGTCTTTTTATTATTTTCTCTGACAGCTGGACATTGACTTTGCCTTGACCAAGACATTTGGTCCATGACAAAAAATAATTGACTACCCCAGTTAAGCTCGGGAGAATGTGGATACATTTCTACATGGGAGAACACCATTTTTGTGGGGAAGTAAAGTAGTATTTAAACAGATTCTGCAGCACAAGCACTGTATCTGATCCTTGCATTTTTGGACAATGTTCTCTAACTTTCCCTTTGTCGATACGCCTTAATTACATGATGAAGCATGGAGCGTTCTTTATCCCCCGCTACCCCATCTTTTATCACCTGTTTCTCCACTTTAAAGAAGCTGAGGCAGAATAGATTCAGGGAACACATAATAGAATATATACTGTCTGAAGCACAAGTCTTTCATGGATGCATTTTCTCATTGAGGAATGTGGGTAGCTCCCATTAATATTAATTGGAGTTACATGCACTAATCAAGATTGGCGCACTTCCTCCAGCCATAGTATTCAAATCCCTCATTTTTCCATAGGCAAAGGTTACATTAAGAGCATATAAATATTTGCTATAAATCTAACATTACATTTTAAGATTTTATTTTTAATAGTTTATTTTATTAGTTAAAAAACTCAATAAGTAATGCTAAGATCACTAATTACATATAGTACATTTCAGCTAGAACAGTGGTCTCCAAACTGTGAGGCACGCCTCTCTCAGGGGGTGAGGTGGGGCCTGGGCCAGCCCCCACAGGGGTGGGGAGGGAGCACCACCCAGCCCCATTATGCCCCCAGCTCTGCTCCAGCCCACCCCCAGCTGTGGCACCAGCCACAACTGCATACCCAGCCCTAGCTGCCGGTCCCTACAGCCCAGTCGCAGCTCCACTCCCAGCCCCGCCCCCAGCCTGTGGCCAGCTGCAGCTCTGCTCCCACGCCCTAGCCACAGCCCCACCTCCAGCTACAGCCCCAGGATCGAGCTGCAGCTTCAGTCCCCTTGCCCCTGTCCAGGGCGCCCCTCCCGCCCCGGGAGCCATGGCCCCACTCCTGGCCCCAACTCCTGGCCACGGCAGGGGTAAGGCTGGGCGCAACATGAAAAGTTTGGGGACAGTTGACCTAGAAAGATTCCAGCACATACTTCAGTCCGTGAACTGAAGTGTAATATTAAGGCACAACCCTCAGTAGGAGGCTGGGTGGCTAAGGTGCACAACCCCAATGGCAGTTCCCAGATATATTGATTGTCACAGACTCTAGGAGCCTAGGGAGTGTGTGGCCACTGTACCCCTTGACACTGTGCAGCTTATACTTCCTATCAAGAAGGCCAACATGGATTGGAGTACTGTTGATGGGTAATTTTAACACTGGTAGCAACACTAGGCCCACATACTCCTGTGTACAAGATGGAGGCAGGTGGGGAAGAGAAAAAGAAGAGAGAACTTGATGACACAAGTAGTCATGGGGTAGGAGAGAAAAAGTGGCTTTTTGCATTCTCCCCCCTTTGTGCCCCCATATAAGGTTGATCCTGTATACAGGCTGGTTAAACATTGTATTTTAAAGACAATTATTATTTTCATTGAATTTAAATTAAGGATTTCAGAGTCAGGTCTGAGTACAAACCACAAAATTCAAATGTGGATACAGTTACATTTTCCCACTTGCCTTTTAAGGCCATAAGAGTACAAGTCAGATTCTTTTCCCGGTTACACTGGTTTAAATCAGGAATAATGTCATTGCATGCTGTGGGATTACTCTGGATTTACATCAGGATAACTTAGTTCAGAATTTTTGCCGAAGTGCTCAATACCTTCTTCGCAAACAATTTAAGTTGTTTGGCACCTGGAATTCAAATATATTACTTCTAAGGGCATGACACAAGAATTACAATCACAATTAATGACATGTCAATATCTTTGCAGGAAAAATATTGATGTCCAATGGGTAATCAAGCACTTACTAGATAGTATGACCATCATTCAATGAATGCCATCCATCTAACTGGGCATTCAAACTGCAGCAAAGTTTTGGAGATGAACACAAAAGAAAAATGTGGAGCATCGAACTGGAACAGACAGAATAGACTTATTACTACTTTACAGATGCCACATCTATGAAAATATTCTTACTGATAGGGAAACTGCAGGGAAAAATAATGTTTCTATGGGTGGGAGGAAACAAAGCAAAATATTGTCAATTTTTACTCTAATTTTCACAAAATGAAAGGGTGGATTCCACAGACAGAAAACTGGCAATTAACCAGCTAGCAAACCCATTTTATTCACCATTATTTGCTAATGACTAGCATTTACATACACTTTACAGCTTCAAAGTGTACCTTCAAACACCCATTAATCCTCCCCACTTTCCAGCAAGGTAACTTTTAATATCCCAGTTTTGCAGGTTAAAAAAAAAAAAGAAGAAGTCAGCAGCCTTATTTTCACAAGGCTGAGACCCACAGGGCCGACTGATTTCACTGAGGATTGGAGAGTGTACAGCACTTGCACTTTAAAAAATCCAACACGTGGCAAAAATATTCAGAAATGGTCAGTGATTTTTGTATGCCTCAATCTGACAAGTTTTCAGAAAAGCCGAGATCCCACACTTACAGCTGAAGTCAGTGGGAGTTTTGGATACTGAACATTTCTGAAGATGACTCCCAGGTCCCTCAAAAGTTGGGTCATAGAACTGGCAGTGGTGAAGGGGATGAGGGAAAATCAGTTTGAGCCAAACTGAATTGCCAAAATGCTGAAAGATATGGAAGAAGTCCATTTCAGACTGAACAAAAAGTGTTGTTTGACCCGTAATGTTTTGTTTCTGGGAATAAAATGGCCATAGGTGGTGGTCACTAGAGCACTCGCCTGAGAGGGGGCAGATTCGATTCCAGTCCCTTCTCCAATGAATATTTAATCCTTTATACAAAATGGAAGAGTTTCAATAAGAGAGATTGAGAGAGCCCCACAACAGAAAATAGCCTATACGACAGTGGTTATGGAACTAGAGATGGGGGAAATTGTGGCTTTAAATCCCTTACTCCAGAGCAGAGCTTTGAACCGGTCTCCAACACATCTCAGGGGAGTGCCCTAGCTATTGGGTATAAAGGAGGGGATTCCCTCTCTTCCTGTTTTTTAATCTAGCCCATAGCCTAGCCAAAACTATGTGGTGACTTTGCATCAAGTTCTCAAGCAATTTCAGGTAAACTGAAACTCAGGGCCGCCCAGAGGATTCAGGGGGCCTGGGGCCTTCGGCACCAGGGGTCCCCGCCACCGAATTACCGACAAAGACCCGGCACTTCGGCGGCGGGTCCCGGGGCGGAAGGACCCCCCACCGCGGGTCTTCAGGGCACTTCAGCGGCGGGTCCTGGAGTGGAAGGACCCCCCGCCGCCAAATTGCCGACGAAGACCCTCAGCGGAAGAAGCTTCGGGGGCCCGGACCCCGCGAGAGTTTTCTGGGGCCCCCGGAGCAAGTGAAGGACCCCGCTCCAGGGGCCCTGAAAAACTCTCATGGGGGCCCCTGTGGGGCCTGGGGCAAATTGCCCCACTTGCCCCCCCCCCCGGGCAGCCCTGCTGAAACTGTGTTTTTCGGCAAATAAACTATTTGTCTGAAAAATTTCATCCAGCTCTATTGAGGCAAGCAGGATTCATGGCTGCTTTTGAAGAGTTTGGCCTATTGCTTTGCCAGGACCCAGTTGAAGTCATTGTCAAAGCCAGTTTTGGAACTCAGGAGTTGCTAAATCCCCATCCCAGGTTCAGCTACTGAAACAAGCTGGGCCAGATTTTCCGCTGGTGTGAACTAACACAACTCCACTGAAGTCCATTTAGCTGTGGCAATTTACACAACCAAAGAATTTGACCCACTGCCTCTATAAACAATTTAGACCTATTACAAAACTGCTTGTAACAGCACAGCTGGTACACAGGGCAAAATGCAGCTCCAGTGAGGCTCATAGTATCAACTATTTTACATCATCTTTGACATGTTGACATTCCAATAGACTGCAATGGCATGTTTAATAGATACTAAGGCCAGAAGGGACCATTGTGATCATCTAGTCTGACCTCCTGTATAACATGGGCCATAGAACTTCCCCAAAGTAATTCCTAGAACATATATTTTAGAAAAATATCCAATTTTGATTTTAAAATTGCCAGGGATGGAGAATCCACCACAACCTATGGTAAGTTGTTCTGATGCTTAATTACTCTGTTAAAAATGTATGTCCTATTGTCAGTCATCTTCCCGCCATTGGACTGAGTTATATATCTTCTCTGATAGACTAAGGAGCCCATTATTAAATATTTGTTCCTCATGTAGGTAGTTAGACTGTAATCAAGTCACCCTTTAGCCTACTTTTTGTAAAGCTAAATAGATTGAGCTCCTTGAGTCTATCACTATAAGGGCATGTTTTCAAATCATTTAATCATTCCCATGTCTCTTTTCTGAATCTTCTCCAATTTATCAACAACCTTCTTGAACTGTGAACACTAGAACTGGACACAGTATTCTGGCAGCAGTCACACCAAGCCCAAATGCAGATGTAAAATAACCTCTCTACTCCTACTCAAGATTCCCCTATTTCTACATCCAAGGTTTGAATTAGCCCTTTTGGCCACTGTCACACTGGGAGCTCACGTTCAGCTGATTATCCACCATGACCCTCAAATCTTTTTCACCACTTCCCAGGACAAAGTCCACCATCATGTTAGCATGGCCTACATCCTCTGTTCCTAAGTGTATACATTTACATTTAGCTGTATTAAACTGAATATTGTTCGCTAGCTCACAGCTTACCAAGCGATCCAGATCACTCTGTATCAGTGACCTGTCCTCTTCATCATCTATTATTCTCCCAACTTTTAGGGCATCTGCAAACTTTATCAGTGATGTTTTTATGTTTTCTTCCAGGTCATTAACAAAAATGTTACATAGCATATGGCCAAGAACTGATCCCTCTGTGGGTCCCCACTAAAAACACATGTTTGATGATGATTTCCCCATTTACAATTACATTTAGAGACTTATCAGTTAACCAGCTTTTAATCCGTTTAATGTGTGCCATGTTAATTTTATATCTTTCTAGTTTTTAAATTGAAGTGTCATACAGTACCAAGTAAAACACCTTACAGAAGTGTATTACGTCAGCACTATTACGTTTATCAACCAAATGTATCAAAAAAAGGTAGCACGTTCATTTGCCAGGGTCTATTTTCCATAAATAGATTGGCATTAATTATATTACCCTCCTTTAATTCTTTATTACTTGGTCCCCATATCAGGAGCTCTATTATCTTGCCTGAGATCAATGCAAGACCAACAGCCCTATAATTACTTTGATCATCCCATTGACCCTTTTTATATATTGGCAGGACATTAGCTTTTCCCCCCAAGTTTTCTGGAACTTCCCTGGTGATCCAAGACCTATTGAAAGTTAACATTAATGGTCCAGTGAACTCATCAGCCAGCTCTTTTAAAACTCTTGGTTTAAAGTTATCTGGACCAGCTAATTTAAAAATGTCTAAATTTAGTAGCCACTGTTTAACATCCTTCTGAGATACTGGTGAAATGGAAAAGTGTAATCATATGATATGACTACAGCATCTGTTTTTTTCCCCAGATACAGAACAGAAATATTTATTGATTTATTATATTTATTGCCTTTTCTGTACTATGGTGACAATGCTACCATTTCCATCTGGTAATGACCAAGGCCCAGTACGGCCAATAAAGATTAGTTTTGTTCCTAATATACTTTTAAAAAATCCTTAAGGCCCTTAATAAAATTATAAGGAATAACCAGTATGGATTTGTCAGGAAGAAATCATGCCCAAGAAATCTAATTTCCTTCTTTGACAGGATTACTGGTTAGTGGATAGGGAGAAGCAGAAGATGATATATATCTTGATTTTAGTAGGGCTTCACAGTCCCACATGATATGCTCATAAGCAAACTAGGGAAATGTCCAGAGGAGAGCAACAAAAATGATAAAAGGTTTACAAAAACCAATCTAAGAGGAAAGGTTAAAAAAAACTAGGCATGTTTAGTCTTGAGAAAAGAAGACTGAGGGGGTACCTGAGAACATTATCTTTGAAAACTCATGGCGATTGGGGGAGGTTCCGGATGACTGGAAAAAGGCTAATGTAGTGCCCATCTTTAAAAAAGGGAAGGAGGAGGATCCGGGGAACTACAGGCCAGTCAGCCTCACCTCAGTCCCTGGAAAAATCATGGAGCAGGTCCTCAAGGAATCAATTCTGAAGCACTTGAGGAAAGGAAAGTGATCAGGAACAGTCAGCATGGATTCACCAAGGGCAAGTCATGCCTGACTAACCTAATTGCCTTCTACAAGGAGATAACTGGGTCTGTGGATGAGGGGAAAGCAGTGGATGTGTTATTCCTTGACTTTAGCAAAGCTTTTGATACAGTCTCCCACAGTATTCTTGCCGGCAAGTTAAAGAAGTATGGGCTGGATGAATGGACTATGGTGGATAGAAAGCTGGCTAGATCGTCGGGCTCAACGGGTAGTGATCAATGGCTCCATATCTAGTTGGCAGCTGGTTTCAAGCGGAGTGCCCCAAGGGTCGGTCCTGAGGCCGGTTTTGTTCAATATCTTCATTAATGATCTGGAGGATGGCATGGACTGCACTCTAGCAAGTTTGCAGATGACACTAAACTGGGAGGAGTGGTAGATACGCTGGAAGGTAGGGATAGGATACAGAGGGACCTAGACAAATTAGAGGATTGGGCCAAAAGAAACCTGATGAGGTTCAACAAGGACAAGTGCAGAGTCCTGCACTTAGGACGGAAGAATCCCATTCACTGTTACAGACTAGGGACTGAATGGCTAGGAAGCAGTTCCGCAGAAAAGGACCTAGGGGTAATAGTGGATGAGAAACTGGATATGAGTCAACAGTGTGCCCTTGTTGCCAAGAAGGCTAACGGCATTTTGGGCTGTATAAGTAGGGGCACTGCCAGCAGATCGAGGGACATGATCATTCCCCTCTATTCGACATTGGTGAGGCCTCATCTGGAGTACTGTGTCCAGTTTTGGGCCCCACACTACAAGAAGGATGTGGAAAAATTGGAAAGAGTCCAGCAGAGGGCAACAAAAATGATTAGGGGGCTGGAGCACGACTTATGAGATGAGGCTGAGGGAACTGGGATTGTTTAGTCTGCAGAAGAGAAGAACGAGGGGAGATTTATGGAGCTAGACTGTTCTCAGTGGTACCAGATGATAGAACAAGGAGTAATGGTCTCAAGTTGCAGTGGGGGAGGTTTAGGTTGGATATTAGGAAAAACTTTTTCACTAGGAGGGTGGTGCAGCACTGGAATGGGTTACCTAGGGAGGTGGTGGAATCTCCTTCCTTAGAGGTTTTTAAGGTCAGGCTTGACAAAGCCCTGGCGGGGATGATTTAGTTGGGAATTGGTCCTGCTTTGAGCAGGGGGTTGGACTAGATGACCTCCTGAGGGCCCTTCCAACCCTGATATTCTATGATTCTATGAACAGTCTTCAAATATGTTAAGGGCTGTTATAAAGAGGACTGTGATCAATTGTTCTGTATGTCCACTGAAGGAAGAACAAGTAGTAATGGGCTTAATTTGCAGTGAGGGAGATTTAGGCTAGATATTAGGGAAAGCTTTCTACCTATAAAGGTAACTAAGCTCTTGAATAGGCAGGCTTCCAAGTGAGGTTGTGGAATCCCCATCACTGGAGATTTTAAAGAACAAGTTGAACAAACACCTCTCAGGTATGATCAAGGTTTACTTGTTTTTTCCTCAGTGCAGAGGGCTGGACCTGACTTCTCAAGGTCCCTTTCAGCCCTACATTTCTATGATTAATTCTGTGACCATAGATTTTTCCTTGTGTCCCTGTGCTTCCCTTATCAGTTTTCTACAATTCCTAGCTTTTAATTTATATTCATTACTATCAACTTCCTCTTTCTTCCATTCATTTGTATAGCTGCCTTCACTTCCCCTCTTAACCATGTTGATTTTTTAATCAATAGTGACAATTGTCACTCTTTGGGCATCTTGTGAGTTGTTCTTAAACAATTCCCAATGACCATTCACATTTTTCTGATTAAATTATTCCTCCAAACTGATTTAGCTCCTAATTGTTTTCAGGTCTGTGAAATTGGCCCTTTTAAAGTACCAAGTATAAATACACACACACACACACACACACACACGTCACTGGTCTGGACTTTATTCTGTTTGCACATTGTATATGTGTTCAAGCCATGATCACTTATACATAAGTTACAATTAACTTTTAGTTCTGTGGTCAGTTCCTCTGTCTGTCAAGAGGGGGGTCTAATATAGAATTCCCCAATGGATGCAACACTTTTTGATTTAGGAAACTATCAACTATAATATTTAGAAATCCCAAGGATGTTTTACTAGTTGCAGAATGAGACCTTCAGCATATGTCACTCAAACTGAAATACCTCATGACCACGCAGGTGTTTCCCCCCTAGATGTGCAAGGAGCTGGTCATCCTGTTACTGTGTTTGCCATCACAGAGAAGCTGTAGTGGGAATTTATAGCCAATGCTTTACAGCTAGATTACACTATGGTATTATTTTATATTCATATGCTTGGTGCATTCATGCATTCTAAATATCAGTGCATTAGGGTATAAAGGCATTAGATTTTACACTCCAAGAAGCTATAGAAAGACCATTGTTATCAAACTTTAAGACAAAATGGGATATATATAAAAGGTATGATGATACAGCTCCATTAAATATCAGTTAAATATTATCTTTGGTTATTTAAAATGCTAGAGGTGATTGAAAAAGGTCAATTATTATTTGCATTTTTTTTTAAATTGCTCTTCCTAACTACTATTTTTTTTAACAAAAGCTGAAACCAAATAGTTTTCAATAAAACAATTCAGATTTAAAAGCCAAAAATTGATACAAAATGTTTTTCTGTTTATAGTTTGACATAGAATTTTTTGACTAAACTGAAAATTTGGTCTAAAAGCCATTTTTCATTTTAAAAATGTTTAAATAAAAAAATGCCAAAACTCTACTAAATACACACATATGGCTTTGACAGTGATACACAAAGAGGTGTCTTTTGAAAGGCTTTAAAACATACAAGGAATTAACTCCTGGCCTCGAGTTCAGAAAGTCCTTCTCCCCTCTGCCCCTCCCCCTCAAAAAAATCTCATTTCACTCAGAAAATAACCCTCATTCTTTCAACATGAGAAAGCAGGGTTTTGTCTTCAAGAGGAAAGTTAATGCTTCTCAACCTTAATATGTTAATTAATTGCTAGTTTACAATTTCCATGGAATTGAATTTGAATTCCACATCAATATTGAATGAAATAGATTAAGATTAATTTAATTCTAAGGAATACCAAGGAATCTAATCACAACTGGCTATTTATTTTAAAAAGTATAAGCTTTTAAATATTCTAATTTTCTTTGGACTGGGGGTGACAATTTTCATTATTTTATGTATATACACCTCTACCCCGATATAAAGCTGTCCTCAGGAGCCAAAAAATCTTACCGCATTATAGGTGAAACTGCGTTATATTGAACTTGCTTTGATCCACCGGAGCGCGCAGCCCCGCCTCCCCGGAGCGCTGCTTTACCGCGTTATATCCGAATTCTTGTTATATCAGGTCGCATTATATTGGGGTAGAGGTGTATATAAAATAAAGAAGATTGTCACCCCCAGTCCACAGAAATATAAAACAAACTGAAAGAAATACCCTTGGGTGATATTCCCTCCATCTTTCCCCCATCCCCGACATCCCAAAAATTCTATAATATGGGGCTGCTCTCAGGAAATTTGTAACTGGACATGAACTTTGCCAGATTCTGATCTCAGTTACATGGTTGTAAATCTCAAATAACTCTGGCAAAATCAGTGGAGTTATTCTAAATTTATAGAATTTATAATAGTTATACTAGTGTAGCACAGAGAAAAATCTGACCCTTTAAAAGTTTCCCTTCCCTAATGGATTGTTGAGAAAAGAACTAAATAAGAACAAAAGAAAAGTTTGCAGGAAGCTACGATGTCCTTGGGTGACAGGGTGCTGCATCTCACTCACATACAGTCAGCCCTGTCTACGCTAGGGACATTTTCCAAAAATCTTTCCCATGGTTGCTAAATTTCAACTCCCGTGATATTAACAACATTGGCCTGGTGTAAACAACTATAGTGTGTTTTAACAGTCATGGAACTCTGCTCAGAGCAAGTCTAATCGATACGGTGTTTCAAATTTCAGTGGCCATCCATACTTTCAATTCATCTAACTTTATTTTGTTTCAAAATAAAAAGCACAAAGAATGGACTAGTGCAGGGACTGTGAGGGCCGTTCCATAATTCCTCATAAAACATAATTTTCATGCCGATTACATATAAGATCAAATACTTTAGATCAAGTACTTACAAGATCAAACAGATGCATACAACATACACAATAACAATCTGAACAGTTGGGATTTTCTAAGATTCAATTAAAAGAAGCTGTATTTATTAATGAAACACATGATTTTCCCCTGCTTGTTTGGAAAACTATAGTGTTAGAGCTGGTTTTCAAGGGCTAATAATAAGCATCTGCAAGTACTGCATATATCCATGTCCAATTTCTTTTTTGCCAAGACTTAAGCAGAAAAATTGGAGGTATGGATATTGCAAATGACGCCATGCAATAACGTTTTGTTTAGGCCTTTCAATATATTAAGGACCTGACTGTGCAAACACTACCAAGCATGGGGCCAAATTATCTCCTCCAGTGGTATAACCTGATGAACTCAGGATGTGGGAGAGCCAATTTCCAAAAGAATCCCTTTGTGATGATCCCCCTCAAATATAATCCTGCTAAGAGTTTGAGGGCAGGGATTGCCCCCCTGTGGAAAAACAGTGCAGAGTCTATCCTCAAATAATATTCACTTTAGCAGATTAGCCAGAGGAAAACACCCCCCCTCGCCCCAATCAACCCATCCACCCTCATGTTGCTTGTAATGGCTCCATTGAAGTTCCCTTATCTTGGATTACCCTGTTCATGTCTTCTCCTGGGTCTCCCTGATTGTTTCAGGGAAAAAAGATACACACACACACTCTTCCCACAGCCACTCAGTCTCCACCTTTCCTCCACTGGGTCCAGAAAAGGGAGAAAATGGTTCAGCAGAGGGGAATGATTGTGTGAGGAGAGTCCCCTCTGTACATGTATATTGTGGTGGTGAGGGTGGAAGGCAGATAATCCTTGCTATAGTGCTTACTACTGTGAACAACTTCACTCTTATCATGGTAGCAAGCTCTGTGACCTGTAGAAAGAGTCTGCAAGATTGGGCTATAAGTTTGTAGAATAATGTGTTTTAGTTGCCATCTATGACTAAAAAGCAACCTCCAATATACACACAAAATATTGCTAGCTGTGTTTATGAATAATGAAAAGGTTTCACTAAAAGCTTTAAGTACAGTGCGGCACAAAGTTCTAAAAAGGCAGGTATAATATTTGGACACATACAAGATGTCCTTCTATTGGACACTGAAATTTACTGCTTTCTTGGGCTAATCTTTGCTTATCATAACTTCACTCTGAAATAAGATGTTATGAATCATTACTTATTGATCGGCTTAAGTGCACTTCTTGGAGTGTGATAGCATAGTATGATCATATCTGCTCACAAAAAGTAGTGTAAGTAGATGCCTACTTCAAAACGTATCTTATTATTTATGCAATTAAGTGTGTGTCTGCATAAAGCTCTGTGTAGATGAGCAGTAATATTACACCATCCTGACATTAGTTTAGTTTGCTGTATCAATGAAGCCCATATTAAATTTACAAAGGTTACAAAACCATTAGCACTGATGGCTTTTAAGGAGTAAACGTTCACTATGACTCATACTTTGTTCATTTGTGCCACTTAGAAATTAAGTATTCTTAATTGATGTAATGCACCACAAGTTCCAATGGTTCTCAGCAACAGAGGCACATAATTCCATTGTAATTTGAGTACAGTATTCTAATTGATTAATTGAGTTTTCTTGTAAGATTGTGCAGGAGTTTTAGATTTAAGAAGGTTATCCTTGTTCTATGTAACAATAAAAATGCTAGAACCTGCAATATAAAGTAATGTTATCAGTGCTGGGTGAAAGTACATAGCTTTACGGACTAAATGAAATAGCCGGTTTTGCTGGCAACAAGTGGCTTGTACTTTACATCAAACAAGCATTAATGGTGGGGCCGGGGGAAGTGTGTGTGGGGGGGGAGTTAAGGGAGTTAAAAGCAATTTTTTTCCCCACTTAGCATTTTCTCTCCATCTTGTTCCTTCCTTTACCTGCCATGCATAGAATCTTTTATTATTATTGATGTAATACTTCAATAATCATAAAACTTGAGAATCTTGCCCTAGAAAAAGGGAAGACAATTGACCAATATTAGGTAAACACCAAAAAGGTAGCGAACACCTGCCAGCCAGAAACTTAATTAAGGCTTTTTTTAAATTAACAACTTTAATTCAATAGCAGTGAAGTTAACAAATTAAAGCAAAAAGTGGAAAGGGTAGTTATCAGGGGAGAAGAAGCATCAGGTGTATTGGTCTTGATCTCTACATTTCTAAATGATTTGGATCCAGGCTACCTGTGAGAAGAGGTGCTCAAGCTCATAGTTTCTTGCTTTTAAAAGGGAGGGATTAGAGGGCAGGATTTTTTTTTTAAGGGTGTTGAACTCCTAAACTCATTGCCTGCCTTGGTGCAGCAGGACTTGAATTATTTAACCTTCATGGCATGTTGCAATGCTTATCTTTTTTCTCTTGCCTTTAGGAGAGAAGAATGGTGTGAGAGCCACAAGGTGATTATGTGGGGTATATTTCAGATACATTTTATTTCAAGGCAGCCTATCATTCATTCTGTACTGGGTAGATCGTATTGGTAATTTTATACATTTTGTGTAAAAATGCTTAGAGCTACATATAGACCCTTCAAAGTTAAAGGCCATTAAATAAATACAACAAACTCAGTTCTCACCTGGATTTCAGTTGGAACTTACTGCTCTTGTTAAGCAATAAGAGCTTGATCATACAGACATTTGCTACCAGTACAGTACTTCCTACTGTGAGTAGGCTCATTGACTTCACAATAGTGCGTATAACTCATGGGCATCAGAAGGGACCTTTGCCACAAAAACCAAGGGTCTCTAACACTTGAACTCAATAGAGTAACCCCATTAATGGATTGCAGTGGTAGGCTCATCCCCTCTATGCTAATCATGTGAGACGGGAATAGCATGTTTTGGGCCTGATTAAAAGCTCATTGAAGTCAACAGAACAGCTGCCAGCATGTTATATAAGCACTATGTCCCCAAGTCAGCAAGGTGCTAAGAATATATCTAACTTTCAGCACATGAATAGACCCAATAACCTCAGTGGAATAATCATCATTATAACATGAAAATGTAAAAGAAGATTGTCAAACACTGCTCTAAGTGCTGAACTCCAGCAAGTCCCACTGACTTCAATGAGAGCTGAAAGTTGCTAAATATCTCTCAAAGGGTATGGTTACTCAGCAGCTTGGAGCACACTGCCTAGAGCAAGTATACAGTCTGCTTGGGGCTAGTGTCATAAACATACAGTTAAGGGTAGCATAAAATCCCTCTTTACCCTGTAAAGGGTTAATTCCTCTTTTACCTGTAAAGGGTTAAGAAGCTTAGATAACCTGAGGGCTCCTGACCAAAAGGACCAATAAGGGGAGAAAATATTTTAAAATCTGTGGGGGAAGGTTTTTGTCTATGCCTCTCGGAGCCAGCCAGGAAACAGGGCAGGAGAAAATACATCTCCCTAGCTATATTTGAACTAAGCATCTAGTCTTGCAGAAATAGTAAGTCATAGCAGAAAAGAAATCCGTTAGATTACCTTTTGGTTTAGCTTGTGAATTTCCCTGTGCTAAGAGGGAGGTTTATCCCTGTTTTTGTAACTTTAAGGTTTTGCCTAGAGGAGAAATCCTCTGTGTTTTTGAGTCTGTTGTATTCTGTAAAGTACTTACCATCCTGATTTTACAGAGGTGATTCTTTTACCTTTTCTTTAATTAAAATTCTGCTTTTAAGAACCTGATTGATTTTTCATTGTTCTTAAGATCCAAGGGTTTGGGTCTGTGTTCACCTGTACCAATTGGTGAGGATATTATTCTCAAGCCTCCCCAGGAAAGGGGGTGTAGGGACTTGGGGGGATATTTTGGGGGAGGTAGGGCTCCAAGTGGCCCTCTCTGAATGTTTGGTTAAATCACTTGGTGGTGGCAGCAATACCAAGGCAAGGAAGGAATTTGTGCCTTGGGGAAGTTTTAACCTAAGCTGGTAAAAATAAGCTTAGGGGGTCTTTCATGAATCACTTTTATTTACAACTGCCTGGTAGTTTTAGAGCAGATACAATAGAAAGTTGCTGAGTCTGCAGGGCAAAGTTCAAAACTCCACTCCAGAGTTCAGAGCGGGGAAGGAACCCTGACAGCTAGCCATCTGAATATATACCCCAGGGGTCAGGCGGGTTTGTATTTGGTCAGCTAACATAAGGTGCTGTATTCTTAGTATGTTATCTCAAGCAGAATAAGCACACGTCTGTCTACCCATGCTGGGAAGCATGCTCACAGCTACAGTGTAGACACACCTAAAGAGAGTTCAGTATCTGGCAGGATCAGGCCCTAAGCTAGAGCACATGGCTACTTCCAGTTCTGGGCCTTGTAATAGAGATACTAAAATACAAGCCTGCATGGAGTTCTGAGGGACTGGTGACGTAGAGGGGCACAAGTGTTTCAAAACCCAGCTTAGAGCATATAGAAGATTGGCTTTAAAAAGCCTGGCAGCAGTCCCAGTCCAACGTGTCTTGTGCCAAGTAGAAAAAGTTTTAGTTGCGAAGACACCAATACATCCATAGAATAAAACAAGGGAAGGTTAATACAAGGAATGTACCAATAATCACAGGATAAATACTGTTTTAAACAAAGCAGACTTCTAGCTTTTGTTACTATTATACATCATTGCAGAATCAACTCCTACACTGAAAGCAAAATGTAACAGAAATTTCCCCAGGTTGTGAGTTAATAATTTCCTTCATATGTCTGTTCTGCTTTCCCTTCTTCCCTCTCCCCCTTTTGTTTACTTGTCATCCCCTGATGCATTATGTCTAATTTAGACTGTAAATTCCTTTGGGTGGGTACATGTCATTTTTGTTTGTCTTTTAAGTGCCATGAACACTTATAGCACTAAATATATTAAAATCCTAATAATAAAGTTCACCATGTGTCTGATTTTCCTCCCCTTCAAAAAAGCCTGCGGGAAGAAATTTGGGAGGGAAAGTTTTCCTTTAAGAATTTCCTTTTAAAAGTTTTTTTCTGAATCGTAGGCTGAATTAAGAGCTGCTTCAGGGCAGTTCCCCTGCAAAACCTCATGGAAGTTAATCAATCCAGCCCCACTGATCTTGAGATATCTGTAGGAACTTAGGATCATCTGTGCAGGAGTGCTGTGTCTCCACACCAGCTTTCCTTAGCTCTTCTTTGAGCCCCCACCCCCACAGCTTGATTCCAGTGGAGCCATGCCACAAACACCCTTTTTTTAAAAAAGGGTTCTCTCTGATTCTGGTGGTGGGGAAGCTTGCACCAAAGTTAAATGTAGTATGTCCGGATTCAGAAGAGCATTTAAGCACATGCTTCAATCTATTATTGTTAGGAAAACAATAACATGCCCTATCTGAATAAGGATGCTATCTTGAATTGGACCCTTACACAGGGCTTTCCCACCATGCTTTAGGAAGTGGAGGTGATGTGTGATTACCCTTTCCCAGTTCTTGGCAAGGCCTGGGGCAGGGTAAATAGTAGTTTGAGTGGCTGGCCCCCCACCCTCTCACCACTCTGAAAGATGGTAGCAGTGCTTTAAAGAGATCTATATGAAGGGCCCCCTACTAACTACTCAGAGCAGTAGTATAAAATGATGTAGCTATCTGCCAGAGCCAGCAACTGTTTTTATAGCGCATGAATCCAACTCCTGACTATATATTTCAAAATCATTCTATTCTCAAATGACTAACTCTTTGGAGAACACACACACTCTTCTGGTAGAATTCTGGCTTTCAGACATTGGGCTCTCAGGAATTTGAAAAAGCCTGTCTAGAGCTAACAGTTGATTTGAATTAAAGCTGCACAATCCAATGTTTGTTTTATGGGAAAATATCTCTCTCCTCTTCTGTTTCCTTTCCCCTTCCTCCGCTTTTTTTTCTTTCTTTCCATAATCTGACTTTCTGAAAAATGCATGCTTCCCTCTCCCCAAGCAGAGTTTATTCCTAACAACGTCTGCCTCTCTGTCACACCAGCTCACAATTTGTACCCCCAATACACTAAGGTCCACAATTCATTTCAGTCATGGTTCAAAGCTATCCCGAAATAATCACAAATCGACACTGTGAAATTACTGTAAAAAATTGTGCGGCAGTGTCATGACATTTTATAATTGAGACCTCTAGTACTCATAGCTCTATCAAAGCCCATAAGGAGGAGGGGAAAAATTGTGTTTTGACAGACATAGCAGCTTGAGATGTGCAAGCAAGATTGTGTAAAATCAGCCATGTAGAAAGTTATCGGATGTTCCAGTTTGTGCCCCCATGAAATTGGCACAAATCATGTGGATTTGACTTCAAGAAGGTGGTTAGGAGCAACATGAGAGGGAAAATGAGGAGGTAATGGCTACTCAATGACTTAACCTATGTCATAGGGCAACTCAGGTGTCAACAAAGAATCAAATAAAGATGAATGAGCTTATCACAGAGCTATGCACTGTCTCATTGGGCCTAATTTAATTAAATAGAGAAACTGTTCATATAGAAAGAGTAATAGAGCATTCACATACAGTAAATGCTGTAAAAGTAAAAACAACACACAAGTAGGCTCAAATATTACAAACAGCTCTTGTGTGATGTTTCTTTTAAAATACTGAAGAAAAGCATCAGATAGAACGGAATCATTTACTAGAAAGTCCCTGTACTTCAGATAGGCACATCTGGTGGGTAAAGACCTGAACTGAGTGTTAACTTGTATATGATAAAGTTCAGAAAAACCCATTGGACAAGTGAGTGAGCTATCAGCAGCTCACTAGCATGTAAATGTGTCCTCGTCGGCAACCTCCTCTTCTTAGTGTTTTCTCTGACTAAAATCTTCACATAAGGCTGCCCAAAATGATTTCAAATATCTAACTCAAAAAAGTTATTTATTTGAAAAGTTTTGTTTGAAATCACCTTCTTGACAGCAACATTCTTCTTGATTTGAATAGTATTTTGATTTAGACAAATAGCCATAAAAGGCTTGAAAATTAAAGAAAGTTTTGTTACCCAGACCAAGTACTAAATAGGATTCATAAACATATTAGAGCTGTGAGAACCTGGAATAACCAGGCTGCTAAGTAAACTCTCCCTCTCAAGAAAAAAAAAAGAAGCATGATAGAAATTATGCTGGGTAATAGTTCATGCAATAGTTTTTCTAATCTGGAGTTTTAATACCATTTCATTCTTAGATGATTTGAGTTTGGTGATTCCAGTCTGATTTCTATTTGGTATAGATGCAATTTACCACAGGACCACACACTTGAGCACAGCTGTTAGTCTTCATTCAGGGGGGTCCAGGGCTAGAACAGAAGAGGCATTACTAGTCAGAGCTGTTGTATATTGGCAGCACTAAGCGGGGAAAACATCGAGCATCTTCCCTACGGCATATATCCTCCCCTTCCCATGTACAATGGCACAGTTGGGTGGTCTTGCTCCAGTAATCTGGACCCCTGCATTTTCTAAGTGCCTGGGCAGGCTCCTCCCCTGACACTGGGCTGACGGGGTTGAAGTTAAGGCAGGAACCTGAAACTTCCGAATTCACAGATGCCAGGGATATTAGGACATGTTAAGCAATTTCCCCACTGAGGTGCCCATCTTCATTCTACCCTAGTATTCCCTGCTGTAGAACTGGCAGCATGCTTTTTTACCTGCTGATATTGGCTTTCTACCTGCTAGCTACACACAAATCCCGCCTGAGGTGAGTAAAAGCCACAAAAAGGTAATGACTGTGGTCTTGAATAGCAGTAATGTATACTGCACTTTTAAGTTAACATAAGAAAGGAACATACAATACCTACTGACATATTCCATGAGTTCTTCCCACCACTGTCAGGTCCTGTTCTTTGACTTCAGACACCTCACAGGAGGCAAGTTGGGACTGCAGAAGTATACGTGATATGTGGGAAAGCATGC
The DNA here is from genome assembly GCF_002925995.2 of Terrapene triunguis. Classification (NCBI taxonomy): domain Eukaryota; kingdom Metazoa; phylum Chordata; order Testudines; family Emydidae; genus Terrapene; species Terrapene triunguis. Next base: position 14,485,798 of record NW_020664409.1, read on the forward strand.
CTGTTCAAATGGAGTTTCTGAAGTTTTGCAGAGGAGAGACGGAAGGGCCTTTTTCTGTTTCTCTCCACTACCAGCAGACTTTCACTTGAAAAAGTTCTAACAGACACCACAGAAAAAAGTTTCCATATGCATGAGTCTAGGATGAGCACAATTAAAAACAAAGCAGGTAATTAAAAGTGAGAATAAAACGCAATTTTGTACATTCCTAGTAACAAAGTAGAAACTACATTCACGGATACAAATGTGATTGCACAACAATGTTTTGAATCTTCAAATAATTCATCTCAAGGGTTTTTTTAATAGATAATTTTTAACTACATTTTTAGCAACACAGAAATTGTCAGACCAAGGCAGATCAATGGTACCCCTAGTCGAGTATGTTATTACCAGCAGCAGCTAGTACCAGATGTTTCAGAGGAAGATATGCTTTACTAATGGGTCTTGATGTGTGACATATAGTGCTAAATTTTATTTGTCTGGCTAGAATGTTGCAGGGAGGGGAGAGAATAAACAAATTAAAATCAAGTAAAGCAGAGCAAGATAGGCAGCAGACAAAAAACATGTTGTGGGTCCTGAAGGGTGTTCCTTGCCTGACTATAGTCAAGAGGTAATTGCCTGGAAAGAATCTTAAAGTAGTGGCATTTTGGTTGGGGATGACTAACCACCAGAGGGAGTCTTGTACCTCCTCCATCACTTCCTCAAAGCAAGAGTTCTGCCTTGTCTTGCACTGGGAGCATGAGACCAAAGTGTGAAACTCCTGTGCAGATAGGATCTTCATAGCAGTTCCCTTTTCTCTTCACTCTGCATCACCCTCCCCCTCTTATAAAAGTAAATAAATGGTCACTTCAGGCACCATTTTTAATGGTAACCCAGCGTGTGTGTACACAGATTGAGTTCAGACGAATAGGAATGGTCTTAGCTGGGACTGTTGCCCTCAAGAAACACATTTGAGCCAGATTCTTGACTGCCTACAATTTTAACCAACTGCTTGAATGGCACCATGCCCACTTACAGGCTGGTCAGAGCTTACAGCATAATTGCCAGACCAACTGTGGTTTAGATATGCAGCTTCACAACAGAGCAAGTGGTGGTTTTTTTTTCTGTGGGAATCCTTCCTCTCTGCATCTCTGAACATTGAAATAACTGGGGTTTCTTAATCTTGACTAGAGGTGGATCACATTTATGTAATAAATAGAATAAGTGACAGGAAAACATCCTGAACATTCTGGGAATGAATGGCAAAGTTCAAGGGCACTTATTGGATGTGAACAATGCATATTGTATAACAGCAAGCTCCTGAGAGATCCAGGCAACCCTTGGCAATTCATATAAGAGGAAAAGACTATACGAAGCAATCCTGTGGCACAAGGAGAGAAAGCAGTCACAGAAGAGTGTAGAAATCCAAAAAATAAAATGAGCAATATGATGAAGGGACACAACTCTCTTTTGTTTTCTGCTCTGTTGTGTGATATAGGAAAGAAACCCAAACAACTGCATCTGAGGTTTTGCCTGGTGTCCTTTAATCCCTCCCCAGATGACGATTATGTAGGAATAAGCAATCTTCAGCAAGACTTGAGAAGATAAGACCTTGCTCTTAGCCACAGTCTCCACTTGATTTGAAGTAGATTGACACAATGATTTTTGACTGCTAGGAACTGAAGACTGGAAATGCCATTTAGCCCTACAGCCATTAGCAGTAAGCTTGCAAGTTTCCCTTTAAAAAGTTTTAGTTAGCTTGACATTGTCAGTAAGTCTCAGAGAATCCACTTCCTCCTGCATGTTGGTGCATCACTGTTCCTTCAGTGAATGCTCCATTTAGTCATTAGTACATTGTCAGTGTGGTACACCTTCCATAAATAGAACTGCATCCTTCTGCTGTGCCCTTTTCCATGATAATCCCAGGGATGTAGATGCAAGAGGAATCACTCCACAGATAAGAAGCTAAAGAATCTGAGTTCCGAAATCATAACTTAAGCTCTCTGGAAGCTGAGGCAGGGAAAGCCTCAGAGACTCTGACCAAAACTTTGGAAATGAGAAATGTAACTGATTAAGTTTTCATTTTTCCCCATAAGCAGTGACTAGGAGTACACACATCTGTTCACTTCAAAGCAAATAAACATTTTAACTAAGAAACTGGATCCGACAAATTAACAACAAACCCCCCAAAATCACCATCCCTCAAACCAAATTTGAGCCAAATGTCTACTGAGGATCAAAAAAAGGAGTTATTATTTCCCCTTCATTTTCGTACATCTCTGCATTTCCTGGTTCCAATCAAGACCAGAAGCAGGCTGAGAAAATACTTAACCAAGAAAGGGACATTTTGTGTAATGCTGCTGCAGTGATTCTGGAAAGGAATTTGCTTCAGGCAGCACAATTCTTCTCTAAACCTCCTGGTGCATGGGGTTATTTTAGGATGGAGCAGTCAAGCAACAGTAGGGAAGTCAGCCTGGACATGTCCCTGTCACCTCCCTAGGCACACAGGGAGTAATTCCTGCATTCCTCAGAGCCCTTGGACAACTGTGAGTTGGGAATGCTACTCACTCATTTCTTCCTATTTATCTCCCACCCTGTGAAGCAACACAAAGGCCAACCACAATCTGGCCCTGAAACAAAAAATGCAGTTTTTGACAAGATGAAATTCTTCAGGAAACAAACGGATTATACATAATTGAACTTCTGCATTTTTTTTTTAATTTGGACTGGTTTCTCGAAGGGCTACCAGCTGATCCTTCTCATGACTGACTGCATCACATTAAGAATCAGATTCTTCCCTCCAATGCATAACGTATGGGACTCCCCTTGGCTTCAGTGGAGTGCATCCAAGGGCAGCATTTGAACTTAAGAAGTTTATTTGCTTTTCCATTTGTATGTCACATTACTCCCACTAACACTAACGGGAATTATGCATACTCACCTGAGAAGGGAAGACCCCTATATAATAGTTCATTCCACAAATGGATTAGCTGCTAGTTCTTAATAATATAAATGGTTTTCTTTCTGCAATAAAACCTGATCTGTTTCAATAGTCTCAGTTTATTTTCCAGAACATATGCAAGACAAACTCCTATGACAGCATTTAAATTAGCACGTGTTTTATACATAATAGAGGAGACATCCCTTCTCCAGGCATGGAAATCAAATGTGATTCTGTATAGACAACCTTGATATATGTTTGCAAACAACCCCTAAAATGTCATTACACTGTGGAAGGATTAAAAACATTGAATCATGTGGTGACCTTTCAGTAGAACAGGGAGTTTAACCCTCAAGCAAAATTTACTGTTGAGAGTTCACTGTCTCTTAATTTAGTGCACTTCTTACTATCAAGCAGAATGTAGAATTACATTTTTTGCCTTTTATTACCACCAAATTAATTATATTAGAGTCACTGTTTGGATAAAAGTTGCATATTCTGAATCATGTTGGGTTTCATCTCTGCTGGCTAGTGCATCTCATTACACACTAAGCTATATAATACTCAGCATGCTTGGCTCCTGTACTATGGCAGGGTTTGCCTACAATATAGCTGTAGCTGAGGAAGACATCATGCCAAATGGATGAGTGAAAGGATATGAAAAAAAATGTATATTTTAGCAATGGACATCTTTATGTTCTTGGTTGACTCACAAGGTGATCTTAGCTTTTAGAAATCAGTGACTAATAGAATTGTGGCCTCACCAGCTCAGAGGAAGTGGATAGCTGCCTTTTTAATTTCTATGCATGGAGCGAAATACAGCTCCGGAGGCATTGAAATAAACCCAAATTTTGAGGGGAAAAAATAAATAAAGGATAAAAAGAAAAAGCTCCCCAAACAATGCTTCTTCCTCTGACAGCAACTCTCTCTTAACAGCCTCAAGTGTTTAACATATTGAAACAGTTCATCTTCCTTCAATGAACTTTAATAACTCTGCCAGGTAAGAAGCTATGCTCCATACTTCTTCATGTTGTTTTTTCCCCTCAACATATCTATACTGATCTCCTCATCTGGTCAACTTTACAGCTCCGGTGTTTGGAGACCAGTGAACACAGTTATTACCATCATCAATAACCTGTCCCACTTTCTCCTCTTCATTTCTCATGCCTTCTCTTTCCCCTTCAAAATCTAATAATAGCTCCTTGGCATGATGGCTGATCAATACAAGATGGTACCTGTTCATTTTACTCAACATACCTCTCTAAAGTAATATGACAAAGGAACAAATATGATTCTGACTAGATCACATCAAGTAACAAGAAGACTGTCCAGAAAGTTTCCCTTTGGGGTAAGTTTCATGAAAAGCTACAACCAATTTTTAGACATAGAACTAATCTCTCTCTTTCTCTCTCTCTCTCTCCAGATATAATAGTCAAAAACATTAATACAGACAAACTTTTGTGCTGTTCAAACAAAAAAGCAGCAGCATGGTAGCCTACTCTGGAGGACAGCCCCAAAGATGAATGAAGTCGTGGAAGTTTGGGTGCTCATCATCATGCAGGATTGAACCCTGGATGCTGACATGTCAGTTAGCATTAAGGGGATTTATGAATGCATAAAGAGGAAAACGTACCACACTGTGTGATTCATCTTACTGACACGCAAACTTAGATTCGTTTAAAACATAGGTGTACAAACTACAGAGTACACCGAGTAATGGTAATCTTCCCTCAGTGTTCTATGTAAACACATGCAAAAAGATTATTAAGTAGAATGTTAAACATGTGCAACTAGTCAAGTATTAGATCTATGAGATTTTTAGTATAATTTATACACACACATGTGCATACACACATTTACAGTATGTTAGATCTACTACTTCATGGAAATAGTAAAACTGCTTGTATAATAATATACTAATCAAAGTGATTAAGGATGACAGAATCAAGTTCTTGAGCCCTTAGTGACGGGGAGGGAGTGACGAGAAGGAGAAAACTCATTTTGGTTCATTTGGTTTAATTTAATTTCAAAACAAATTACACAAACAAGTCCTTTCTACCTAGAATATAAGCTTCAGAAGTAGATCCAAAACTTTCATTTTAAGAGGCATCAAATGGCAATTTAAATACCACAGTCACTCTCCGCCCATTAAATTATTCTACTTAATTTAATTCTGAACCCCTTCTCATTGCATTTTAACCACTTCTCTGCCCATAAGCCCATCCCCTTTTCTACATAAAGAAATTGGTAAACTATCCCACATGCATAAATGAACCAGAAATTACTAATACATGCTGCGTTGTATACAGAGAATACACAATGCTTTCAGACAAAGTATTCCCCCCACACATCTCCAAAAAACAAACAAACAAACAAACAAGACACACACACACACAAAATAAAATCCTATAATTGATCGAACTATTCATTTTTGGAATGAATTCATTTCACTCAAACTCAGTTTCTGTCCGTTCTCTCTTTCATATATGTTGAGTATTATACTATATGCTGTGATTACAGTAACCTATATTTATTTCATGCAAAAACACTGAAAAGATAGAAGTGTCTTGCGAAAATAATCATATAAACATTTTTGCTTTACATTCCATTGCAGTTATAGTAATAGTGCTTGTTGTATTTCGGTAGCCTCAGTCCTGATTCATATTTTAGAAGATTACAAATAATTTTTTTAAACTGACCAGAATCAGTTCTGGGTCAGTTCAACATCCAGCTGGTTTCTATGTGACAATAAACCACCACTATTTAGAATCTGGATTTAAGTATAAGAAAATGCTTCAGAAAGTACTAGCAGCTTGCCGATGGATGGATTTAGTTTTGAAATGTATAGATTAAGAAATATGGAACTATATTTACTTAAAATTAAGTACTGAAAACACAAGGACAGTCCCATGTGTTAATTTATAACAGGGGTAGGCAATCTATGGCAAGCGTGCCGAAGGCGGCACGCGAGCTGATTTTCAGTGGCACTCACACTGCCCGGGTCCTGGCCACCAGTCTGAGGGGGCTCTGCATTTTAATTTAATTTTAAATGAAGCTTCTTAAACATTTTAAAAACCTTATTTACTTTACATACAACAATAGTTTAATTATATATTATAGACTTATAGAAAGAGACCTTCTAAAAACATTAAAATGTATTACTGGCACGCGAAACCTTAAATTAGAGTGAATAAATGAAGACTCGGCACACCACGTCTGAAAGGTTGCCGACCCCTGATTTATAACAATAATTCTGATGTGATGTCTTTCTAGGATATTTATGCTACAGAAACAGTAACAAAATAGAGAACATAAGATCTTGACTAATATCTGAGGATATGGAGTGTGCTGGTAGTGGGGGGTGCTTTGTTGACTCTTCTGCTAAGAACAGGACTACATGACAAAACATTGAAGGAGAAAAAATGTTTAACATTGCTGTGGTATATAGTTATATCCTTTCCTTTCTCTGAATTAGTTCAGGGAGTCAATTATAATTCTGTCGGCATATACAGCATTTAGTTGAAACTAATACTTAACATCACCTTTTTGTTTTCTACAATGCAATTTTTTTTATTTTAGATAAGTTATAAGACAGTAGCTAAGCTAAAAAAGTTCAAATGGTCTGCCTGTGTGCTATGCAAGTATAGTAATACTTAATATCACTTCTCTTTTGAGCCATCATATTTTTCAGAACACTGTAATAAGTTATTAATGTACAAGAATCTCTTTTTGGAGCTGTATTAGGTTTTTTTTTTAGGGTTACAATCACAACCACAAATTCACATCACAGTTTAAGAAAATATTTTCTGCTGTGATGAAATTATTATTTTGGGTTATAAATTTTGGAAATAAACCTTCTGAAACACACACATTTTTGAAGATAAAACTGTTTCTTCCCTTGTCTTAGCTAAATTAAATATTTGTTCCTTGCTTTCTACAAACCCAGTACAAGATATTCTGACTATACATAGGGATATTTTCCAGAGAGGTGGACAAGTGATTTACCAGGGCTGATTGATAATTGTATATTTCATCTCCTAATTTTGATGTTCTGTATATTCAAAATAACATAACATGATGCTTAAGAGGCAATATTTCAGTTCCACTTGTTCAATATTTTGATTCAATTTTTGTTGCTAACAGAATTAACTTCCTTTTCAACTCTCTAGTAATTCTGATTGGCTACAGTGACACCTGCTGATGGCAGAATTGTTCAACTGAAGGTGAAGACAGCCAACCCAAATCATTTATATTATAACATTTGAGCCTGAGAGAAGAACCCACAATGAAAATTTTCCACATGATCATGCCCACATGTGGCTTTCCCCCCTCTCCCCAGTCATTAATCAAGTGTAGATATTCCTCTCTCAAGAGATGGAAGATGGGAGTAGAAGATCTGACAAACTATATCATAGCTACTCCATTTATTTTACACTCATCTTCTTAACATATTTTATATTTACATCTATTCCACCACATAACTTTACTAAACACGTGTTAGATGGCAGCCAATGATCTCTCTCTTCCAGCCCTCACACACTTTAGTCCATATAATACTGTCACTTGCAAAGAGTACTGCTCTGGCTGAAACCTAAAACACTACACAACTAACAAAATAATTACTCTAAGTGACACTGCATTCTGCTTAAAGTTAAATGGTTGTTTTTGAAAAATAATGTTCATTTCCACTCTTAGAACATCTGTTACCCATTCACAAGGCTGCAAAACTAAAGCAACGTTATTTTGAATCAGTCGTTTTTTGTTATAACCTTCCTGACTTTGGAAAAATGACAGAAATTGTATCAATTTCTGCAGTAAGATTTTTCTTTTATTTTCTAGTGCATCATGTGGTAGCATACAGACTTGATTTCAATTTTTAAAGTTATTTGAGTTATACATTTTCTCATTTTATTTTCTATTTCCTTTCCTCTTGCAGTGCACTGGGAAGCTGTTTGTGCTTTTCTGTGCACCGCACAAGTCTATTTAACTACTTCTGGGTCTTGGTCAAATATTCGTATAAGTGTCAAATCTTGGCAAAGTAAAATCTTACATTGCTGTGAAAACAACATACTGAAGAGCAAGTTTCTTTCTTTCACTGTAATAGTGAAGATGAGTTCAAACAAAAGTATAAACAAAATATGAACATTTACATTACTCAGTGTTTTGCACCTGAAATCTGAAAACTAGCTATTTCTGCATGTAAATCTTTATTTATATAGGATACACTGTAGATATAAAGCTGGCAAATAAAAGATGAACAATAAACATAATTTAAGCAAGTAATAAGAACTTAATTTCCCCAGACTGTCAAAAGTATTGCAGATAATGCTATACATGACAAAACTAATCACTTTATCACTGTTGCCTCAGAACAATATGAGTTAGCTTTGGATTGCTGTTCTTAAAAATCTGGCAATAGAAAACAAGGGCAAGGCACCCCTTCACATAACCTCAAAAGTTACAAGTAAAGAGCTGTACTCTGGGACCAATTATGATGTTTGCTACTCGCTAGTGCCACCACATGGAGTGATATTTGAATATAATTCAACTGTTATAGACTCAGAGAAACTGTCTGTAAATAGTACATTGCATACCATACTTCAATAAGACAGCAGAGAAAGATATCTAATCTTCTCTCTACTGTGTGAAGTTCAGAATGCTTCCTCGTGAAAATGGAGATGTCCCATTTCTAAGAGCATGAATGCACTGTAGTAAAAGCAGAACAGTAAAACTGCTTTATTCTTCCAATAAAAGAAAGAACCATTTGGTAAAAGGATGCATTACACATTTTCTATTTAAATCAGTTTATAAGAAACAGATGTTAAGTTTTCTTTGGTAAGAAAAAAAGGGTGTTATACATGAATTAAAGTGACATGTCAGTGGATCTCCTACTCTTCTTTTTCCAGTAAATTTGTGTGTCAAAAAATGAAACAAAACTAAAATATAATGTAGTATAAAGAGGCCAAAGTGTGCCAAAGTGCCTGTGCCATAAAACATGTCTTATAACATAAAATCAAACTTGTGCAGTTCAAATATCATATTAAAATACATGGAATGTCAATTATAAAGCTGTGTATAGTTTTACCTTATGGTGGCCACATACAGAACAGAGGCAGACAAAATTATACTGTAAGAAACCTACTGTTGTGTAATTTCAGTTCTTTGCAGCATGAGACTCAAGGAAAGTTAGATGCACTACTTATAGGAAACAGGTTTACAAGAAATCCTTTTTTGATAATGTTGATCTGGACTGCACTGGCTTTTAACAACTCACAAGATATTGTCAGCCAGCTCTAGGGTTTCTTAATATTATTTCTACTTCTTAGTTTGCAATATTAAACATATTTTCTGTTGTAATTGTCTTCAGAAGAGCTTTAATTAAATACTCAATCTGGGTCTCGCTGGAGTCTGTCGTTCTCAAACATTTTAAAAAGCAAGGCTTAGTGTTAGCAGCTCAGACTCAGTGTCGGAATGCTGCCTCTCAAATGGCTCCATTGAACTCATCCTTAACGATCTACTCTCAGTTACCTAACTTCAACACTATTTTTCCTGAGACTGCATTAATGAATCCAATAAATAAAGCATTGTATCACCCATCCAGTATAGACATTAATTTTAGAACAAAACATTAATCAATTTAAATTTATGTACTAATGCAGACACAATCAATTTGAACTTCTTATGACAATTAACAAAGCTTTTGCTACATCCCTAAAACACACTGACCCATCAATTATGGTTTGCATCAAACTAATGCTAATGGTACCTTCTTGTTCCTTAGGCTGTCAGCAGCCTACCTGATTGGTCAAATTCAATGCAGCAGATCAATTAATATAAATTATACATGCACGGAAAGATGGGTTAATATCATAAGTTCATTTAATTAATTGTGTTTGATTAAATGAGGTACTTTCATTAGCCCTCTTAGCCATGAACCACATATACATCATAATCCTTTTACAAGCTCAGCCGCCCAGACACAGACCTGACACTGGGAGCATATTCAAATTACCAGCCGCAGCCATGCAAACCTCCCTGCATAATTAACAACTAAACGAGCTGCAGTCACTTAAGCTGAAAAGAAAACTGTTCACATCAACCTCTCTGATACTGTTTAAATTGAAGATGTCATGGGTAAAACAAAGGTGAACAGACAATGGTAATTAAAAATTAAAAAGGACAAGGGGGATTTGCTACCAGTGGAAGCAAAGTGAAAAAGAGGACTAAGGGCCTGGTTCTAAAATTAATAAATAATTTTCAGATATTATATATTTTAGGCTGGTGCTTCTTGATTCTGCTCTGAATCTTTCACGAATGACGGTGGGTTTTGTATGTCTGATTTTAAAAGGAAAATGGTAGCTAATACAGAGATCATCCTGAATGGGAATGAGCTTATAAGCAAAAATTCATTAACAACAAGTTAAATTCTAATATGGGCACAGCAGAGCACTTAGTTTTCACTCCAAAAGGGAAGTTAGCTATTTCTAAACGGAACATTGTGTCATATCAATTCATTTAAAGTCTAAAGACCTGCCACATCCTCATCCTCCAATACCAGCATCTGGCATCCAACAGTGTGCTAGGAAAGAGCTGGCATACTCCTCTATGGCCCATCTAGTTGCTATGGATGGTATCTTTTAGAATGGATTTTCCTCTAAACAACATGACTGAGCCTTGACATAAAATATACGTAAAGCTGATGTAAGTTATTCGTTCTTTCCTGGTTCAATACACATTCTCCCAGGCAGAGTTTCATGTCTCAGTGCCCAAGACACAGCAAACACTCACTACAATTCAGCAACAGATATGTAAATACATATATAAAACCCCAAAAGGACTAACAGACCACAAAGAGCATTTACATAAGTGTCACTTAGTAACCATATGTGGTGTCTGAGGCACATTAAGGTTTAATATTGGCTTCATCTGGGTTGAGATGGGATTGATAAATATTCACACCCTCAAAAATTATACATCATGTATGAAAATGAACATAGGACAAAGTATTATATGAACCCAGAGGCCCAAATTAATGGTGTGCATAGTAGTTAGTAGTCCCAGAAGAGAGATCTGCAAACATATGACAGAAGTGAGGAAGCATTGGACTGTAAGTAAGCTCTGTCTTCATGATTACCTGGGCAAGTGCCACATTACCAAGAATACGCAGACTCGTTATCTTTCAATATCTAATGTAAGCATACAAAAAATAATTAATGTTCATTAGGAAATTTTTATGGCACTTGTAGGATGTACACCACAACTATTACAGTTATTTAGGCAACAGCCCTGAAATGAAGAAAAGAAAATTTGAGAACAACTCTTTATATCCTTCTGGCCATTGGAGCTTGGCAAATATTGAAAAGAAAAATCCATAGCTGTTCCTTCAGATATGTAAACAAATGCTCTTACTATGTATTTGTTTGCTGCCATGAATATTCTAGGAAAGGAAATTACAAACAGGTATGTTTTATGAAACAGCAAATTTTAAACCTGATTCTAAGAGTTATATTCTGCCAGCCAGGGAACAGAAACATACCATATGGCCAATATATCTAGTCAAAACAGGTCCATTTTGGGGATACAACAAACTTCGCACTAAGTTATAACAAAACCACCAGATTTCAATGCTGGTCCTCTTCCACAAAGCTTCTTTTCACCCACCTCCTGCAAGCCAACTAGGAACCTCCTTCCCAACAGACTTGAGGGTCTAAGAGGAGACTGGAAGCCTTTCAAAGTATCTGAACAACAAGAAGTTGCTGGCTTGCTGCTCACATATGCTGCTGTCCTTGGTGGGAAAAGGAGGATGGGGGCCATGTGGATGAGAGTAGGTTCCTGTAGGGTTGGAATTAGGAGAAGGTCAGCCTGAGGTGACTGAGTCAACCAAATCTTCCAAGAGATACAATGAATCTGGGTGAGAGGTTTTAACATTCAAACTGAAACCATCAGAGTTACACCAGGTTTCAAGTCAATAGTTTTGCACAGCTCTAGTTACATCAGCAGCATTTCCATTATAAACCTTGGTTTTCAGAAGCTTCTAACAGTAACAAAATTCTCTTTGAGATGAAACTGGGGACACAAGGTCTCCAAAGTCAGAGATATTTTCTTTTAGCCACACTGAAATTAAAAAAATAAATGCCCCCACCCCTTTTTTTTTCCTTTTTAAAACTATCTAAACAGATATTTAAAAAATCCAGTGGTTTTTGTGAGGCTCCAGCATTCTGGCAGACAGAAAATGTATATCCCTCTCCTCCAGAGGTGCAACATTGTGGAAGTTGATTTCTACACTAATTTATGTCATTTTCATTGTTGTATTCTTAAATTACTAGGTTAAGTTTTAGTTTAACTCAACAGATTATAGAAGTTACAAAACTAGCATGGGGGACAAATTCTGTGCTGATGCATACACTGGATTAAAACATGAGCTATAACATTAATCTGTGCCCTTTACTCAGACTAGCATTGAGAAAGGAGACAGGTTTCAGAGTGGTAGCCATGTTAGTCTGTATCAGCAAAAAGAACGAGGAGTACTTGTGGCACCTTAGCGTATGTCTACACTACGAGAGTAGTTCGATTTTACTTAAATCGAATTTGTGGAACCGATATTACAAAGTCGAACGTGTGTATCCACACTAAGGACAGTAATTCGACTTTGTGAGTCCACACTAACGGGGCAAGCATCGACATTGGAAGTGGTGCACTGTGGGCAGCTATCCCACAGTTCCCGCAGTCCCCGTTGCCCATTGGAATTCTGGGTCGAGCCCCCAATGCCTGCTGGGGCCAAAAATGTGTCGAGGGTTGTTTTGGGTAACTGTCGTCATTCAACTCTCACTCCCGCCCTCCCTCCCTGAAAGCGCCGGCAGGCAATCACTTTGCGCGCTTTTCTGATGAGTGACAGCGCGGACGCCACAGCACTGCGAGCATGGAGCCCGCTGCGACCATCGCTGCAGTTATGGCCATTGTCAACACCTCGCACCTTATCATCCACCTTTTTCAGAGTCGGATGCTGAGAAATCGGGCGAGGAGGCTACGGCAGCGCGGTGAGGACATTAAGTCTGAGAGGGGCACAGACCTCTCACAAAGCACGGGACCCCGCGCCGTGAACATCATGGTGGCAATGGGTCATGTTGATGCTGTGGAACGGCGATTCTGGGCCCGGGAAACAAGCATGGACTGGTGGGACCGCATAGTGCTGCAGGTCTGGGATAAATCACTGTGGCTGCGAAACTTTCGGATGCGTAAGGGAACTTTCCTGGAACTTTGTGAGTTGCTGTCCCCTGCCCTGAAGCGCAAGGACACCCGGATGTGAGCAGCCCTGACTGTCCAGAAGCGAGTGGCCATAGCCCTCTGGAAGCTTGCAACGCCAGACAGCTACCGGTCAGTCGCGAACCACTTTGGCGTGGGCAAATCTACCGTGGGGGTTGCTGTGATGCAAGTAGCCAACAATCGTTGAGCTACTGCTGTCAAAGGTAGTGACCCTTGGAAACGTGCAGGTCCTCATAGATGGCTTCGCCGCGATGGGATTCCCAAACTGTGGTGGGGCTATGGATGGAACTCACATCCCTATCCTGGGAGCGGACCACTAGGCCAGCCAGTACATTAACAGAAAGGGCTACTTTTCAAGGGTGCTGCAAGCACTGGTGGACCATAGAGGACGTTTTACAAACATCAACGTCGGATGGCCGGGCAAGGTTCATGACGCTTGTGTTTTCAGGAACTCTGGTCTGTTTAGACGGCTGCAGGAAGGTATTTACTTCCCGGACCACAAAATAACTCTTGGGGATGTGGAGATTCATAGATTCATAGATTCTAGGACTGGAAGGGACCTCGAGAGGTCATCGAGTCCAGTCCCCTGCCTGCATGGCAGGACCAAATACTGTCTAGACCATCCCTGATAGACATTTATCTAACCTACTCTTAAATATCTCCAGAGATGGAGATTCCACAACCTCCCTAGGCAATTTATTCCAGTGTTTAACCACCCTGACAGTTAGGAACTTTTTCCTAATGTCCAGCCTAGACCTCCCTTGCTGCAGTTTAAGCCCATTGCTTCTTTTTCTATCCTTAGAGGCTAAGGTGAACAAGTTTTCTCCCTCCTCCTTATGACACCCTTTTAGATACCTGAAAACTGCTATCATGTCGCCTCTCAGTCTTCTCTTTTCCAAACTAAACAAACCCAATTCTTTCAGCCTTCCTTCACAGGTCATGTTCTCAAGACCTTTAATCATTCTTGTTGCTCTTCTCTGGACCCTTTCCAATTTCTCCACATCTTTCTTGAAATGCGGTGCCCAGAACTGGACACAATACTCCAGCTGAGGCCTAACCAGAGCAGAGTAGAGCGGAAGAATGACTTCTTGTGTCTTGCTCACAACACACCTGTTAATACATCCCAGAATCATGTTTGCTTTTTTTGCAACAGCATCACACTGTTGACTCATATTTAGCTTGTGGTCCACTATAACCCCTAGATCCCTTTCTGCCGTATTCCTTCCTAGACAGTCTCTTCCCATTCTGTATGTGTGAAACTGATTTTTTCTTCCTAAGTGGAGCACTTTGCATTTGTCTTTGTTAAACTTCATCCTGTTTAACTCAGACCATTTCTCCAATTTGTCCAGATCATTTTGAATTATGACCCTGTCCTCCAAAGCAGTTGCAATCCCTCCCAGTTTGGTATCATCCGCAAACTTAATAAGCATACTTTCTATGCCAATATCTCAGTCGTTAATGAAGATATTGAACAGAGCCGGTCCCAAAACAGACCCCTGCGGAACCCCACTCGTTATGCCTTTCCAGCAGGATTGGGAACCATTAATAACAACTCTCTGAGTACGGTTATCCAGCCAGTTATGCACCCACCTTATAGTAGCCCCATCTAAATTGTATTTGCCTAGTTTATCGATAAGAATATGCCTATAGTGATCCTCGGGGACCCAGCCTACCCGCTAATGCCCTGGCTCATGAAGCCCTTTACAGGCGCCCTGGACAGTGAAAAAGAACTCTTCAACTACCGGCTGAGCAAATGCAGAATGGTGGTGGAGTGTGCTTTTGGACGTCTCAAGGGGAGATGGAGAAGCTTACTGACTCTCTGTGATCTCAGCGAAACCAATATCCCCATTGTTATTGCAGCTTGCTGTGTGCTCCACAATCTCTGTAAGAGCAAGGGGGAGACCTTTATGGCGGGGTGGGAGGTTGAGGCAAATCGCCTGGCTGCTGATTACGCCCAGCCAGACAGCCGTGCGATTAGAAGAGCCCAGCGGGACGCGCTGTGCATCTGGGAGACTTTGAAAGCTAGGTTCCTCAGTGAGCAGGGTAACCTGTGACTATTAAGTTTGTTTAAAGAGAAGCTGAACCTGCCCCCATTTCTTTACCCACTTAATGTTGACTATCCTCTGCAGTTACATACCCCGTTCACCCCATTCCCCCCCTTCCAACACACGTTTAAAAATAAAATAAATGGAACTTTGTTAATTAACACCGTTTTCTTTATTACGGATTTCGCGGTAAAGTGTTGAAACTGGGACGCAGACTGTGGTGGGGAGCTGGTGTAGTGATGGAAAGGACGCTTCTAAACTCGAGAAATGACAGGCTCCTGCTCCTAGAGCGGTCCGCAGTGGTGGACTGGTTGTTTCAACGGAGCCTGCCACCCCTCCTTTTCGGGACTCTGTGTGTGGGGGCTATGTGACTTTGTGGCGGGGGAGGACGGTTACAGATCCCCTGCTGCGTGGCTCTGTGATCCAGGCTAAGGACTGCTGCTTAAGATCTCTAACCGCCCTCCCCCGCCACAAAGTCACATAGCCCCCCCCCACACACAGAACATGAAAACCACCTCCCAGACTGACCAGGGTGCCTAGTAACTGCAATGTGTGTGTGACCTTCTGCTGAACCTGCCCCCATGTCTGTACCCTGGTAAAGGTGACTGTCCTCTCCAATTACCAACCCCCTTCCCCCTCTTCAAACACACTCTCCTCTACAAGAACATGACGGAAACAGTAATTAACAGAAACGTATTTTTTATTAGCAACTACACAGGTAGGGGATGACACTGGGACGGGGGCTTGGGTGAGGTGGGAAGGAAAAGACTTATCAAATTTTTGGGAATGAGAGCCTTCTGTTACTTGAGCAGTCTGCAGGGGTGGAGTGACAGTTTTCACGGCCCCTGCCGCCCCTCCTTCTTGGGACTTTGGGTGAGGGGGGGATGGGACTTTGTGGCGGGGGAGGGCGGTTAGAGATCTTATGCAGCAGTCCTTAGCCTGGACTGCAGCGGGGCTCTGTCCTCCTGCCTCCAGTCCTGCAGAACATCCACAAGGCGCCGGAGCGTGTCCATTTGCTCCCTCATTAGTGCAAGCAGCGTTTGAGTCGCCTGCTGGTTTTCCTGCCGCCACCTCTCCTCCCGTTCACTGTGTGCTCGCTGGTATTGTGACATGTTCTCCCTCCACTGCGTCAGCTGGGCCGCCTCGGCTCGGGAGCAGCCCATAATTTCTGAGAACATGTCGTCCCGTGTCCTTTTCTTTCTCCGCCTAATCTGCGCCAGCCTCTGAGAGGGGGATCCCGGGGTAGGTCGGGAGACATTCGCAGCTGTGGGATGGGAAAAAGGGAGTGAATTCCTCACAAAGATACATTTTTGTGAACAATGAACATAGTCTTTCTCTGTGAAGAAGACCATGCACAGCACCTATCACATGCGCACTCAGGACAAGGTCGAATTTTCGGCCTTCGCATTCACTGCCTGGGGTCTTGCAGTGGAGATCAGACAAGCGGGGCAGGACAGCGGAATTCGGGTAGCAGGCTGACATGGTAAGCCGTAGACTTTTGGCTGCTTAAAACTGAATTTATAGCAGTGCCCTCCTTTCACGTTCAAAGCAATACTCCTAGCGTTGGCCAGTTCCTGCTGCCGGCAATCCGGCAAGCATGAACTCTGCCCCTGTCCCACCCCCTCGCGGCTGTCCCCGGGAAAGATCCCTGTATGCTGCCCCTCTCCCGCCTCCACCGCGTGGCTGTAAACCGCCGGTTACAGTTATGTAAAGGAACAGGCAAGCAGTCCCAATACTAACATTCCCCTAATTCAAAGCAGGTCACCATGAGCGACATCACTCTGATGGGGATTTCTGACACAGAGAAAGACTGCATGCTGCGTGAAAGCCAGCAAAAACCAGGGCCGTATGCCGCCATGCTCTGTGAGGCAATGATCCCAGAGTACTTGATGATAGACTGGCGCGGAAAAGTTTCCTACCAAGGAGGACGCAATAAGGCCGCTCTCCCCAGGAACCTCATGCAAAGGCTTTCCAATTACCTCCAGGAGAGCTTCCTGGAGATGTCCCATGAGGATTTCAGCTCTATCCCCGGACATATAGACCTTATTTTCCAGTAGCTGCACTGGCAAGGACTAAAAAGTAGAGCGCCTAGGGCAAACTAATCATGATAAACTGGACATTGTTAGATTCTTTTGCAGTAGTTGCACTGCCAAGGACTAAAACGTTAAGCGCCTAGGGCAAACTAATCATGAAAAACCCATTGTTAATATTCCATTCCTGTTCTGTTCAAAATAAATGTTTACATGTTTAAAACACTTACCGACTGATCCTTCCCCTGATTCAGGGTCCGGTTAATGCCTGGGGAGAGTTGGTAGGGGATCTCCGTCAGGGTGATGAAGAGATCCTGGCTGTCGGGGAAATCAGCGTTGTAAGCGCTGTCGACTGCCTCGTCCTCCTCATCTCCTTCCTCATCTTCCCCGTCCGCTAACATCTCCAAGGAAGCGGCCGTCGACAATATCCCATCCTCAGAGTCCACGGTCAGTAGTGGGGTAGTGGTGGTGGCCGCACCTAGAATGGAATGCAGTGCCTCGTAGAAACGGCATGTCTGGGGCTGGGATCCGGAGCGCCCGTTTGACTCGTTGGTCTTCTGGTAGCCTTGTCTCAGGTCCTTGATTTTCACGCGGCACTGCATTGAATCTCGTCTGTATCCTCTCTCCGTCATGGCTTTTGAGATCTTCTCGTAGATCTTCGCATTCCATTTCTTGGAGCGCAGCTCCGAATGCACGGACTCATCGCCCCACACAGCGATCAGATCCAAGACTTCCCAATCAGTCCATGCTGGGGCCCTCTTTCTATTCTGAGATTGCATGGTCACCTCTGCTGGAGAGCTCTGCATCGTTGCCAGTGCTGCTGAGCTCGCCACGATGTCCAAACAGGAAATGAGATTCAAACTAGCCAGACAGGAAAAGGAATTCAAATTTTCCCGGGGCTTTTCCTGTGTGGCTGGTCAGAGCATCTGAGCTCGGACTGCTGTCCAGAGCGTCAACAGAGTGGTGCACTGTGGGATACCTCCCGGAGCTCTTAGCGTCGAATTCCATCCACACCTACCCTAATTCGACATGGCCATGTCGAATTTAGCGCTACTCCCCTCGTCAGGGAGGAGTACAGAAATCGAATTAAAGAGACCTCTATGTCGAACTAAATAGCTTCGTTGTGTGGACGGGTGCAGGGTTAATTCGATTTAACGCTGCTAAATTCTACATAATCTCCTAGTGTAGACCAGGCCTTAGAGACTCACACATTTATTTGGGCATAAGCTTTTGTGGGCTAAAACCCACTTCATCAGATGCATGCAGTGGAAAATACAGTAAGAAGATATGATACACAGAGAACATGAAAAAATGGGCGTTGCCATACCAACTATAACGAGACTAATCAATTAAGGTGGGCTATTATCAGCAGGAGAAAAAAAACTTTTGTAGTGATAATCAGGATGGTCCATTTCCAACAGTTGACAAGAAGAAGGTGTGAGTAACAGTAGGGAAAAAATTAGCATGGGGAAATAGTTTTTACTTTGTGTAATGACCCATCCACTCCCAGTCTTTATTCAAGCCTAATTTAATGGTGTCCAGTTTGCAAATTAATTCCAATTCTGCAGTTTTTCATTGGAGTCTGTTTTTGAAGTGTTTTTGTTGGAGAATTGCGACTTTTAGGTCTGTAATTGAGTGACCAGGGAGGTTGAAGTGTTCTCCGACTGGTATTTGAATGTTATAATTCTTGACGTCTGATTTGTGTCCATTTATTCTTTTGCATAGAGACTGTCCAGTTTGGCCAATGTACATGGAGAGGGGCATTGCTGATACATGATGGCATATATGACATTAGTAGATGTGCAGGTGAACGAGCCTCTGATGGTGTGGCTGATGTGATTAGGTCCTATGATGGTGTCCCTTGAATAGATATGTGGACAGAGTTGGCAATGGGCTTCGTTGCAAGGATAGATTCCCGGGTTAGTGTTTTTGTTGTGTGGCATATGGTTGCTGGTGAGTATTTGCTTCAGGTTTGGGGGCTGTCTGTAAGCGAGGACTGGCCTGTCTCCCAAGATCTGTGAGAGTGAGGGATCGTCCTTCAGGATAGGTTGTAGACCCTTGACGATGCGCTGGAGAGGCTTTAGTTGGGGGCTGAAGGTGACGGCTAGTGGCGTTCTGTTATTTTCTTTGTTGGGCCTGTCCTGGAGTAGGTGACTTCTGGATATTTTTCTGGCTCTGTCAATCTGTTTCTTCACTTCAGCAGGGGGCGTATTGTAGTTTTAAGAACGCTTGATAGAGATCTTGTAGGTGTTTGTCTCTGTCTGAGGGATTGGAGCATATGCAGTTGTATCTTAGAGCTTGGCTGTAGACAATGGATTGTGTGATGTGGTCTGGATGAAAGCTGGAGGCATGTAGGTAAGTATAGCGGTCAGTAGGTTTCCAGTATAGGGTGGTGTTTATGTGACCATCGCTTATTAGCACTGTAGTGTCCAGGAAGTGGATCTCTCGTGTGGACTGGTCCAGGCTGAAGCTGATGGTGGGATGGAAATTGTTAAAATCATGGTGGAATTCCTCAAGGGCTTCTTTTACATGGGTCCAGATGATGAAGATGTCATCAATGTAGCGCAAACAGAGTAGGGGCGTTAGGGGACAAGAGCTGAGGAAGCGTTGCTCTAAATCAGCCATAAAAATGTTGGCATACTGTGGGGCCATGCGGGTAACCATAGCAGTGCCGCTGACTTGAAGGTATACATTGTCCTCAAATATGAAATTGTGACTTTGTCCTCACCCACAACTAAGTTCAGCCACCAGGTTTGCCATGACATTATCGGGGATACTGTTCTTGACGGCTTGTAGTCCATCTTTGTGTGGAATATTGGTATAGAGGATTTCTACATCCATAGTGCCCAGGATGGTGTTTTCTGGAAGATCACCAATGGATTGTAGTTTCCTCAGGAAGTCAGTGGTGTCTCCAAGATAGCTAGGAGTGCTGGTAGCGTAGGGCCTGAGGAGAGCTCATAGCCAGACAATCCTGCTGTCAGGGTGCCAATGCCTGAGATGATGGGGCATCCAGGATTTCCAGGTTTATGGATCTTGGGTCGCAGATAGAATACCCCTGGTCCAGGTTCTAGGGGTGTGTCTGTGCAGATTTGTTCCAGTGCTTTTTCAGGGAGTTTCTTGAGCAAATGGTGTAGTTTCTTTTGGTAACCCTCAGTGGGGTCAGAGGGTAATGGGCTGTAGAATGCCTAGCAGCCTCTCGTTCATATTCTGACCTATTCATGATGACGACAGCACCTCCTTTGTCAGCCTTTTTGATTATGATGCCAGAGTTGTTCCTGAGGCTGTGGATGGCATTGTGTTCTGCACGGCTGAGGTTATGGGGCAAGTGATGCTGCTTTTCCACAATTTCAGCCCGTGCACATTGGCGGAAGCACTCTATGTAGAAGTCCAGTCTGTTGTTTCGACCTTCAGGAGGAGTCCACGCAGAATCCTTCATTTTGTAGTGTTGGTAGGAAGGTTTCTGCGGGTTAGTGTGCTGTTCAGAGGTGTGTTGGAAATATTCCTTGAGTCGGAGACGTCGAAAGTAGGATTCCAGCTCACCACAGAACTGTATCATGTTCATAGGGGTGGAGGGGCAGAAGGAGAGACCCTGAGATAGGACAGACTTTTCTGCCGGGCTAAGAGTATAGCTGGATAGATTAACAATATTGTTGTGTACGTTAAGGGAACCACTGTTGTGGCCCCTTGTGGCATGTAGTAGTTTAGATAGTTTAGTGTCCTTTTTCCTTTGTAGAGAAGCAAAGTGTGTGTTGTAAATGGCTTGTCTAGTTTTTGTAAAGTCCAGCCATGAGGAAGTTTGTGTGGAAGGTTGGCTTTTTATAAGAGTATCCAGTTTTGAGAGCTCATTCTTAATCTTTCCCTGTTTGCTGTATAGGATGTTGATCAGGTGGTTCCGCAGTTTCTTTGAGAGTGTGTGGCACAATCTCTCAGCATAGTCTGTGTGGTATGTAGATTGTAATGGATTTTTTACCTTCAGTCCTTTTGGTATGATGTCCATCTGTTTGCATTTGGAAAGGAAGATGATACCTGTCTTTATCTGTACGAGTTTTTTCATGAAGTTGATGGATTTCCACTTCATACGGCTAAATTCAGTGCATTGCTTAGGAATCTGTTCAGCAAATTTACTTGTACTGCTACAGTGGGTTAACTACTTCCCTACCTTAATTCCAGTACTTCATCAACAGATATTTGATTATACATTTCTTTCTAAGACACAAGAAATAGTCTTTCCATATTACTCCTAGACTTTAATTCACTCACTTTGTTCTTGTAAAAATTAGTCTCAAATATTACATATTACATAATAATCAAATATTATAGTTATATCCTGGGCGTCCTAACTCTCCATCCCTGATGCTAACTATTAGATCATTCAAATGAGAGCATAATTTGGTCCTGTTTTACTAGTTCTGCCACAGTCATGTTTGTAGTGAATATATACAGGCTGTTATTATATAGACTACCGTGGTTAGATTTGTACCCTGCCATTACCAAGCATTCCTAAACCATATAAAGGTGAAATGCCCATTTGAGTGGATATTGGGAGTAGGATAGATTAATTGAAAAAGTGAATGGGTTTCAAAGTGGGAAAAGAACATCCAGCCCCCATTGAGCAAAAAGGCTGTAAAAATAATATGCAAGTATTACATGAATTAGGTTCTAATTTTAACAGGCCTAGCAACACATAAAAGAACCAACAGATGCTTAACTTATGTAATGACAACCTGTGTCTTGTTACAGTTTGGCTTCACTGTGTCATAGTTCTGTTTCAAACCTTAATCTTTTAAAATTTATTTACTGAAGTTTAGCTAATCTGCTTTCTTTACTAAAGCATGCAGAATATGCCCAAGTATTACTAATTCAGCATCAAAATAAATTATACTTTTAAACCAAACAATTAACCCTCAACTTTAAAATGCTACTGTATTTCAACACACATAGCAAGGAGAAATATAGAGGCTGCCCCTAAGATGCCCCTCATGTTTAAAATCCATGAAAATTTCCCTAGATCAAGTAATATTAAATCAGACTGCCATTGACTCAAATCCCCATTCAACAACTTGCTGTAAAAATAGGCTTTTCCATAGCTGCCGTATACCTTGGGATACTCCCACAGATGTACTAAAGCAGTCCTGTTGACACAAAGTATTCAATGTGTTAGAAGTGTAGGAAAAACAAACTGGAAACCAATATGACTTTATCGGAATTTGGTACTGGTATAGTTTTTGATCACTAGTCAATACTAGGAGTCAGGAATATTGTATAGTGACATTAGACCAATTTCGGCTGGGAGTAGGTATTACAAGCTTATGAAAAAAATGGAATATCAGCATGGGATGAGCAAGCCAAAATGGCACAGTCTCCTTGGATTCTCCACAACAGAATCCTGGATCTTCTCTACACTGTGAGAATCCACCAGATTTACACAGTATAGGAGGGAGAGGGAAGTCACACCACTGAGGAAAAATCAAGATTTTGCTCATTTAGAAATTTGCCATTTACACAGAGAAAGCCTCCTATTCTTCTGTGAAATGGCAAATGAAATACTCAATAATGTGAGAAGAAAGCATTTTTACACAGACCTGCAAAAACATGGGGTGGGATCATAGCCCTCTCCCCCAGATATGCATGTGGCTCAGTCTTCTCACAGCTAGGTTGAAAGGGATCTTTTAGCTCCTTCTATTTACTCAGAATCCCGTTCAAACCTTGCTGAAAACTCTTTACAGGTCCGTGCCCATGCCAGAAAAAGAAGGGAGGATGGGGGAGGCCAAGCAAACACACATAGTGCCCTCCTGAAGTCCTGTGGAGATTAGGCAGAAGAGGTAAGACAGCTTTGGGCTATCTTATCTGTTCTGCAGAACTCCTTTTCATGGGTCCTGGTGAAACGTGGCTCCAAAGGAGCCAAACTACCAAGGAGCTGGTGGAGGAGAGCTGATTCAGAGGGCAGATTGCCTCTGGAAAGATGGGTATTCATTGTAGGATCCACCAGATTCATTGGTGGGCACCATGGCCTGTTCCACAAGGACAAATTCTCACTTCCTCCTATGTGCATACTTGTGCATGAGGATGGATAGAATTTTAAAGGCAGAAAAACCAGGCTGTAACTCTATTAACAATGACTTAGCAAAACATTTCAATTAAACGTACAGACGCTCCCCGACTTATGCAATCATTCCATTCCGGAAAGCCTTGCGTAACCTGAATTTTACTTAAGTCGGAAACATATATTGTGCAAGCATAAAAAACAAACAACATTTTCTGCTCTAAATTAATCTTCTTTCGCATACGAATTGGTCCTGCACTCTTGCTATCACTTGGTCACTTTCCAGGCATGATTTGAATGAAATAATAGGGTGAAATAACAGAAATACAGTATCACTGAAATAACACGAGACTGAGAGGCTGTGAGAGCGCAAAGCCTTCCCTTGTAGGAGACGCTACTGCTGCATTCCTCCGCACATCACACTACAGTACAGTACTTTGCGTTTCCATATGCTACGAAATATTTTCCGCAACTCGAAAATTTTGTTTATGCCTTATGGAACTTTTTGCGTAAGGTCGAATTTGCATAAGTCGGGTCTTGCATAAACAGGGGAGCATCTGTACAGGCAAATAGTCCTTATAGCAGGTACAGACTGGTGGGCCATTAGCTTCATGAATACACTCAAATAACCTGGCTTAAGTGCACTCCAAGACCCATACTTCACTGCCAAATCATTGTTCCCTGCAGGTCCCAAGAATTTGTACATCTGATGCCTAAGTCTATGCCAATAGAAACTCTCTTTGAACAAAGGCAATGGGCCTGCCAACTGGTTATCCTTCCATCTGTGGCCAATGGCAGGAGTTGTCCTCTCTAACACACCCTCCCAACCATGCACCTAGATTTTGATGATGCCAGGTTAGGACCCAGGTGTACAAAAAGCACACTATGTTAACCTATGCTGTAAGATGTAAGGACTACCTGCAGCAGAAGGACCTCTGTATTTATTTTTACCATTTACTTATTTCTGGCTTTGCATATAGGTAATGACAGACATTGTTAGCTAGTACAAATGAATAGTTGCATCATATGGTATAGGAATTAAAAATGATTGGACATTGAAATAGCATGAGAAAGGAAAATAAACATCAGG
Source organism: Terrapene triunguis (assembly GCF_002925995.2). NCBI lineage: Eukaryota > Metazoa > Chordata > Testudines > Emydidae > Terrapene > Terrapene triunguis. The sequence continues at coordinate 14,510,186 of NW_020664409.1, forward strand.
CACTGCCTTATTATTATAAGAAGTCTCTGCTTTATTATTATACTAATTAAAGAATGATCAGAGGGCTGCTCCTCAATGATAGTTCAGTGGTTAAGATGCTAGCCTGAGACCCAGGTTTAGCTCCCTGACTCACCACAGACTTTCTGTGTGACTTTGGGTACGTCACTTAGTCTCTCTGCCTCAGTTCCCCATTTGTAAAATGGGAATAATAGCACTTCCTGCTCTCATAGGCACATTGTGAGGATAAATACATGAAAAGATTGTGAGCTGCTCAGGTACAACATTAACGGAGGGTAGATAAGTATCTAAGATAGGAATGCCATATTTGCAAATCTATCTGATAACTACAAAATAAGATTTAATCACTGCTAAGCAACCTCTGATCTTCTCCCTTGTTCTTAACACAGTATGAGTCACTTGAAGCCAATAGTGTATACCAGCCTAAATGTGCTTCTAGATCCTGTAGTCTCCTATCTTGTGGCTGTGGTACTACCTATCTAACCAGCAATAAACACTATCAGAGGATACTGAAGAGTTAAACACAGACTGGAGAAAATTTTCATGAATACAGTCATTGAACTCATTTTGATATGATTCAGGGGTCATATTACTTGTTTTTGCAGTACTTTGACAACCATGGGGGTACTTGCAAGAATGTTAATGAATCCCAAAAGTTTCACAAATTTTCACATTTCAAATTAAAAATTCAGTATGAAAGTTCATTACTCGTTATTCCCAGGCTGAACAAGTTTCAGTCATCCAATCAGGAAGAAGAAATAAGACCATGTGACATAAGTAATCTATCATTCACACAAGGAACAGCAAATAATCAAAATGAATAGCTCACAAACCACAAACAGGCTGAAAAAGATTCCTTGAGATGATTTAAGCCAAATCTTTAAAATAAAAACAACTATAACAACAGAAAATAGGATTGGCTTGCAGTCAATTCACTACCCAGAAAAAGAGCTAATCATTGTAATAATTATTCACAGGGTGAAGTTTACTCCTGTGAAGAGACAAGGGACTAGATTTTCAAAGGTGTTTAGGAACCTTAAGAAGTAGACAAGCTCCTAGTGGAATTTTCAAAAGCACCTAAATAAGTTGGGTGCCTAAGTGTTTTTGAAAAATTCTGCTAGGCAGTTATTTGTATCTTAAGGCACCTAAATACCTATGAAAATCTGACTTAAATCATATATAAGCTTTCTGCTGTCCCTCTATAGAGAGATGAATTTTACTCATAATTAATAGGTCAGCCTGTTCTACAGATTATGTAGAATATTGTAACAATATATAAATGTTGATTTAAAACCAGATGAGGTGGGGCAGACTCCCACCCCAAGCAGGAAGGAGTTAAAAAGTTCCTCCATGCACCATCAGATTCAACCTGCCATGTGTACCTGCATGGCTTGTCAATCCATTGGAATCCTGTCAGTTTCCTACTACCAATCAGAGAGACAAGGTGGGTGAGGTAGTATCTTTTACTGGCCCAACTTCTGTTGGTGTGAGGAACAAGCTTTCAGCCTTACACAGAGGTCTTCTTCAGGTCTGTTTCCAGGTCTGTGTAATTTCTCTCACCAACAGAAATTGGTGCAATAAAAGATATTACCTCATCCACCTTGTTTCTCTAATATACTAGGACCAACACAGCTACAACACTGCATCCGTCCTACTGCCAATGTCATTCAGCCTAACGAGCAGCATCCCCACTGGCCAGATGGGGGGTGGTCTCATCCAAGCAACCCTGGGTTTGCTAGGGAGGAATTTTCATCCCCACTCCCATGTATTAGCCCACAGTGTGAATTAAAGGGCTCAACTGCTTTTAAGAAGTAACCAGATATTGGATATATTTAAAGACAACACCTCTTGCATATGCACAATTTTGTAATAATTTGTAAAAGAAAAAAGTATACATATAACCAAGAGTAAGTCCGAACAAACTTATTATGTTAGCAGCCTGGATAGCACAGTAGGTAGCTCAGAAACAAATATGTGATCCCTGAAGTAGGTGTAATGAAGAGGATATTAAAAGGTGAACTGGAGAGAGTTTAAAATGTGGTCATGTATGATCTAAGAACAGAAAAAAAGAATGTATGTATAAATTCAAAAAAAAAATCAACAGTCCATAGAGTAGAGCCTCACTGACATCTTGACCCTTCTCCCATTCTAGGCAATGGAAAAAAATTCACTAACATTAACAGTGCAGAATCAAGCCCTAATCTGTACAAAAGCTGTCCTCTCAACTGTCCGCAAAGTCTGAGTTGTCATACTGCTAAAATGACTAAAGGTCTATATTGTAAGAAATTATCACAAATAATTAAAGCTGAACTACAACTGTCAGAAGAACAAAGTGTATTTGGTGAAGTATTATCTTTGGGTTTTTTAAATCACGTTAATTCACTTACTAATTCACAACATCCAGTAAGATTTTGGTGAACGCTATAAAACAGAATAGCTGAATGACTGAAATATTTCCTGCTTCACATAGATTTCCAGATTTAACCAGGACCAGGATATATGGGGGAAAGGGGAAAACCAAGAGTTTGCGACCTTCATTGTTTCCATCTGATGTATAAAGATGACCTGAATTTTTTTATTTAATTTTCTGCTTGTTTGTCTCCTCCCCACCCCCCACCCCCGTATTCTACCATAGACCAACAGTACCAGAAATGTCGAGTCTAGTATTCCCTGATGTTGCTGGTGGATTTGTTGAGGGTCTTAGCTATATTTTGAGAGCCCTTAACTGAAGAGGGGGAGATGCTGAATCTTTAACAAACTTCTCTCTTCTCCTAATGCTTTGAGTTAAATAGGAGCTAGGATAAGACAAAAAGACAAATAGTTTTATACAGTCTCATTATAAATCACTTCCTTGCTGAATTAGTCTGGCTTAATTGTATGACACCACTAATAACATAATCCTACTAGTTCTCCATAGAGTATTTCAGGAAAAATACGATAAACAAAACCTGAATTTCTAATGTATGCACATCGAAAAAAAACCACAACTGCACTCTTAGGTCTTCTCTATAAGCCAAAAAAGGCACAAACAATTTCCTATTCTCTTTTGCAAGTCACCTTGACGATATGGGTTCCATGTTTTCCTCTGCAACAATTGAAAACCTCACAAAGGCCTAAAATTAGCAACATCTTCTGTAGAAGATGCTCTGTATCTTGAACTCGCATCTGGGCAGAAGAAAAACTTTTCAGTTCATCTGCATCAGAAGAACAATGCATGATCTAGCATTTAAATTTACTGGACTTTACTGGTGTGTTACAACCTTAATATTATTAAAATAATGGACTTCCTTCTTTTCCTTTATCTTGCTTTGCTTTGGGATTAGTTTTTCCTTTTGGAAAAAAAGAGGAAAAAGCTTAGTTTAAACATGTGAATACACGTTTACAGCTTGTATAAACAAAACATTTTTTAAACAAAGCAAAGCCGTTATAGGAACATTGTAAAGTAAGGTAGCGTAGGTATTTATACAATAGACCTTATGAGCTTCAGTACAGAGATAATTCCCATATTTTTGGCACTTTGGCTCAACTTTTGTTATATAAATAGTTTGTTTTTTGTTTAGAGTATATTTATTAAACTATTATTATTTACTCAAAGTCAGATAGGCAACAACAGACTTTATACAATTAAATAGGACATTAATAGAGGAAACCAGAAGAACACTTTTTTATAATATTACAATGACTAGCTTCTAAACTAGTGTTAGAAACACACAGTTTATTTCATACCTGTTGCTGGAAGAGCCCTGAATGAAACCAACATGTATAACCTTCTATCTGTTGTATAGATGCTATGATCTAATAGTTGTTGTTGTTGTTTTTTTAATTTCCCATCTCTAACATCTAAGACTTTTTAAAGCTACAGTAACAATATTATTAAAATAAGGCCTCAGTCTTGCAAAGATTCAGTCACATGCTTAATTTACTCACTGTGAGCAGTCCCACAGAAGTCATTGAAGTCAATGGGACTACCCACAATAAAGTGAAGCATGAACTTAAGGCCAGGTCCATACTAAAAAGTCAGGTCAGCCCAGGTAAGTCAGTCAAGGATGTGAAAAATGCACACCAACGTAGGTATGCTGACAGCACTAGATCAACAGAAGAATTCTTCCATCAACCTAGCTACCACCTCTCGGGAGGTGGATTAACTACAGCAGACGTGGGCAAACTACGGCCCACATCCGGCCTGCGGGACCGTCTTGCCCGGCCCCTGAGCTCCCAGCCGGGAAGCCTAGTCCCCGGTCCCTCCCTCACTGTCCCCCTTCTCCCGCAGCCATGCCACGCTGCCGCGCGGGCCGTACTCTGGCCCGCCGCTCCCGCTGAGCAGCATGAGGAGCGCAGCTGGCTCTGGCGGGGTGTCGCGGCTGCGAGCTCCTGCTGCTGGTAAGGGGGCAGGGAGCGGGGGGGTTGGGTAAGGGAGCAGGAGGTACTGGGGGGCAGTCAGGGAGGAGGAGGCGGTTGGATGGGGTGGAGGTTCTGGGGATGGGGAACAGGGAGGGTTGGGAGTGGGAGTCCCGGGTGCCTGTCAGGGAGCGGTGGGGTGGATATGGGTCGGAAGGACAGTCAGGGGACAGGGAGCAGGGGGGATTGGATAAGGGGGTGGGATCCCAGGGGGGCAGTTAGGGGCGGGGGGTCCTGGGAGGGGGTGGTCAGGGGACAAGGAGCAGAGGGCGGTTGGATAGGGTGTGGGAGACCCGGGGAGGGGGGCTGTCAAGGGGCAGGGTGTGGATAGGGGTCGGGGCAGTCAGGGGACAGGGAGCAGGGGGGTCCTGGGAGGGGGTGGTCAGGGGACAAGGAGCAGGGGGGATTGGATGGGTTGGGGATTCTGAGGGGGCAGTCAGGGGGCAGGAAGTGGGAGGGGGCAGATAGGGGGTGGGGGCCAGGCTGTTTGGGGAGGCACAGCCTTCCTTACCCGGCCTTCCATACAGTTGTGCAACCCCGATGTGGCCCTCGAGCCAAAAAGTTTGCCCACCCCTGAACTACAGTGATGGGAGTACCCCTCCTGTTGCTATACTGAGCGTCTACACTGAAGCACTACATCAATGGAGCTGAAGTGCTATAGCTGTGCCACTGCAGTGTTTCTAGTGAAGACATAGCCTGAGTATTTGTAAGATCTGGGCCTAAATACACTGTTTACCAAATAAGATACTAAAAATATTTTTCTGTTTAATGTGATCAGAAAAGAAATTTACGTTTAATCTCTTTGGTCTGTATGATCTCAGTCTTGTTTTTCTCCCCACTAAGTACAACTTTTTCTGTGGATACAATAAATCATCCACAGATTGAATATTTAATATTAAAAGAATGCTTTCAAGAATTATTTTAGCAAGCGTTTTCTTTTTGATGACCGTAAGAGAGAAAAGTCTAGTATGCCTGAGCTGTTGCTTAGATATGAAAATGATTAATTTTAAAATTCCATCGTTATTTTCTGTTTCCAGTGTTGTAGCTGTGCTGGTCCCAGGATACCCAAGGTGGGCAAGGCAATATCTTTTATCAGACCAACTTCTGTTGGTGGAAGTGACAAGCTTTCAAGCTTCACAGAGCTCTTCTTCAGATCTGGGAAGGTAACCAGAGTGTCTGAGCTAAATACAAGTTGGGACCTCTCAGTCCTCCTCAAAAGAAACCTGCAGATTACTTTTCAAATATAAGCCTGGAAACATAAATTCATAACTCTGCTAGACACTAAAAACTATGGACTTAACAAAGACACTGCCCATTAAAACAGCCCATTTACAGCCCATTAAAATAACTTGGAATACACCCTGCTGCCTACTTACCCTCCATTCTCCTATATCTGCATAGTGTTTTCTGCCCACTTTGTTTTCAGTGGTCTCCAAAACATATGCAAACCCCTTATGTTTAATCTGTCCCACCTTATATTTATCTTGGACGACCTCGTTTCCTTCCTCAAGACCTGAAGAAGAGCACTATGAAGCCTGAAAGTTTGTCTCTACACCAACAGAAGTTGGTAAGATAGAAGATATTCTCCTCATCCACCTTGTCTCTCTTGTAGTTATTTTATGACCAGAGGGACTTATACTATAAAAGTCTTAAAGTGCACATTTATGGCGCTGCCTAAATAAAAGTCAATTGGCCTGATCCTCAGTTTTGATTCATGCAATGGGATGGGAGTTCTGCCTGAGTTAGAACTTCAGGATTGAACTTTTTGTTATACATAAATGTTACAGGAACTCACTCCAAAATGAGACAGAGAAAAGTTGATGTTTTCTGAAACCATATGGTGCAACATAACACAAGCACACATAAATATATGGTTACTTAATGGGGAAAATAATTATTTAATTAAAACATTTTATGCTCCAGTTATCCAGTTATTTTGCTTAGTTAGTACAGAGGAATTTGACCCTAAAATAAAGTAAGAGATACTTTTGATCTTCAATTCCTGGCCAAAATACTTAGGGCCAAATTCCTTGCTGGTGTTAACTGGTGCAGCATCACCGAAGTCAAAGAGACTGTGCCAATTAACACGAACACAGAATTTGACCCTTCCTTTTAACGTACACATTATGACACAGGCCCATCCACGCACTCAGAGAACTCGATCCTGACAGGTGCTGAGTCAATAAAGCTAATGGGCATTGCAGTCACTCCACCCCTCTGTGGATCAGAAGCCAAGCACCTGATTCTGCCAGCCCTCTCATGTCAAATCAGAGTTTTGCGTGTTGAGTGGTCCCGTGATCAGATGATTCATATTTTCATGAAAAGAAATGTCTACATGTAATCCTTTTGCAAACCCCTTCCCCAAATAAATTGGATTGAACTCACTGATATATTTGTTTATATGTACAGTATTTAAAAGCTTTTACATCTGAACAGCTTTCTTTGAAATAAGAATGGGGAGCCCATTAGAGCTCAAAATGCCTGTTTAGAAACCAGTCAAGTATTGAGATTCCTCTTTCTTTGAATTATAGTCTTTTTATATATTTTAAACAAAATCAGACGACTGCCATTACTTCCAGCCTAAAAAGAACTGGTGTGTTATACAGAATTCACTGGAGCGTGCCTTTCTTTCAAGCTCTGTAGGTAATAGCCGTCCTCCAGTTTTTGTATTAAAAACATAGAAAAAAACCTCCTAATTTTTAAAGGATAAGAAGAACTGAAAGCTCTTGATAGTGAAGATCAGATTCCTTCCATTGATTTTAAAAGGCCATTTTTGGTCTCAGGAATGGGGAGGAGGTACATGTGTGAAATGACCATCTCTCTTTAAAAATCCTGAAATGCATTACAAGAAATAAATCTGATAGGAGGAGAAAGAAAAAATGAATTCACATAATTCTATTTTTGACAAGTGAACTGTTTTTCCATTTTTAGTTAGGTTTACATGAGTCTTGTCAAGAGTCACTGTTAGTTCCTGACAACTTGGCTATTTCTGAATTTCTTTTAGTATTATTGGAAACACAATGAACATTATGGAGGCCAGACATAATTATATCACAGCGATAGGGATGGAAAGAGCAATATTTAGGCTGCTAAATGCAAGAATAAAACTTGGCAGTACAAATACTGCACTTTGTGAAAGTATGCGTGTGTGTGTGTGTGTGTATTCATGTTGGAAGATGACCACATTTTCCACTTCTATAAAACAGTTTATAAAGCTCTGAGTTCACAATCAGAAGAATTTTTGGCCATGATGATAGAAGCATATGCAGCATATTGATTTTTCCAATAAAACTAACCTTCCACACTGCTGTCTTTTAAAGTTATTTAGCACCAACCTTGTACAATGCTCAGAGAAAACTGTTACTGGATTAAAATATAGATAAGATACTGAGTAACCTTTACCTTAATCAATCTCTTTAAAACAACTAAAACTTGCCAGCATTAGCCTTTTTAAATCTCCCACCATTCCACTAGCACAGGTGTAACTCCACCACTGATAGCAATGGTGAGAGCACTAGTATAGACAAAATACGGGTATTTTTACCATCCTTTCATCCAACCCCATGTAAGCAGCTGGAGGACCAAAATGTAAAGATAGCAGGAGCTGGTGCCTAACATTGCTACACTCCAGTGGAGCTGCACCTGTGCAGTGGGGAGAAAATATTTAGGTAAAAGGCCCTAACAGCCCAGTAATACTCTACCATTGCAGACTTCAAGAACAATGTATACACAGCGACATGTTACAATAAAACATGTTTGAAAGTAACATATATTTGGAGCACGATTTCAACACTCAAACAATAGCCAGAAGTATAAACCTTTATATTGCAGCTCAAACAGAGTTAACCATTACTTTATAACCAAGGGTGGTCTTGTGGCTAAATCATTGCCGTGGAACTCAGGAGACCAGGGTTCAGTTCTCAGCTCTGCTGCAGACTTCCCCTTTGACCTTGGGCAAATCACTCGTCTCTCAAATCCCAGTTCTCTAGATGTAAAATGGGGATAATACTACTTCCCCATCTCACCAGGGCATTGAGGGAGAATAAGTGCATTCATGTTTATGAGGTGCTGACGTATTACAGTCGTGAGGGGTCATTAAAAAAGTAATTTTAGAAATGTATACTACTTTGACTGCTAATATAAATTTAGTGACTAAATCTGTCTCCATGGGGTATTGAAGTCAGAACACTTGACTCAGGCCTGGTCTACACTTAACATTTAGTTCATCATACCTATGTCGGTCAGAAGTTACGAAAAATGTCCCCAGAGCATAGACCTAACCCACGGTGTAGTCACATCCATGTTGACAGAAGAATGCTTCCATCATTTGAGAGGCAGTTTCCTACATGGATGACAAAAAACCCTCTCATCAGTGTAGGCTGTATCGACGCTATGCCGGCATTGCTATGGCGATGTAGCTATGCCAATATAGGCCCCATAGCACAGACATACCTGTGACACTGGCAGACCAGCCAGCTCATGCCAGAGTCCCTGGCCAATTAACTTGTGTACTTATATAGATCAAAGTAATTGCTAAATGTATAAGAGTGTATTGGTGTTTAAATGTCATGACAATTAGTTGGATATTACTCGCATTGTTTTCACTTAACTGTATCTAGTTATAATGTAGTAGCAAACATTTACATTGTGTATAGCCCTGTAACTAAATAACCCATAAAACGAGCCATCAAATGAGAAAGCAGCCTTGTGAAATGCAAATGAAGAACTTTAACAGAAAAGTGCTAACTTCAAAGCAAGCGGTCACTGTATGTGATGATCAGAGGTCAAAGACTTAACATGCATTCCTCCCTCTCAGTCATCAAAGGAAAAGCCCATGTGGGTAATAACACTGTCAGTTTGTTTTCGGTGGGAAAAAACTGTAAGTATGGATTCACAATAAAATCCTTCATCTCTGGACTGTTTGGACTCTTCCAAACTGTCTGGACTGTTTGTACCAGATGCAAAGCTGAGATCCCCAGAGACAACCTGGGAATCCTAAAAGACTTTTAGGAAACTGGCAGTTTACTGCCACCATTTGGAATTGCAAAATGACGCACTTGTGCATATATTTTACTTGCTTTAACCTCTCAATAACTCTTACTTCCTTTTTTAAAGCTAATAAACCCTTAGTTAGTTTATTATAGAATTGGCTGTCACCATTGTCTTTGGTGTAAGATCCAGACTATCAATTGATCTGGGGTAAGTAATTGGTCTCTTGGGACTGGGAGCAACCTGATGTGGTGTGATTTTTGGTTTATGCGACCTTTTATTACAAAGTTCAGTTTGTCTGCTTGGCAATATAGACTAGAGAGTATAACAGAACTGTCTGTGACTCTATAGTAAGACTAGTAAAATGATCCAGGAGTCCACATTTGTTACTGGCTTGGTGAAATCTAACACACCACCAGCTTGGGGTGTCTGTCCTGTTTTCTGACAGTCTGCCTTGAGGTAGACACTCTCTGTTCTGAGAGGTGGCTTTCCTACACCGATGACAAAAAATAACACCCTTCCATCAGTGTAGGCTGCATGTACGCTATGCCAACATTGCTACGGCGATGTAGCTATGCCACTATAGACCCCATGTGACATACCATCATGGGGAAGTGTGACAATTCTTACCAAAGAAACAAGTTCAACCTAAAATATTCACAATCTTTATAATACTACAGTGCTTCCCAGATGGTAAGATACCCACAACAAAGAGACAGAATATGAGACAGAGACTTCTTTTCCAGGACTTACTGTGGAGTGGCTTTGTACAGGGGGTTTCTGTAACAGTCTGGA
>NW_020664409.1:14530385-14620385 GCF_002925995.2 Terrapene triunguis
AATATATCTTTGACTGGATCTATGAATAAATCTATGACTGGGTTTGGACAGTACTTGCTTTTTAGGCAAAACAATGAATGATGCAATCTGAAGCTGGTATTGCGTCATACATGATATGAATTGCATCATGTTATTCCTAGAAGTCATGGATGATGCAATCATAATGAAGCTTACATCACTCTGCTGAACAAATTGCCCTATATCAGCTCTAGAAATCATACAGTGTCATGCTCTCTTATTTGTCAGTGTTTGATTTTGCAAAGGGACACATTTCTGTTTAGCCAAAGTGAGCAGAGATGCCTTGTACTTGTGTGAACAGTGCAGATAACTTCTGCTATGTTTGTGGTGAAGTGACTTTTGCATCACAAAAGCGCAGTATAACCACTATGGTTAAGAAAGCCTATCATCTTTATTTTGGCTGCAAAATTGGAGATCAGGACAAGAGGTGGGCCCCACACAGATGCTGCAACACTTGTGCAACAAATCTTCGCCAGTGGTTGAACAGGAAAAGGAAATCTATGCCTTTTGCAGTGCCAATGATTTGGAGAGAGCCAACAGATCATCCCAGCAATTGTTACTTCTGCATGGTGCCTCCAGTTGGGAAAGGTGTGTCAAAGAAGAAAAAGTGGACTGTGCATTATCCAAACATTCCATCAGCTATGTGCCCAATACCCCACGGAGAAGGACTGCCGGTTCCTGATGCACCAGAATCATTCTCACTTAAGTCAGACGAGGAAGAGGAAGACGATGAAACTTCTGGTCCTGAACCATCAATGTCACAGGACCCACATTTTCTCCCATCCTCCTCCTCTGAACCACACCTCATAATACAAGGTGAACTGAATGACCTTGTCAGGGATTTGGAACTACCCAAGAGTAAGGCAGAGCTGTTGGGCTCCAGACTACAGCAGTGGAATCTCCTGGCAGGTGATGTTAGGGTTTCCATGTTCCGTGACCGTCAAAAGGATCTTGTCCCATTCTTCTTCATGGAAGGTGATCTTGTAGCCTGCAACAACATCGATGGTGTGATGGCAGCCCTCAACATCGTTCACGATCCAGATGAGTGAAGACTGTTCATTGATTCATCGAAGACGAGTCTTAAAGCTGTTTTACTGCATAATGGCAATGTTTTGCCATCAATTCCAGTTGGTCATGCAGTCCATATGAAGGAAACCTAGGACAACATGAAACAACTTTTGAGGTGCATAAACTATGACCAACATCAGTGGCAGCTTTGTGGCGATTTGAAGGTTGTTGCTCTCTTGCTTGGTCTGCAGACTGGATACAGAAAGTACTGCTGTTTTCTCTGCGAATGGGATAGTCGTGCAAGAGATTCCCACTACATCAAGAAAGATTGGCCACTCCGACAGTCATTGGAGCGTGGGAGGAAAAGTGTTCAGCATCCACCACTTGTTGAATCAAGGAAGATTTTGTTACCACCCTTACACATCAAGCTAGGTCTGATGAAGAACTTTGTCAAGGCCATTGACAAAACACAAGCAGCTTTCAAGTACCTCCATGGAAAATTTCCAAGGTTAAGTGAAGCTAAGATAAAGGAAGGTGTCTTTGTTGGTCCTCAGATTCGTGAACTTCTTCGAGATGATGCATTTGACCATGCACTGCGTGGCAAGGAAAAGGCGGCATGGAAAGCCTTCCAGTTGGTGGCAATAAATTTTCTCGGAAACAACAAGGCAGACAACTACAGGTTGTTGGTGGAAAACCTCCTCAAGGCATACAAAAGCCTTGGTTGCAACTAAAGATACATTTTTTGCACTCTCATCTAGATTTTTTTCCACCAACTGCGGAGCAGTGAGCGACGAGCACGGCGAGCGATTTCACCAGGACATTGCAACAATGGAGAAACACTATCAGGGCAAATGGAGCCCATCAATGCTTGCAGACTATTGCTGGACAGTGACAAGAGATGCTCCATTTAATGAATACAAGAGACAAGCCAAGAAGCTCCGAGTAGACACGGAATAGGACTAAACTATGTACATAATAGTTTTTTGCCTTTTGTTTCATAATAAATTTTATTTATATAACCCTTTTGCTGATTTTTAAAGTGTTACATAAACAGGACAGGTGAAATATTATCATGTAAAGCAACCATAAACACATGAAAAGACCTAGGTTTACAATTTATGATTAAAACTCTACTATCTACACAATATACACAGACATAAAATGTAAAAACTTAAATATCTTAGAAACAGTAGCCAATCAGTTGTTTTAATTGTCATATTTGAATTCAGCACATCAAAATACATAATAAATAGCACATTTTATCTCTGAAGCAGACGACTTCTCAAAAATTGTAGACCAGTGTTTTCATAAGAGTAGAGGTAGACTAATGCTGAGTACTTTAGAAAACCTCATCCTTAATGTACAGGTAAATATACCACAGGTATATTGTATAGGGGGGTGTGGTGGCCTTTTTGAGGAAAGGAAATATTTTTAAAATGCCTGCCCTTTGGTACAGTCGGGTGTACTTGAAAAAAAAGAAAAGAAAAAAAAAGTTCTTTAGAATATTTTGTGACCTCCAAGGATAAAAGTGATTTCTAGAAAGGATGCTGTGGAAGTATCCAGAGGGAAGAGTGTGAGCTCCATCTGAGGCAGTGATCTGCTCCTTCATGTTGGCAGCAGAATTTTAAGAAGTAGCTCCAGAAAGTCCCTGTAAGCCCTCTCCAACACTTCATTGATTATATCCATTTTACAGATTGAGAAACTAAGTCACAGAGGTTACATTTCAGCAACTTGACTGAGGTCAGAGGGAAAAAATGCAGATACAGGATTAGAAAATATAACTCCAGAAAAGAAAACTGAATAATGGAGCTGAATAATAAATAGAACTGGTCAGGAATTTTCTGTCCAAACAAATTTTTAACAGAAAATACAGTTTCCATAAAATTTAAGTATCTGATGAAGTGAGTTTTAGCCCACGAAAGCTTATGCCCAAATAAATGTGTTAGTCTCTAGGGTGCCACAAGGACTCCTCGTTGTTTTTGCAAAAATATCATGGAAACCTCAGAAAATATGTATTTTTAGAGACAACATATTAGACCAAATGAATCTCTGATGGACCTCTGATATCAATGGAGTTACACTAGGAAGAAATTTAGCCCACTGTCCTCTCCTCTACAAAATATTGTAGCAAGTTCAACAGGCTTACAGAGAAATACAGCAAACTTCTTACATATAGGTGTGCCATTCTTTTTGAAGGGGGAGGGGTTCTTAACCCATCATTGTCTGGTACTCCTAGAGTTGTAAACTTATATCACCTTAAAGGATAATCATGTTTGCTTGGGTTTCTTAAAGGATGGCCTAGAGCTCTATAGAACAACTGCACTCTTCTGGAACTGTTTGCCATAAGCATCTAGCTTATTGTGGAGATGATAGCACTTTCTCTGGGACTGGCAAAAGGCTGAACACCAAGATTCTATGGGATCTAAGAACAACCACAAACCATCATTAAATACTCATAGCACAGTATGCAGAAATGAAAATAAACCATTTTTTAAATCCACATGCAATTTCCCCCCTGGATAGAGGAGCACAGAAGGCAAGAAAGAACCAGAACATGCCAGATACATTGCTTAATGCACCATTAGACGAGACCCAGGTAATACTATGATGGGTGCAGAATAAGAACCTGAACGTAGGCTGACTAGAAGGACAGACATTAAATGGCAGACTTGCTTAAAGAAAAATATTGGAACTCCTTTGCAGGGTTCTTCTGAATTTAGAAGTCTGGTATAAAGGAATATATACTTGATAAATTACTTTTCCAGTCTCAGAGAGCAAAAAAATTAGTGTGGTATACCATTATTAAAAAGAAGTCTTTTTTTAAAAAAAAAGAATAATAGAGAAAATACAGAAGGGACAGCTTTTCCAGATTATATAGATTATTTTTGAATTCATATGGATAGTGCAAAATGTTTGACTCCTCTTATACTGAAATCAAAGCACAGAATGTACTCTGTGTTACAACACCCTTCATACTAACATTCTCCTTCACAGGGCATTATCAGGATTAATGAACCAGGGCCAGACTATTGCCCAGCCTAGCATGTAAGTAAGAGAAAGAGTAAAACTTTTCTAGTTCCCTACATGACCATGTTAGTACTACCTAAGTGTCAGTAGGGCTGCAAAGGGAAGAGGAGGGGTCATGTACATGAATATTTCTCTACTCTTGAACAGGTACACAGGAAGTGGATGAGCCATGACTCTGCCCCTTTTTCCCACCATGCGTTGGCCAGCAAAGTTGGCACGGTGCTCAATAAGAGGAGGGTAATCTGCACCTGGTAAAAACATAAAAAATAATTCCCTATGGCAAAGTCTGAGTCACAATGACTTCTAAGGGCTTCTACTGGATTGGTGCAGTTATGCGCCACTCCTTACTCAGGGAACGGAGCAAAACGGTCAGTCAAGCCTTCACTGTCTGAGAAGGTTTGGAGATGAGAAGCAGTCAATAAATTCTAAGTATCACAACGGCTCTCATAGATTAACTTTGCAATAACAAAACTGCAATATGAATTATTTGAAGCCTCTGGGGAATGTAACAGAAAAGTGGCCAATTTTGCAATGATGATATCTAGGTTCTCAAATCACAAAAATAGTTATCAAAACTGCTACTTGCTGCTTTCAAAATTTAATTCCCATAAAACTCAAGGAGCAAAGTGATTACTATCTTTTCTTGTATCCCGAAAGTCATTTACAGAGTCACAGTCACAGACAAAATGCAGCAGTTTCAGATTTATCGCTATAAAATTATAAGTGTGATGATTAGAACATTCTAAAGTATTCACAGCTAGTATTCCAGAGCATTCACAGCTGCAGGGCTCTCAAATCACTATGCTAGAATTGCAGCTGACACTTAAATATAACACGCCTTATGAAATGTAATATCAGACTATGAAGTCTGGCCTTGCTCTCTTCTCAAGCTCCTTCATGGACCGTCTTTGTGTTGTGCATAGCTGAAACAGAGGTCAGAAGGAATGGATTTCATATGGAAGAGAATTGAAGAAATATACACTCTGCCAGATGGAGATCCATGACAAAATATGTCTTCTATTAATCTTATTTTGTAGTAATTCTCTCAGAGGTGCTGTCTTTCTGAGTTGTCGACCCCCCCGCACTCCGCCCCAGGCCCTGCCCCTTCTAAACCCCTTCCCAAAGCCCCCACCCCTGCCCCGCCTCTTGCTGCCCCAGCTCCACCCTCACCCCACCTTTTCCCCTCCCCCCAGTACATCCTGCACACCACTGAACACCTGATCACCAGTGGACAGGAGGCACTGGTGGGGAGGGGGAGAAGCTGATTGGCAGGTCCCGGCAGTGAGCAGGGGGTGCTGGGGGAGGAGCTGATTGGGGAGGGGCTGCTGGTGGGTGCTGAGCACTCACTATATATTTTTTTCAGTGGGTGCTCCAGCCCCAGAGCACCCATGGAGTCAGCACCAATGGCTCCTCTTACAACACAATCACAATTGACTATGTGCTGATATAGCGACAAATTGGTAATTGAGAGTATATATTCATCTAACTCAGTTGGAGTTTGGTTGTTGAGTTCAATGGATGGACACAAGATCTGGCTTGGAATCAAACCTTCACTAAAGACTTTATATATTTGCATATACACATTAAGAGCATAGATATGCAATACAATGGGTGCATCCCCAGTTCCTGACATTCTGGATAAAGACGTTATCATCAATTTGTTCTGTTGCTACAAGAATTCTGTGAAGTAGCTGTCCTAATACTCAGCGGTGTCATTTCAGAAAAAAAATCAAGGCGGGTGGGGGCAATGTTGTGTCATCATATTGAAGATTATATGTCATTCTATATATCCTGCAAAGTTGGGGAGAAAATGGAAGACTAATGGAGCATATACACTCATGAAAAGTCTGCAAGGGCAAGCCAAGGTCACGGGGGCATCTGCATTAGCAACCCTGCTAATACTCAAAAGTCATGGCTCAAAAAGGCCTCTTACTGGTGATGCTGAGCTGCCTGTTCTAATCTGCAGAAACAACAGTTCCTTTAGATATCCCAGTAAAGCTGGAGGAGAACTGAACTCAATGACAGCTTGCTGTGGTGGATCCACTGGTTAAGAAAACGATCAAGCAATAAAGTATAAACCCACTGGGTATGATCTCTGCTACATACTGCTATTGTCATCCCATAGTAGTGCTACATCTGTAGCTCACGCTGTGACGTACTGTACCTCTTAAAAATCTAACACACGACACTGTCCTCTGATCAAATAGGAGCCTCCTGATAGCATATATTCACTTTAGAATATCATAGTGAATATAATCTCCCTCTCAGAACCTCTCTAATTTAAACTCCATTCTGCAGTTTTCACAGAAAGATCACAATGGTCTTATTCCATTGAAGTAAGTAAGTAAGTAAGTAAATAAATAAATAATCCCAACTGCCATATTTTAATTACGTAGTGCCATTGTAGTCCTCAATTGTGATGACTACGTTCACGAGGCCAATCTACAACTCGCCGACACCAGCTACTATCAAGAACTCGAACAAGACTCCACACTACAATTTACCCAGGAACTCAAAGATATCATCAAATCCTTCCTCAACCAACACAAAGACAAACTCTATAGACTCATCCCCCATGAATCCACTCCAGGGACCTTCTACATGCTTCCCAAGATACATATACAAGTAAACCCAGACAGACCCATCATTTCTGGCCACAGCATGCTTATTGAAGGAATGTTGGGGTTCACAGAAACCAACCTCAACCTACTCACCACACAAAGGGCCAGCTTTCTCTAGGACACAACTGACTTCCTCCACAAACTCCACAATATTGACAACCTCACTCACTACCTTGGATGTCACTTCCCTACCAACATCACTCACAATGACAGCATAGCTGCCTGCCTCAAATATTTACATTACAATGGACAACCCCTCGGATATCCACTCCAAACACATCGCCAAACTCACCCATTTCATCATCACCCATAACAATTTTACTTTGTCCAAACCGTGGGAACAGCCATGGGTACTACGATGGCTCCCCAATATGCCATCCTTTTCATGGGCCACCTTGAAGAAGAATTTCTGGAGCAATGCACAATGAAACCAGTCTTATACCTGAGGTACACAGATGATATTTTCACCCTCTGGACTGACAGCTTTAACTCCCTCAGAGATTTCCACCACAGCTTCAACAACCACCATCCATTAAACGCTCTTTGGAACACACCCACATTGGCATCAACTTCTTGGACATCACAATCAGCTTCAGCAATGGAACCCTACAGACAACCATATACAAGAAACTCATAGAATACCATACCTACCTTCATAGATCCAGTAATGATCCCAAACACATCAAGAAATCTGTTATCTATAGCCAGGCACTCCAATACCACAGAATATGTTCTGAGGAGAAAGTCCAGAATATATATCTTAACACACTCAAAGCCCTCTTCACCAAACAAGACACTCCAGAGAAGTAGATCACATCATGGAATGGGCCATGCAAATATCCCAAGAAAACCTGTTTCAATACAGAAATAAAATCATGTCTGACTACACACCCCCAGTTGTCACCCACAACCTGACACTAACCCATACAGGGTATTATCAAACAAACTATGACCCATATTTAATGGGGACCCCATCCTGAAATAAATCTTTCTTGAACTCCCACTTCTGGCAATCAAACAATCCCCTCAACTCTCCAAGTTCATCATCAGAAGCAAGCTCCTCACAGATCAGGACACACCAACTCAAAGCAGCAGCAGACCCTGCCAGAACAATAGATGCAAAAGCTCCAGACATCTCCACTGCTACAATGAACAATACGCCCCACAACACACCTTTCAAGATCCAGGGGTCTTACACATACCTATCACAACAGGTGGCATACCTCATCCAGTGTCCTAAATGCCCCAACAACTATGTGGCTGAAACCAGACAATAACTATGCTCTCAAATGAACTCTCACGGGAAAACGATAGAAGACAAAAAATACCCTATTAGCTATGGGTGAACACTTTTCACAAAGCGATCACTCTATATCTGACCTATCAGTCTCATCCTCAAAGGAAACCTGCACACTTTCAAAAGACGAGCCTGGAAGCATAAATTCATATGTCTGCTAAAAAACAAAAATCTTGGACTGAACAGAGATGCTGGATTTATGGTTTATTATAACAAATCTCTAACCCAGTAACCCCTCTCTTTTTTTGTCCTCTGACTACACAGGTGTTAATGGGCCACTCTACCTTGAATGGTCCCTTAGATTAGAATATGTGCTAACTACTTATGCTAAACAATCTGTTCCACCTTGCATTTTTCTGTGAGGCTGGGAGTACCTTTCCCAGACTTGAAGAGCAGCTCCTTGTTACTCGAAAGCTTGTGTCTCTCATCAACAGAAGTTGACCCAATAAAAGATTACCCCACCCATCTTCTCTCTCACATACTTAATTGTCATTTATCCTACTGAGGGACAAATTCTGGTTCCCTATGCAATATCTATTTATCCAAAGCATACATGGAGAGCTGGGGTTGAAAACAATCTTTCTTCTACAATCAAGCCACAAGGCACAGAGACCCATAAGGTTGTTGCACCATCCAAGCCCATTTTAACCCACCCATACTCAATGCAAGGGGATGCCAGTGGTTCTGAGATGTGGACCCACACATTCACTCTCCTGCCCCCAAAGCTACCTGAATTCTACTTTCTCACGCTCTGTAGAAGTCTGATAATTCAGGACTCCCTCTTCCATGCAATGGAGAGGGCAGGAAGATTTGGGAAAGGAAGAGCTTTCACAATACTTCCCGTGCATCTATTGCTCTCATGTTTCATGACAGAAAATCTTAAAGATAATTTAGAACCTTTTATATTCTGTAACGTCCCTGTTAGATGGCTTGTACCACATTACTAAATGGAGATCTCAGTGGATTAAATTTCATCCTAATTAGACTATTGTCTCTTTAAATAAATTTTATTCAAAAATTAAATGTAATCATCACATTTTTTATTCTTTAGCTCAGATCATTCAACTGAAACAGGGTTTATGTTAGGTCACTTATTACATTTATTACTGTTGATTAACTTGCAATTCATCATCTTGGTAAAATAGCCAGGGCATAACAAAACATGTTACTGATATGTCCTGGTTGCCACTTTGTGAAAAAGGCCAAAGCAAATGCTGCTAGCATTTGGAAACCTTTAGCCACCATGTATGCACCTCTAATTATAACTGTCAGGGCAACTGGGCTGGAAAGAGTCCCACTTAAGCAGCTGAACAATTCAACTGGCTTGTTAAAGCAACAGAACGCATTCAATTTAATAGGGAAAAAGAATCAGTTGTGTAAAAAAGTATTTCCCTCAGTCACTTATACATGTGCTGCCTTTCAAATCCATTGAATATCCCCTGGAACTCGTATTATGATTAAGGGTAAATACGAGTGCCCACTTTACCTTCTATATTTTATTATTATGTTATGGATTATTTCATATACCTCTATCATGTCCCCTCTTGAACTAATTTTCTTCTTCACATGGAAGTCTTTTGTGCCTCAATTATTTTCATTACCAATCTATAAGTCCCCTTCTATTTCTGCTAAATCCTTTATGAGATAGCGTGACAATATTGCAGGTGAAGACATATCATTGGTTTATCATTGCAGGTGTTCAATATTCTTTTCTCTCTCATTCTTTATGCATTCTAACATTTACTTAAAAACAAACAAACCACCACTGCTGCACACAAAGCAATGCTTTTCATTGAGCCTATCCACCATGATGCCCAGGTCTTTTTCATAAGCAGTTACTATTAGTTTAGAACCAACAATTCCAAGGCTGCATAGGGAGCAGAAAGAGTCCCTATGTAGGCATCTTGTGGACCATTGTGGGAACAGGGGCTGGGGATGCAGCCCTGTTCCCTATCCGTGCTGACCCAAATTCAAGTAATACTGTCCCTGCCAGCCAGTTTAACCTTCCCCCAAAATGTAATCAGCACAGAGCCATCTCTGCCTCACAATCCAGGCTGTTCCTACCTGCACTACTACTGCCTGTCTGTTGCTTCCTCCTGGCCCCAGAAAGCTGCTTCTTCTCCATTGCCAGCATGGGGCCTCTTCCCTTCTACCCCTCTCCTCAGAGCTGAGGCCCGTGAAGGAAGGAGCAGAGCTGGCCAGGAGAATCACATGGTAGTTTTGGATAGGGAAAAGAGCAAGCAGATTGAGCCAACACCATTTTTTCAGAAGGGGAATGGGGAGAAGGGAACAGAACTGGCCCTGAGCTGCTGGGCTCTTTCTGCTCCCCTCTCTCCTTTTGTGAAAATGGTGTTGGCCCTGCCCCCATCCCCTATGGAAACATCTATCATGGGCTCAAAGACCTCTCTGCTTCAGGGAGGCAAGATCTCCTCCTCCGCCTCCCTCTGATAGGTGCTGCCTGGCTCAGAACACAATCTGAGAGAACATGCAGTAGGACAGGGAAACAGAATGAGCTCTAGTGTAGGAAGTACCTCAAAATGCATAAAACCCGAAAGCTCTGATCCAAACCTTTGTATAGGCTACAAACAATAGTCAACGGTAGCCA
Organism: Terrapene triunguis; assembly: GCF_002925995.2. Taxonomy (NCBI): domain Eukaryota; kingdom Metazoa; phylum Chordata; order Testudines; family Emydidae; genus Terrapene; species Terrapene triunguis. The sequence continues at coordinate 14,540,962 of NW_020664409.1, forward strand.
AAGGGGCAGCTGAAGTGGTGTGGAATGTGCTTTTGCTGCCAGTGTAGACAAGAGAATCCACGTTCACCCCTGGTTCACTTGCAACTGTTGATTCCCATTATCAGCAAAAACTAGTTTTTTTGCAGCATAGATAAGGCTGTAGAGTAAGAAATACAATGATTTGTTATTGTAATTATTCCTGATGAGGCAATTTGCTGCAGCTAAGATGGGCCCTACTCCCTCAGCTTTGGTCGTTGACTGCTTAAACTCCTCGACTCCTCACTGTATCCACCTTGTCACAGCTGTGTAATTTAGTATTTCCTTGCATTTGCTCTAAATTGGCTTCCCTTTAATTTTACCAGCTAAACCTCTTGTTCTCATATTCTAGAGCAGCATTAAGTATTTCTTTTAAAAGACATCATTAATTTACAATTATCGCTAAATATTTATATTACGGTAGTGCCTAGAGACTCCAGCAAGGATCATGGCCCCATTATGCTAGGTATTGTACAAACATACACAAAGACATGGTCTCAGCCCTGAAGTGTGTACCCTTTAAGAAATGCCATTTCAAAACTACTCCCTTACAATAGTTCTAATACCCCATACGTTACGGGACATGCAGAGATGTCCCAATAGTATATAAAAAAGGAAAACTGAAAGCCCAGGCTCATGAGCCGACTTACATTCATGTTTCAAGGGCCCAGGGGAACTGGTAGCTTGTTGTTAACATAACACTGATATGTAGAGAACCAGATCAAACAAAAAGCTCTCTCCAGTCTTCCACATATTATCCTTTGCACTCTGCTTCCATGGCAGCCTACCTTAAAGAGACTGACCTTACATTCCCTATGCAGGCAAAATCCCAATGAAGTCAAAATGGCATCTGGACTAACTCTAAAAGCAGTCACAATGCCATTGCTGGAAAATACCCTTGGGAGGGGAAGGGGGTGTAGCATTTTAACTTCTAAAATGAACAATGAAAAAGTTGATAGCTTTGGAGACATATTTGTCCTTGTTTTTTCCCTCTTGCATTCCTTTTGGGGCTAGATTAAGTTGACACCTACTTTGTTTCTTAAAAGGGAAAGCTTAGGGCACTTGATACTAACGAGCAAATGGAAAGTAATTGTGTAATGACCTTGCTAAATACAACAAGGGTTTAAAACTATACTCCGAATTTCTATTGATTTAGTATTTATTGGTGTACATGCAAGTCACTGCAGAACCTCTAAATACAAAAATAATCAGGTGCTTTAGCCATACTATGTTTAGTAATGAAAAAGCTGCCAATAACTCCTTCCTATGGAGGTTGATTTAGTAAAACTTTTATGAAGACAGTAAATTTCATGTTTTAGTATACATGACAGTCGCATTCTAGATGCGAAGATGCAAGACAAACAGAAATCAATATCCTCCAACCTGAGCATGAATTTTGTCAACTTCCAATTATTATCTTGCTTGTGGGGAAGATCAAAGAATAATTGAGGTTCCTGGCGTTGATGTCACAGAGCAGACAGACAATTCCAATTGTGAAGAGATATAATTCCAGATATAACGTGTTTAACCTGGCTACATTTGATGAACAATCTAAGGCTGGCTGCTGAAGTCATATCCATTTCATGGACTGTGTATCTCACAAAAGGAAAAACAAACGACATTTGTTTAGCCAAACAAGGATTATATTATTTACATAGTTATTTTCTGTTTAATCCTTGGGTGAAAGGCAATTTAATTTAACAACTATATTACAGTTTATCTATCCTAGTAGAACTTGCCTTCTGATTACTTAATTCAGAAAAAATATAAGATAACATTAGATATCTATATGACAGAAAGGGAGAGGGGAAAATGAATGTGTATGTTTTTAACATACACACCCACACTTACCATAGGCACACATAAAATACTTCATTAACATGGAGTTAAGGTAGGTGCTCTATGATCTTCCCAAACATGACAGTTTAGTTCCTAAAACTCAAATATTAGCAAGCTAGAAATTACAGAATTAAGTTCCCCTTGCAAAAAGCATTGCAAGAAAAAACAAACTCAGCCACACAACTGTAACTCTGCCCATGTGGAGCTGGCAATAGGAGCTGGAAATATAACAGAAAATTATTCCTCTTTAACTAACCCTGCACCCAGCACAACTCCAGATTCATACATATTCTCATATTCATTCAGTCCAATGGATCGTTATTGATCCAGCATTATTGATCCAGGGAAGTACTTTGCTAGTGGTTGACAAAGGCTTGTGGGGGCGAGGAATAAGATAACTGACCTCAGAGACTTCTTAGGGCAGGAATCAAAGAAAGCAGAGTTAAGGTTGCATGAACATGTTTGAGTTTTGTTTTTTCTTGTAACACTAACCTTCTTGTAAGGGGCATGGTAAGGAGAATTTAATTCTCCATTTTCCAGTCTACAAACGGGTGAGTTTTAGGAATTAAACTCTGACATCCCAGATGAGCACAAGCAGCACATGGCAACGCTAAGCACCTATGACCTTAAATCAACATCAATGTCTTTTCTACACAAGAATTTCCCTTGTTGTTCTTTGGTTAATTTTTGTTGTTGTGGGTTTTTTACTTATTTATTTTTCTTCAGAAAGCAGAGGAGTGAGTGGGGCATAATTGAGTGGCAATTGTGGGAGGAAAGACAGTGCTGCTGAGTGGCATTCTGGATACTTCTCACAGCCCCTTCTCTAGTGATCAGCTGGAGGCTGCACCAGGATACATGAGCAGGCCCGGATTGCCTACCCCCATCAGATTTGTGCACTTTGGAATGGGTCATGGCGCCAGGCACTAGGTATTATTATTATTATTGGTATTGCAGTAGCATAAAATAATCACAGGACTCAACCAATGAGGGGATTTCAAGCCAGTACTTGGGATTGAAGATCAGCACCTCTTTTCCTAAGAAAGCAGCTGAAATGCTAGCTGAGTTTCTCACTCAAACTCTTGCTCATTGAGGTCTTCTTTGAGGAACCTGAGCTGCACCAGAGCCTGAGCCATGAGCTGATCCTGCACCTGAGTAGTTTTTTGGTGCACCACTCCATGCACATCCCTGTGTCAGCACCAGGGGGCTCATGATGTGCACTGAGCCTGCATGCTCTCAGCTCCCCACCTCCACACTGTTTATCTATGGCATGCTTAGTCTCGACTACTCTCTGATTTTGCTGATGTGCACCTAATTCTATAATACTTAGTCTCTCACCCAGATGACCCGCTTTAAATTTTCCTATCACCAGAACCCTCTAACCAAATGGCACTAAATTTGCAAATCACTGTCTATACTGGAGTATGATGTGGCATAACTATTTTCAAGAGAATCTATTTACACATGAGTACAACACTTTCAAAAGGTACAGGCAGGTGATATTGGGGTGAGGTGGGGGAGAAAACTGTATCTCAGAATGCCCTGACCAAATAACTCAAAAATTTGCACCAGTGCCTTTATCCTAGTCCCACTAATAGCAAAACACTTTTCAGGCCAATCTATCACTGCATATGCATTTTAGAGCACTTTGGTTATTAAAAGCACGATTTGGGGGGCAGAGGTTAATATGCTAGGGAACAACTTGACCAAATGACCTCAAATTTACACCACAAAGTCCACCCTGGATCCTGATGTAGCACAGCATCAGGGCAATCTGTCTATGCCTAGTAATTGTGAAGCAATTTGCACAGCAAAAGGAGGTCATTTTGCATGCTGAATGACCACAAATGTACAACAAACTGTCCCCCCAGCCTCTCAGCTTACATGCCAATCTGAATCTGCCTGTGAATTTAAGAGCTCTTTGAAAAATGGATTTGAAAATTACATGTTTTTTAATGTCCAGCTTCCATCACATTTCCGGCCCACAGCAGTTCTGTGCACCACTTTACAGGACCAGAACCAAAGTCTTATGACTTTTGAAATTTTGCATTCTGAGACTGACTCTTGATCACTTTCACTAGCTGAGACTGTGGCAGTCTACTGATATCAATTCCATTTGGATCCTGCTTCTTCTTACAACTTCTCCATCAGAGATGGTAATGACATCAGTGAAATAAATTGCAGGGCCATGTTACATATCACTCTTGCTGTGCACCTTTGACAACCTCACCTGCACTCTGCCCACTAATCTATCTCCACCGAGATTACATTCAACAATCCAAACTCCAGAGCAGATTCAACAGAAAAGGAGATTAAGAAAGAAAGAGTTTAAGTTATTGTTCAAAAAAGAAAAACACCTAAACTAGTTATGACAAACATCAGTTAATCTCACTTTTTTACCTAGGTCTATCATGGAAAAATCTGTGACAATAATAAGACTGTTTTTTAAAGTGACATGACACTAAGAATATATAATATGGTGAGCAGATACTATTGAAAGGTATCAGTAATTAAATGTACAGAGACCAATAATTCAAACTATACTAAAAGAAAGGGGAACCTCATAAAAATGAGAGATTCTACAGTTATGGAGGCTCAAATGTCATTTGGGACTGGGATAGACTTAATCCTAAAAATACCAGGTAAACGGAGAAAGATTGCTTGGAAGAAGGAAACCAAAGGAAGATTTTTCCTGCACACCTCCAAGACTGTGAGAGCACGTAAAGTGTATTCAGTTGGCTCAAAAATGTATATTATTCTTTTAAAAAATCATAAGAGAGGAGTATTTGTTATTGGGTCAGTCGGTTTCCAGACTGAATTTCCTTACCAGTTGGATCAGCTACCTGCAGAATATAACAATCCTATCTGTTAACTAAATTAGTGCTGGCAGTTAGTTCTGAAGTGATGGTACAATTCCATTTGTGGCTAAAATCATGTTGCATGGGCAGTCCGGATGCACAGATTATTACTTTATTGTGACATATTGCTAAGACTTTGGTAAAAAGCTACATTAAAAACAAAACATAAAGAACATGCTTCTCTATATTTTAAAAGTCATGTTAATTTTCTGTGGTAAGCTCTAAATTGTAAATGTCTTTTTCTAGACCCCAGTTCATGAAAGCATTTAAGCACATGCTTAAGACCCTCCCTATACAGTGAAAGCATTAAAACGATTGACTTCAGTGGGGCTTACACATACCTGTTTAAGTTAAGCATGTGAAGAAGTGCTTTGCTGAATACTGATGGACTGCGGTCAGGGTCTAAGTAAAGAGTTACGTAAAAGTAATGTAAGTTGTGGTACTGATATTGAGTCCCTTCAAAAAATACGCCTTGCTTGTATGTTTTTTTTCCCCACTTAGGGCAGCAGAAATTTTGCATGAGGAGGACACAGTATATTTCTTCTGACTCTCCATGTATCTAATGTAAAATTACATAGCTAAACAAAGTTTGATATATCTAATATAATACAGCCTAACATAAAGCTTCCATAAATACAGGCCGGAGGCTTCCACCGATATAAATATAAAGAGAAAAGATTCTTCTGTGACACTCTGGCATCCCCTTGTTCACCACTGTCATATAATTAGGATATGTTTTGCACAAAGTATGCCTTGTGAGGTATCATTCTAAAAGTCTTGATCTGCTAGACATTAATATCTTGTTGAATTTTATGTGCTATCATCGTATGTGAAGTTATGAAGTTTGGTTATGTATGCGTTACTGAAACATGTTGTGAGGTGGAAAACACCCACAAGCAGCCTTTCAGGTACAACAGTAAAAAGGCAAAACAATGTTAATGGCTTATTGAGGAAATGCACACAGGCACAAGGATTACCCCAGGAAGTGTGTACAATAGAAACCTCTCAGAGATAGCACTACACAATGGGAACTGTTTGACCCAGGTCACAGCAAAAGAGCTTTCCAGCAATCAGAAAAAAGATATAAAATGGGGAAATGACATCATGATGGTACCTCACTCTCACCTGGAAACACCTGAGGAACAAAGACTGAACTGGGGGAAGTGATGGTCCCAGGCTAAAGGGATTTCTAGCCTGTGTATGAAAATCTGGGAAACCCAAGCTGCAAAGCAAAGGCAGCTTGTGCCTTTAGAATCTGCCAGCTTGTTTACCACTCAGGATGAGAATTTGCTAATTCATATCCTACCTATATAGTATGTTAAACAAAAAATCAAACTGAATTTATTTACTAGGTAATCTGCTTTGATCTGTTTGCTACCACTTAAAATCTTTTTGTAGTTGTTAAACTTTTTTAATGTTTTAATCCAAACCATTGTGCATTTGACTAAGGTGTCTGGGGGAAATCTCAGCTTGGTTACCACAATTGTGCATGGTCCCCTTCACATTGAGGGAGAGACAGACTGGGTCTGGGTTAAACCGATATACTGGCCAGATTTGACCAGGGCAGAATGGTACTGCTCTGGGGTCCTAGGCTGGGATGCTGGTGGTTAGAGAGCCTGTGTGCAACTGCAGCTGGGTGTGCCCCTACCTGTGTTAATGCTGGTGAAAGTGCAAGCTTGGAGGGCTTTGCAGCTTGTCACAGCAGCATGATGTGAGAGGGAGCCCAGGCTGGTGGGTCAGAGGGCTCAGAGGTACCCCAGTTCCAGGTGGCACCCCGGGGGGGAACCAGTCACACTTTCATATGCTTTTAATATAAATATACATACTAGAAGGGTAGAACAAGTTTCCTTGGGAAAAAACACAGTATGTTCTCCAATCTACATCTAGTTACAAGGACATCTAGTACTCATTTCCTATAAATGGATCCAGTCTGGCTCCATGATTGCTGCAAGATCAGCATCTATGGCAATGCTAGTCACAGGATCATATGCAGGGACAAAAGTTTTGTTTCAAATGCCAGCTCTGCAAAGATGATACGTGTTCTAGCTACAGAAAGTACACTGCATTAAACCTATGTGGCTTGCCCACCATCACTAAAGATTCCATTGTATTGCATCAGTTCTTTTTTACTCTTTTATCAGGTTATTGTTGTATGCTTAAATTAATGTATTTGACAGGTTCATTCCATACTAAAAAAATTGTTTTACCTTAGAAAAATTAATGTCGATACGTTTTTAAAAATGATTATGCAAAGACTATTAGCTTGTCTAAAAATAAAGTAACACTCAAAACATGTAGTTGCCGCAGTTGCACTTGTCCTATATAACCAATAGGTGTGTAAGTCAATATTCCCGCAATATATGGTATTTAAAATATTATGGAAGCAGAAATCATCACAGAAAATACATTCTTATACATGTGATGCAGAAAGAACAAAAAAATTACAACGACAATTACAGGTTTCATTGTATATTGTGGCACATCCTGCTATTTCTGTCACCAAAACAGATCATAAACAAGGTGGATACTTCTGTAGAGGCTGAAACTCAATCTTAGATTGTGACCAAATTCACCCCTATTTCATTTGTATAAAATTCTCAGGTCCTGGTCCCTAAATACAGATGTAGCAGTAGCATGCATGGATCATAAGCAGTGAATAAAGTAGATTGAAACAGAAAGGAGGGCTCTCACTGCACCAGCCAGGGAAGACTCGTCTACTAAAAACAGAGGGAGAATGTGCTATGCCCTCCCTGCACACTCGTACTTAAATCCCTGATTATATGACTACTAGAGCTGGCCTGACACCTCAGTTTCTGATTAAGTCAACATTTCTTAATTTGCTGGGTGATCAGGAACTGTTTTAGACTGATTTAGCAAGTGTAATACTCATCTTATTTCTAGCCTGAACCTAACCTTTTGGCCCTGTACACTGCCTACCTCCATACTGTCAATTACTCGAGAGTCCTGTGGCCACTTACCTGGCTGATGGCATTGGCAGCTTCTTGGCTGGTCTCAAGATTTTAGTTCACCAATCACACTTTTAGATCAATATGACACACCATCATCTTCTCTCCAGCTTCAGCATCTATACATTGGTATTCTGAATTCAGAGTACCTTTCATCTGCCACATTTTTGGAGTGACTGAAGAGTTTCTTAATAATTTCATAGATTTTGAAGCCAGAAGGGACCATCGTGATCATCTAGCCTGTCCGCATGCATAACACAGGCCTCAGAATTTTGTCCAGTTTCCTACATTTAGCCCAACTGGAGGAGAAATATTAAGATATCTGATCTTAATTTGAATTCCAAGTGATAACAAATTTACCACAACCCTGAGAATCTGTTCTGATGGTCCTCACTTCTAAAAGTTGTATCGTATTTCCAATTTGAAATTTGCTGATTTCAGCTTCTATCCACTGGGTTTTTGTTATGCCTTTGTCTGGTACATTAAAAGAGTCTTCTAGGATCAGTATGCTACAATCATTATTCGTAACCTTCTTAAACAGAACAGACTATTCCAGGGTTTATACCTACAGTCCCTTCAGCTCACTTAGGGGAAAAGTGTCTTATAAATTCATAGATTCCAGGGCCAGAAGGGACCATTGAACACCTACTCTGACCTCCTGTATAACACAGCAATGAACTCTCCCAAAATAATTGCTTGGAGCAGATCTTTTAGAAAAATATCCAATTTTGATTAGAAATACATCCAAATCTTGATTCCCACACCACTTTTTTAGTGCATAACTGCCTGGTGGCCATAATCCTTCCAGAGTTAGTTGAGTCTAAATAACGCTATTAGTCTCTAAGGAGATGTCATCTGCTTGCTGCTAACCAAACACATATTTCTTCCTTCATGCATATTTTTGTGTGGATGTGGTTTAAAAAGATCAGTTTCTTTTTAAGCCTTTCCTTTAAGTGTCAAGGTGTAAATCAGTATATTAACACAGAATATTCCCATTCTTTTTTCTGTTTATTATTAAATCTCGAGGGAAAGCCTGATCTTGAGAGATTTCCACTCTGATTTCCAGCTAAAGTAGTTTAACAAGTTTCATTTAAACATCACAACTTTTGAACGTTACCTAAGACCTTTGAGTTTCCAGAGCACATTGTTATCTATTCATTAAAATAAAATAATTAAAAAAAAGGTTAGGGGAAAGAGTGCTAGAACTAATGTTAAACCTGTTCAGTCCAGGCATCATATTAGTAGTTTATTACAGCATCTATTCACATGCAGCAATTTTTATGATGTGATATTGTAATGGTTATACAAGTGCCTAGGCTATTGAATAAATCATTTCTTGTCTTGATTCAAAACCAAAATAAATGATAAATGTAGAAAATAGGAACATCACTTGGATACCTTTTCAAAGTATGCTGATAGCGGTGAAAGAGTGGTCTAATTGGCTGTATTATATAGGAGCTGTGAACTGCAGATGATCAGTGACCAAAGAGCTCAGAGCTGAATGATCATATTCTCCATTTATTTTTTGCACAAAGCTCTCACTGACTTTAATGTGAATCCTGTGCATTGATCAACGTCAACATACGGTCCAAAGACATTTTAAATTGGAGTTTACAGGGCTAAGCTATACCTCATCTGCAGTATATATTATTTTTCTATTGATGAGATAAGCCAAAACATATTAGCAATTTTGAAACTGCTTCATGGTAATTAAGTAATGTATTTTTAACTGCTGGAGATTCCAACAAATGAAAGAACGTCATTTAATTAAAAAGTGTAGACCAAAACCATTTTGCTAAATATGCTGCTGTATTTAACTTTAATATGTAATACAGGTGCTTAACCAGTAAAACTCCTAACATGTACCAAAAAGTCAGCAAAATAATTACACTCAGAAGTCAGGTACTAAAAGTTTCATTTTCTTGGAATCAGAAAGTTTCTTCAGTGCTTCAATACAATTAGAAAAAAAGCTTCCTTTGAAGATAGTCTAGTTCAATATATAATTAAATTAGAGTGTGTTACAAATACGATAAAATTAACAATGCACAAAGCAAAAAAGGTTTGCAACCTGATTTTAAAATATAGGCACGTGCACTTGCAGATGCCCAAGATAATGAACAAGCAAATCAAGGATTATGAACCAAACTGACCATATGTTTATCAGTCCTCAAAATATATCACACAACATCAGTGTATTTCCAGTTGGCAACACTTGCTACTGAGTTGACATACTAACATAAGCACCAAGATGCCAACAAGATCATTTCAATTTGATGTAAAGCAGAAAAAGCCCAGGCTGTGAAATCCCCTAATAGGGAAAAGTCTGCTTGAAGGGGGATGGACCACAGTGAATCCCCTCTGGGGTACAAGTATGGGAAAGCAAAATCCTTGGGTGTCATGTGACATAATAACTATTTTACAAGAGGAGAGTTATGGAATTTCTCTTTACCTAGAGGTCTAAACTGAGAGAGTGAGATCCTGCCCCCATAGAATCATAGGCCTGGAAGAGACCTAAAGAGGTCATCTAGTCCAGTCCCCTTCACTCATGGCAGGTCTAAGGGCTTGTCTACACTACCGAACGGGGCCGATCTAAGATATGCAACTTCAGCTACGTGAATAGCATAGCTGAAGTCGACGTACTTAGATCTACTTACCGCAGCGTCTTCACTGCGGTAAGTCAACAGCTGACGCTCTCCTGTCGACTCCACTTGCACTTCTTGTTCTGGTGGAGTACCGGACTCGATGGGAAAGCACTCAGCAGTTGATTTATTGCGTCTATTCTAGTCATGATAAATCAATCCCCGCTGGATCGATCGCTGCCTGCCGATCCGGCAAGTAGTGTAGACAAGCCCTAAGTATTATCTAGACCCTCCCTGACAGGTGTTTGTCTAACCTGCTCTTAACAATCTCCAATGATGGAGATTCCATAAACTCCCTAAGCAATTTATTCCAGTGCTTAACCACCAGTGTACAACCTAAAGCGCCCTTGCTGCAATTTAAGTCCATTGTTTCTTGTCCTATCCTCAGAGGTTAAGGAAAACAATATTTCTCCCTCCTTCTTGTAACAACCTTTTATGTACTTGAAAACTTATCACATCCCCTTTCAGTCTTCTCTTCTCCAGACTAAATAAACCTTTCCCCCCCGCCCCCAATCTTCCTTCATAGGTCATGTTTTCTAGATCTTTAATCATTTTTGCTGCTTTTTTCGGGACTTTCTCCAATTTGTCCACATCTTTCCTGAAATGTGGCAACCAGAACTGGACACAGTACTCCAGTTGAGGCCTAGTCAGCATGGAGTATAGCGGAAGAATTACTTCTCATGTCTTACATACAACACTCCTGTTAATATGTCCGAGAATGATGTTTGCTTTTTTTGCAATAGTGTTACACTGTTGACTCATATTTGTGATCCACTATGACCCCCAGATCCCTTTCTGCAGTACTCCTTCCTAGGCAGTCATTTCCCATTTTGTACATGCAACTGATTGTTCCTTCCTAAGTGGAGTACTTTGCATTTGTCCTTATTGAATTTCATCCTATTTACTTCATACCATTTTTCCAGTTTGTCCAGATCATTTTGAATTTTAATGCTATCCTCTGAAGCACTTGCAACCCCTCCCAGCTTGGTATCATCTGCAAAATTAATAAGTGTACACTCTATGCCATTCTCTAAATAATTGATAAAGATACTGAACAGAATGAGACCCAGAACTGATCCCTGTGGGACCCCACTCAATATGCCCTTCCAGATTGACTGTGAACCATTGATAACTACTCTCTGGGGTATCCACCCACCAGTTATTCACCCACCTCATAGAAGCTGCATCTTTATTTCCCTAGTTTGTTTATGAGAAGGTTACAAAAGACAGTGTCGAAAGCCTTACTAAATTCAAGATATACCACATCTACTGCTTCCTCCCTATCCACAAAGCTTGCTATCCTGTCAAAGACAGCTATGAGGTTGGTTTGACATGATTTGTTCTTGACAAATCCATGCTGCCTGTTACTTAAAACCTCCTAGGTGTTTGCATGGACTTCAATGTGGTCAGAATTTTACCAGAATACCCACTGTTATGTGCACTACAAAATAAATTACAAGTGGAGCCCAAGTGTCTTTCTGAATTTTCCTGCTTGTCTTTTTCTTTTAACTGAGTGGAAGATCTTGAGAGTTTTTTCCCTTTTACTTTCTTCTTTTTGGTCTATGGGCTTCAGGCACTTAGAAGGGGGTGGACAGTAGGGATTCTGTATCATTCTGTCATGGCCCCTGCCAAGTTGTAATAGATTGATACTGACTGACTCCTAAGAGGTAGACCTGACAGCTCTAAAGGATACTGTGGTACAGGCCTCAGGAAGTGGGGTAAGGTTATTGAGGTAAACAAAATAATGCGAAAACACCACACTTGTCTGATTCCGTTTCAGCCAGACTGATGGGTGGAAAGCGAGAAAGACAGCACTGGCAAAAGACAAAGGGAGCAGGAAGAGAGAAAGTTCAGTGAAATCTTTACATTGAACTCTACACATCAGTCATTACGGAATTCTTCACAGACTGCAGGTAGTGATGATTTATAGGCAGTAAGCTTCAGTTTGGAAGGCCATAAGCACATTCTTTGATCTAGACTTCTACAGATTTGTTTCCTATGTATTCAGTGAGTAATAAGTGATTTGCTATTGATTTGTCCACAGGCAGAAGAAAAGTGGATTGGTACTGTAACCCCAAAGTGAATAGGAACTTCAGGATCACAGTTAAAGAAATGAAAGCCACCATGAGGGAAACATTTGCAGAACACACAATAGGGATAATGACCTTCTATCCAAATACAGACTCAGTACACAGTAAACAAGCATTACCTTAAAGAACTACAAATGTTGCATAGAATAAATACTTAAATTAGATAGTTTTGCAATAAGTACTTTTAAGTAACATCATAAATATTAACCATTGAATTCCACAGTAAGAATCAGACAGTGACAGGCTACTAAAGCTGGGCAAACAATTTGAAACAGTTTATTCCTGAAATTTAGTCCTTCCTCCTGTTCATGAATTGTCCACAAACAGGCTGCAATTTTGAGTTTGTCAGTTATTCAAAACTATTTGATACATATTTTGTGCAAACAACTTTACACCTGTGCATTACTTGCAAGTTATTTGCTTCAAGTAATCCTTCCAACATTCAAAAATCATGTTTCTCTGGTCAAACTGTGTGTTTTGTCACCTAATTTAAATGGTATAATCTCCTGACTGTGTGATCTAACCTGTGTAAATTACTTTTATGCCAAATGATTTTTGTTTAGTCACAACAATAAAAAATAAAAATCAGTAATTAAAGACATGTTTCCAATATTGTTGTAGCCATGTTAGGCCCAGGATATTAAAGAGACAAGGTGGGTGAGGTAATATATCTTTTATTGGACCAACTTAAATATATCTCAGCTACAGGTGTGATATTCACTGTCTGCAAACGTTCACACACAAATCTTCACTTGAACATATGTTTGTCAGAGGCATATAAAAAGGGAATTAATCTGGTTGAAGCCAAACTCTGTTTAGAAGTCCATAAAATATTTGCAATGTTTTTCTTATTATTCACCCTTCTCTATTAAGTATCACATATATACAGGCGGAAATCCCAGTTCCATTGAAGTCAATGGAAAAATTCCAGTCAACTTCCAATCAGACCAGGATTTTGCCCTCTATAAGTATCCGAAGTCTTGTCTTTGAATAATAAAAAATTGTAAAAAAGCAAGTTTAAACCAACTAAGTTTAACTATTTACCAAGTAGCTTGAAGAAATAAAGGACACCAAGCTCAGTGAAACTCTATGGTCCTTCTAGGCTTTACAGTATTACCTGTTCTGAGGACACCAACAAAGGAATTCTGCAGTGAACCCCTTCCAAAGGCCGGGCTCTGGCTCCCTGGGTCTAATCACCTGCAATGGTAGTTTGCCAGATATGCTGAGGGTAGTCCCCTTATGTCCAAATATCAGAGCAGGTTCATCCCCGACTAACAGTAATGTCAGGCAGCCAGGGAAGAGTTTTAAAAGGGCTGAAAGGCCAAAGCTAGAGACTTTTCTCTGGGTGTCAACACTTTAGCTGAAGATCAGCCTCTGCTCCCCCCAAAACTAGTGACCAGAACTACAGGTATCAGACAACCTTCTGCACTTCCAGATAGTTTTAAAAGATTGCCATAGTCTTCAGCCAGACCTGAAGTTGTCCATCTCCCACCAATGGCATCAGAAGACTGGTACAATTCCCATGTATGACCATAAACAGCAGCAAAGGGGACAGTCTGTTCCAGTGATCTGGAATAGTTGGAGCTAAACGTGGCTCATTTACACCAATTCTTCTCTCCATCAACAGTAACTTGTCTCAGAGCTATGATCTGCATTTGTATTTGTTTTGGGACTTTAACATACCCACAGGAAAAATTAGCCTGCAGTTAAAGCAAGTATCCATAGCCATCTATTTTTATAAGATTACATGAGATCAACAATATTTTTTTATGAGATTACACTTTTAGTAGTTACATAGAATATACCAAATAAACCCCATCTAAAGATGACAGACTAGATTCTGGGGTGGTTTAAATCAGCATAGCTTCACGGACTGCAGTGGGACTATACCAGCTGACAATCTGACCCAAAGAAGGCAAAGATTACAAGATATAACTGTGTCCACTGTCATTTGATAAACTATTTCATGATGTGTCAACTGCCATTTCAGCTTAACAAACAAGGAAGTCAGTTAGATAAGTCACGTGAGTTCATTTGGTGAACTGTAACTTGTTCCACGTGGAATAAAACAGTTTGTGGATAAAATATGAAAGTTGGGTCAGAACATCTCACACATTTAATTGGTACTTATAAAAATCAACAGATATTAAGATATTGTTACCATATTTTAGCACCTAACATCATTTTCAAGGCCAAACCAAACATTAATGTTAAAAGAAAACCATAGCAAAGGTCCTGAAATGGCATCATTAAGGAACAGACCTAGATAAAAGACAGTTAATTATGCTCTCAGATATTTATTACCTCAAAGTGTCTAAATAAAATGTAGCTTTTAAACTATTATCCAAGTAAACCCAATGATTTTAACTGGTCCTTTTTACTCTGTATTGATAAGCTGTAAAGAAAAACATACTAAGCACAATTTCTCAAAACATACTCAATACCAACAAACAATTTCTAAATGTAAAGAACATCCTAAAACTAATGATAAACCCACTTTCTCAGCCAATGTGACCTTCATAAGAAAACAGACTTCAAAAATATGTGCCACTTGTTATAAACCTCTTCAGAAATGAAGAAACCCAAAACCTCCTAGTTTTGTTGTTGTTGTTTTTTCTTCAAACAAAAAAAAGAAGAGATGAGTAGCTGCACATCTGTAAACAAATTTACCTTTAAAATCAAACTATATGGATGAGAATTTTCCTACAATTATTCCCTGTATTTCAGTATAATCATTATGCTGTGAATTTACATATGGCATAGGAGGATTATTGGAACCTGAGAGAGAATTAAAAAATGAATGTTTATCTACTAAAAACAATGAGGAAGGGCATTCATGAAACAAATGAAAAAAAATGTACGTTTACTTTTATTTTTCCTTTGCTGTTTTCCTTAAAAGAAAATCTATATAAATTTATATTGTTTGTTCTTTGATGTTCTCTGATAGTTAGAAAACAGCTGCATTGGACTTTGACTGGCTAGATTGCAAGGCTCAATAATCTGTCTCAGCTCAGGGTTAAGTGATGGAATTCATTTAAATGCCCCAGAAGTAATCATCCACAAAGAGTACATTATTTCTCTTTTATGAATTTTCAACCCTAATACTGATGGGTGGCATGCAATTAAACCTGATCAATATGTAATTTAGGTGGGCTGACATGTTTTCAAATTCTCAGAATATAGATTCTTTCAATATTGCAAGAGCTTAGTGAAATACTCAGCCCTTATAAAACAGCCAGGGCAGCTTAGTACAGTACAACAAAAATATTCTACTTACAAAATAAATAGAGTAGTAATTAAACTGATAAGCCTTAACTTTCTAAAGAAATAAAAATCCTTATCTATAAACTGAGACCTTCACTTACTGTATTGAATAGAAAATAGTTATTATATTGATAGGAAATCATATTTACATCCACAGGTATATAGGCTTGTATACTGTACCATACAGGAGCAGTTTAAAAACATTAAGGCCTTGATAACAGTATTCTTAAATAGAATTCAAAGGAAGAATAAAACTATGTTAATATTCAGTTATGCATCAGTAAATATTTATTCAAAAAGATTATATTATCAAAAATCAAAGAAAAGCAAGAAAAAAAAGAGGTGGATCATCATAATGATCCTTTGTGTTAAGCTAATAAACAAGGGGAAGTACATTGCCTTGTGACCCTAAAGGTCACGGGTGACAGTCTCTAGAATTACTAATTAGCTTGCTGTCATCTACACAATAAGAATTACACTTGAGTTACTATGATCTGACATGGACCAATTTTAAATTGTATGCCTGAGGACTAGAACTACTACTACACACACATATACACACCCTCATGGTCAGAATAATATAAACAGAAATATTATTTAGAGCTAAACAGATTACAGAGACTTGGTTATACAGTACATATTTATGTAATAAGTCTGTCCAGTGTAAGAGTTAAACATTTCATATCATCAGCTTCCAAAGTACCAGAAAGAAACTTTTATAACATCTTTGCTAGGTATGATTTCTTATTATCATGTATAATGTACATTTTATTGAATGTGGGTATTCAATACAACTTGTCAGCTAGCTCTATAGAGCTTATGAAATCTCTCTCTGGGTCTGATTTTACTGCACTAAATTTTGCATCTGCTGTAAAAAGCTAGAAATGTATGTAAACATCCTACGACTTTGAAACAAAACCAAAAAAAAAAAAGGTGAGAATGACCCAGTATAGTGTTTTTTATTAGGCCACGTGTTACAGCAAAGACTTTTTTTCATAAAATTATTCACTGAAAAAAAGGCTGCTCTGCGATGGGTGATTTTGCAATGGATTCCCTCCCCCCTACCGCCCCCCACCCCCACCCCAGCTATCATGTGGAAGTGCAATGGTCACTTTCATGTAAACTTTCAGTCAGACATGGCCATGAAATATTTGTCATCTTCAAAAATTTTCTTTTGCTAGGAGGTGACAGCGGGGGAGAAATAAAGGTCCCAGTTTTTCTCTCAGATGCATTGATGTTCATCGGGCGTAACTCAGTTGACTGACTTGAACTAAGTTACTCAAGATTTGAAGCAGATACATTTAAATGTAAATACATTTAGAGTGCACACACACACACCCCCTGATTCATCCTCTGACTCCATTCAAAACAGTGGAATTATGCCAGATTTATACTGGGGTAAGTGACAGTAGAATCAAGCCACATTTCCTTGGTAATGGAGGAGAGAACAGTGGAGGACAAGGAGAGGAGGTTGGGCACAGTTTGCAATGCTGGGGGATACTGCATTCTGGATGAGGATAGCCATGACAGTAGGCCATACACAGGGAATATAGCAATATTAAGCAACTGAAAAGCCCACAAGAGATGTATCTGAGTGCCCATACACATGATCCTCCAAGAGAGGAGGATTACCAATATAGATAGATGCCAGCATGTATTAAACAGTTGCTGTTGCATTTGTCACTTGGGCACAGCTAGACAAATCTCCTGGTCTGGTCTCCAACTGCGGTCTTTTTCTATTGTCTTGCAGCAGCCCATATTCTAACGTGACCTGCGTAGATTGTATACCTGCATACAGACTTCAAGGTTGAAAGTTACCAAAAGACAGTTTTTCCTTCCTCCCATAAAAGCCAAAGAAAACAAGTCAACTGTCTTCAGGCTTCCTGAGTAGAGTTGAGTGGGAAATGGTTTTCTCATCCCTGAAGGCTTTTGAGTGTTTGACACTTTTGTCTGTCTTGGATCAGGATGAAAAATTGAAATATTTGCAAACTAAAAACCCCTCTTTCCCCCCGCCCCCACATTTTGGGACAATCAAAACATATCGTTTTGATAATTTTGAAATATCTTGTTTTAATTTTGACTTTTAAAAACCTTTTCAGAGTCTAATTAGGTTAAATTTAAAAAAGAAAACAAGTTGAAATACCGATCCTTTTCATTTCAAAATTTTGAAATTAAATGTTTTGACAAATTCAAAAAAAATTCCCATTGTGTTTTTTTTCCCCAGTCAGGAAATCCACTGAATCTGACCCTGTTTCACCAATGGTTTCAGATTTGATAAATGTCCATTTTTTGATGAAAAAAGAGTCAGAAAATTCTCAACCATCTCTACTCTTGAGTAAATGGGCAGGCTCAGCCACTGGAGAACTCTGAAAAGCTTGTATCAATGACAAAAACTCAACAAATCTAGCTCAAAGCACAAGAATACACTACCCCAGAAATAGGCTGCAGCATATTTTTTGCTAACATACAAAGCAAAAAAATATTTGTATGCCCAACTACAATGATGCCCGCCCCCCATCCCCCAACACTTTTGGGCGGGGGGGCTGCAACCTCTTATTTTGTGGTGCAGTTGTGAAAACAGACCAGTTGTTTACATTTTGTAGTTAATATTTTGCACAAGAATAATAGCTACTATAAAAGTCATCTTCCCTATGTACCAAATGTGCTACTAAGTAACAATATGTAGAAATACAGAAAATTCATTTCTTATTTCTTTCCATTATGGAAAAGTGCTATAGAAACAAATAGCTTTATAGAAAATGTATTTGTAATTTTCAACATTATGCTAAAAACCTATAGATTTTAACAGAATGATATTCTTTTTGAACCATCCGATGGAATTGAGTAGAGTAGTATCCATGCTATAGATAAGATATTCATTTTTAAAATGATTATGCTTTAAAGTAACTTCAAGTATCCCTATTACATTTGTGTAGAAAGCTGGTTGGTTTGCTCTCTATTAAATTATATTGATATTTTCACAAGGGTTTATTCCTCCTTTCTAAAATAGCTATATCAGGTAGAGTGAAGATATGATACATAAGTAAACAAAATGGACTCACTGGTTCCTCCCCATAAGGCTGTAGTACTCTGAGGTACTATGCACTCTCAGCTTCTGTTGGAATCAATGGGGGATGAACGAAGGGCTAAACACAAGGGATTAGGCAGTTCCCAGCAGGATCTGGCCCATATGTCTTTCATAAAATGCTAAGCTAGTATCTTAGATGTGTCATTTAGAAATGCCTGAAGTGATGCGAAGGGAAAGACTTTCACTGAGCTATTTGCTGGTCACTGGGACAGAAATGACAAAGGATTCTGTCCATTAGTTTTTCAATACAGTGTTCAATAGTAGTAGGAAATTGATGGTGTAACTGTGGCATCACATTGGGGAAACTTATGATGCGGACAATAGCACTTCCAATAAAAGGGCTTTTGATTTTCTATGTGTCAAACTGTTTTAATATTAGGGCATTTCTAGGTCAATGAAGGGTTAATGTAGCACCATAAATCATATCTAAACAAGAGCCCTAAGCTGTCTATGTCCAAGTACTATTCTGCTAAGGTCAAAAAAGCATTAAAAGAAAAACACAAAGGTAGGTTGCTAAAGCAATGCAGAAACCACATTTATTCCACTGCCCCAAAACCCGACATTGACATAGCATACTAAAGAGGGTGAATAATAGGTGAATTAGAAATTAATGATTCCTCTGCTATGTAAATGGCAATTAAAGGACATGCCATGCTGCAGGCTCTGTCCTGAAAATCTCTTCTCCATTTGTTTGGATTGAAATTCATAGCATATGTAATTGTATCAATGAGACCTGGTATGTCTTTAGGTATCTAGAACCCTAGACACAATATGCACTCAGGTACTCTTAATGGTATACAAATATGAATGAATTAGGCAATAGAATTTTAGAAAAATATGTTAAGTGGTTAATCTTTTGGCATGAATAAATAATGACTGCACAAACAAACCACAAAGTAACACATTATACCTTCAACATAACACAGCAGTAAAACTCAATAATTTACATTGATTATAATCCTACACATCAAAGTGTTACTCTAACAAAGCAACACAGTTGCTGTTATTAGTAAATTTCTCCCTTCCTGAAAGGTGCTGGAAGAACTGTTTTTCTTTCATGGTGTCAAACTGTTAAGTTTTTAACTCATAAAAAAATCCTTTCACCTCCATTACATGCAAGTGCAATTAAAAAAATGACAAATTCAATAAGATTTAATGAAGAAGAGAAGAGATGCAGTGAAAACACATTTGCCATTTTGTTTGTGCTTTTAGAGTGGCCGTGTATATCATATCATCTAGAGAAAGAAGGGTTTTCTAGGGTAACGAATCTGTTAGAGACATCTGTCAAATAGAAAAAGATCACACCCCGATGTTGTATTAATGAAATATTATGATCTACAATACATAATAAAAACTCCAGTGTTGATACGAGAAATTCTGTACAACATAGCCAGACTAGGAAAAGAATGCTTCAAAATAGAGTAAACTTAAACACATTTGTCATTTAAAATCTGCAAATTCCTGCAATATTTTGTGCTAGCATGTGAAACAAATGGGCTTCTGGGAGGGAACGCTGCATTGACTAACTCACCAAAGAGCAATTTTCTGTCATTTAATGAACGATGGAGAGAGGCCTTGATAAAGTGCCCGGTCATTACAAGTTTGTTTTGTATGTGGGTCTGGGTGTGAGTCAGAGAGAATGTGTGTGTGTTGATGAAAGGGTAATCTCACTAGTTCAATCTTCTTAGACAAGTTGGACTTGCTAAAAGCACTCTTTATTTTATTGTAAATTCATTAGACACGCTCACAAACACCGTGAACAAAAATATCTGCATGCTGGCATTTCTTATTGCTAGTACTCAAAGAACTAAACATCCTTACATAGTACCATATAATTAAGTGTTACTAATACATACATGCACAGAAGGGAAAAAAATAGAAAATATGCTCTCATATACGATATACAAAATGCAGCATGCTTATAATGATTTATTATGGCACTGCTTAAGGACCAACCTGGATCAGGCCCTCAGCGTGCTGGGCACCATACTAACAGAGTAATAGACAGTCCCTGCCCTGAAGAGCTTACAATCTAAAAAGGCAAGACAGGCACATGGTAAGGGAAATGTGTACAACATACACATAGAGTGTGTTCTAAATTGTTATGTCAGTTCCATGAGTTTTTATTCTTTTTTGTTGGGGGGGAGGGCTGAAGGCGGAGAAAGAGCAGGATTTATTGTGTGGGGACTAGGTAAATGTATAGTACTCATATAGTGTATCCAGATGCACATTTGGAGTATTTTACATCCATGCAAAGGTTTATGCATGTGAGCGGTCTGCTTGAAGTCAATGAAACTATTCAGGTGAATAAAGTTAAGCACATACTAAGCCTTTGCTGCATCAGGGCCTTGATCACTAATAGAAGATAATACAAAAGTTTACTCTTGGACATGTTTTCATCGACTGTTACTTAAGTGAAAGAAATGTTCCTCAGCTTCCTAAGATAAATGTTTTTATTGTACTATGTAAATCAGGGAGAGAGATTAACATCAAAATGCACATATATAAAAGACTGTAGATACAGGGAATAGAAAGACTCTCTAATGTTCTGCCTTTATAGAGTATACATCATATAGTTCTGTTTTATATAAATGAAAATTATCTTTACTTTTGGGGATTGAACCTAATGAACTATTATTCAATTCAGAGAGCTGTTCATGGGTCCTGATTTGAAATCATACCAAGAAATAGGTAATAATGTAAATAATATAAAGATCCTGTAGACTCAATATGTACAAGTCAAATATTTTACTGTGAAATCTGGGTACATAACAGCTCTCTCAAGACCTTTAACCACATTTGAGGAATTGACCCAGGAGAAATATGGAACAAAAGATTTAATTTCAAAGACATATATAATTTTGATTGAAAAGATGTTGGTAGAAAACAATCCCAATGAAAAGATGGGGGAGGGATTTAGACAAAGAAATTGATCCTGGATGAGTGGGAAAGGGGATAAACATCTTCAATTTGGGTAGCTCAATTTCTTTTTAATAATTTTTTATACATCTTCCATTTAAGATCCATCACATTTTTGCTATTAGGGAGGCATTCTGTTGGAGGTGCTGTGGGGAAAGGGAACATACTTGCACATATGGTGGTTATGTCCAGGAATTAGATTGTTTGGGGAGGAAACTATTAAGAAGATTCATCTTATGACAAAATGCAGCCTTCCTAGAAATCCCCTGACCTGCTTACTTAATGCTCTAATAAAGTATCTACATTTTAGAGAATGACAATTTTTTTTATTGTTAGCAGCAAGACTTTGTATTGCACATTATTGGAAAAATGGGACTTCTACGGAATTGTGGTAAAGTAAACTATTGACTGTCCTTTTACTGGAAAAAACTTCACACTCAGCCCTACACAAGAGAAGCACCAAAAAGTGGATAAATATTCAAAAATGTGGTCACCTTTGTTAACATACTCAGAGGAGGGTGGCAAGCCAGAATCTTTAGCGAGATTCTCTGAATATTAACCTAATCTTGAATAATATAGTATATTAACATTTTATTGTAACTTTGCATTAATAAAAAGTTCTTTCAAAAAATTGTTAAATAGCATAGGGCCAAGAACCGATTCCTGAAGAACCCTACTAAAAATACTCCAGTTTGATGATGATTCCCGGTTTACAATTACATTGAGACCTATCATAATCATGGATTAAGCTTTTAATCCATTTAATGTGTTCCATGTTAATTTGATATCATTCTTGTTTTCTTTAAATCTAAATGTCATGCTGTACCAAGTCAAATACCTTTCAGAAATCTAAGTATATTACATCAGTGCTATCATCTTTATCAATCCAACTTCTAATCTCATAAAAAAAAGATGTCAAGTTAGTTTGACAGGATCTATTTTCCATAAAAATATGTTCATTGACAGCAGTTATATTATTTTCCTTTAATTCATAGATGTCATTATGAGGGGAGGGATAGCTCAGTGGTTTGAGCATTGGCCTGCTAAACCCAGGGTTGTGAGCTCAATCCTTGAGGGGGCCATTTAGGGATCTGGGGCAAAAATCTGTCTGGGGATTGGTCCTGCTTTGAGCAGGGGGTTGGACTAGATGACCTCCTGAGGTCCCTTCCAACCCTAATAGTCTATGATTCTATGATTAGAGGAGGCTTTGGAACAAATTGATAAACTAAACAGTAATAAGACATCAGGAACAGATGGTATTCACCCAATAGTTCTGAAGGAACTCAAATGTGAAATTTCAGAACTACTAATTGTAGTTTGTAACCTATCATTTAAATCAGCTTCTTTACCAAATGACTGGAGGATAGCTAATGTGATGCCAATTTTTAAAAAGGGCTTCAGAGGTGATCCCAGCAATTACAGGTTGGTAAGCCTGATTTCAGTACCGGGCAAACTGGTTGAAACTACAGTAAAGAACAAAATTGTCAGACGCGTAGATGAACGTAATTTGTTGGGAAAAAGTCAACATGGTTTTTGTAAAGGGAAATCATGCCTCACCAATCTACTAGAATTCTTTGAGGGGATCAAGAAGCATGTGGACAAGGAAGATCCAGTGGATAGAGTATACTTAGATTTTCAGAAAGCCTTTGACAAGGTCAGTCACCAAAAGCTCTTAAGCAAAAGTAAGCTGTCATGGGATAAGAGGGAAGGTCCTCTCATGGATTGGTAACTGGTTAAAAAGATAGGAAACAAAGGGTAGGAATAAATGGTCAGTTTTCAGAATGAAGAGACATAGATAGTGGTGTCCCCCAGGGCCTGTACTGGGACCAGTCCTATTCAACATATTCATAAATGATCTGGAAAAAGGGTTAAACAGTGAGGTGGCAAAATTTGCAGATGATACAAAACTACTCAAGGTAGTAAAGTCCCAGGCAGACTGCAAAGAGCATGTTACAAAACTGGGTCACTGGGCAACAAATTGGCAGATGAAATTTAATGTTCATAAATGCAAAGTAATGCACATTGGAAAACATAATCCCAACTATACACATAAATGATGGGGTCTAAATTAGCTGTTACCACACAAGAAAGAGATCTTGGAGTCATTGTGGATAGTTCTCCGAAAACATCCACTCAATGTGCAGTAGCAGTCAAAAAAGCTAACAGAATGATGGGAATCATTAAAAAAGGGATAGATAATATAACAGAAAATATCAGATTGTTTCTATATAAATCCATGGTACGCCCACATCTTGAATACTGCATGCAGATGTGGTCGCTCCATCTCAAAAAAGATATATCGGAATTGGAAAAGGTTCAGAAAAGGGCCACAAAAATTATTAGGGGTATTGAACAACTTCCGTATGAGAAGAGATTAATAAGACTGGGGCTTTTCATTTTGGAAAAGAGACTACTAAGGGGGGATATGATAAAGGTCTATAAAATCATGACTGGTGTGGACAAAGTAAATAAGAAAGTGTTATTTTCCCTCTCCCAACACAAGTACTAGGGTCACCAAATGAAATTAATAGGCAGCAGGCTTAGAACAAAAAAAAAAAGAAGTATTTTTTCACACAACGCACAGTCAACCTGTGGACCTCCTTGCCAGAGGATGCTGTGAAGGCCAAGACTATGGCAGGATTCAAAAAAGTACTAGATAAATTCATGGAGGATAGGTCCTTCAATGGCTATTAGCCAGGATGTGCAGGGATGGTGTCCCTAGCCTCTGTTTGCCAGAAGCTGGGAATGGGCAACAGAGAATGTATCACAAGGTAATTACCTGTTCTGTTTATTTCCTCTGGGGCACCTGGCATTGGCCACTGTCGGAAGACAGGATACTGGGCTAGATGGACCTTTGGTCTGACCCAGTATGGCCCGTTCTCATGTTCTTTATTAATCAAACCCCATCAGATGCTCCATTATCTTGTTCAGGATCAATGTCAGACTGACAGACATATAATTACCTGGGTCATGCTGTTTACCCTTTTTAAATATTGGGACAACATTAGCTTTCTTTCAGTCTTCTGTAACTTCCCTGGTGTTCCAAAAGTTATTGAAACAAATTCAACGTTAGTAGTTCACAGAGCTCTGCAGCCAGCTCTTTCAAAATTCTTGTATGCAAATTCTCAAGACCTGCTGATTTAAAAATGTCTAACTTTAGTAGCTGCTGTTAACATCTCCTGAGATACGAGTGGAATGGAAAGACTGTAATCATACAATGTGACTACATCATCTGTTTTTTTCCTAAATACAGAACAAATTGAACACTTCTGCCATTTCTGCTTTATTATTGATAATTCTACCATTACCCTCTAGCAATAGACCAATACCATTGTTAGGATTCTATATGTTCCTAATATACTTAAACTCCTCTTTTTTTCCTTAACTCTGCCAGGCCTGCATAAATTTTTTTCCTTGTAGAAAATTGCTAAGGGAAGGAAATGGACACAATGTCTAGCTTCTGATTCTTATTCAACTTCCTCTTTCCTCCATTGTTGTTTGTCTTTGATTGGAGTAGGAGTAGAACACTAACTCATTTTACTAATGATTTAGTTACGTTGGCCCTTTTTACATCATGCAATATTTATTGCAATTGCAGTAAGTGAATAAACATTATCCTGCTAACATCATTAACCATATATTTGTACATAAACAAGTTAATTTCTATGGAGCCACTCTGACTTTTGCTCTATTAGAAGAAAATGGGGAATATAAGTCAATATTTGCTCCAAAAAATGATCAATTTGCAAAAATAAAGGTTTCCTAGCATAAGATTACAAATTATAGAGAAAGATGAAATTCCAAATGTGTATGTTTATAGTGGATTTTAGTTTGTCATAATGTATATATTTTAGATATTAAATTAAATATATATAAAAGACAGTAGCGCCTAGTGGATTGATCACTGGACTGGGAGTCAGAAGCTTGGGGTTTAATTCTCAGCTCTGCCTCTGGCCTGCTATATGACCTTGGCCAAGTCACTGTACTCTGTGCCTTAGTTTCCTCATCTGGATGAGGAGCATGGGGATAATGACACTGACCTCAAAGCAGATTAAGATCTATGGATGAGAAGCACTATATAAGAACTAGGAATTATTCAATATAATTATTTAATACTTTAATTATTAGATTATATATTCCAATTCCATACTTCTGTTCTCCCCTATTACCCTTCTTCCCTCCTCCCCCTCACCATCCTCCTCCCACAATGTCATACCGTTAAAGAAGCATTCAAGGTCTCATGCTCTGAAAGCATTTTATTTTTAGCAAATTAATTGTCCAAGTTATTTTATAATTGTGGGCTTCTTTGCTATTGTAAAGTTTTGCTAGTTTGAGTGCTTAGATCATGTAAAAACAGATATATTAATATTGAGTACATTTACTTGCACACTACTTGTTAGCATAGTTGGGATGTGGTGTACTAATCAGAGTAATCTTACTAAGCGAAAATTGTACTACAGCACAGGAATGAGTACTTAGATAAATATACTGCTATGCTCTGATTTTTTTAAAGAATGTTATTGCTACATGATATCTTAATGAATAAATTCATTAAAGGGATCAATCCTATAGGTATATACTACTGAGCACCCTATTTTCAGAAGGCAGTAGGGATTTTGGGTGCTCAATTTGAAACACCTTAAAGGGGCATAATTTGGTAGAAGTACTGAGCATGAACCTTTGAGAGTTTCTCTGACACAGAGGCACCTACTACTAGTGATTTTTGAAAATCATGTGTTTCAAACAGAAACTCACTGTTTACTAACTGAGTAGTCCCACTGACTACAAATGGGATTAGTCCTATTAGTAATAATCAGCAGTACACTTGGTATTATCTGCAAGACTGAGGCTTATAATAAGTTACATATTTGGGGCCAGATTCATCATTACAGTTCAGCAGTTTTTTGCCACTCTGGTAACACAAGGCAGACACAAACCTGCTTTAACTTGAGAGAAAAGCGAGATTAACAGCTACTTTGTGTCACCAGAATGGCTAAAGGCAGCCAGAGTGCCCCACGACTCTGGCCCTTTGGTCATATTTGAGTTTTGATGGGTCATTGCGTATGGATATATTTGATATTTCTTTTTCTCCTGCTTACTCTTATTCCTTAACATAAAAAGTAATGGAACTAGAACATTCAATTGAATCTGTACTTACTCACCTTAGAAAAGCATATGTTCTAACAGAGAGAGACAAAGTGGGCGAAATAATATCATTTATTGGACTGACTTTTGTTGGTGAGAGAGACAAGCTTCTTAACAGACCATTTAGGTTGTACACAATACATAGTTTACATGCTGTAGATGTGGAAAGATTTTACATAACAACTGGATCAATGTGGTCCAATAGGTGGGTGCCACCCAAATGATTAGGAAAAAATTCTTAAACCTCAGACTGGAAGAAAATAGAGGTCCATACTGGGAACAATCTCATTGAGACTAGGACAGTATAAATCCCTAGGTAGTCTCTGTCTCTCCCTCTCGCTGACATAATGTCAGTGGATTCTATGACTTCTCACTCATATAGGGTGAAGATGTGGTGATGATCCCTCTGAAAGATACACATAGGCTATTATAACCCCAGGGTCCAGACAGGCTGTACAGCTCCGGTAGAGTCCATTCCATGAAGTTCAAACCTTCAAATAGCTCTACACTACAAGACATTAAGGAGTGGCATCCCCCTTAATATCAATACACAGCTTTAGAAGTTACCAGACAGGCCTTTTACAACCCCAGTGTGCTTACCCTAAGCACTAAAAATTGTAGTGTTATTTTAATTTTCTCTCTGACACACACAAAGCATAAAACAGTCTTGAATGATATGATCATGTACCACTTTTTCCATAAGACACCTGCCTCATTCAGTGCACAGAATGCATAGTGCTCTGGGAACGAATCAGGGCTGTGGAGTAAAGACTATCTATAGGATCCCTGCCTCATTTGTTGCAGAATTAGAGGGTGTTATGAGCAAAGTTTGAAAAATGCTGAGGTTCAGTTCACATGAGGTATGATTGCTTTGCAGGATCCTAATCCAAAAGAACCAAGTTTCTTGTGTCTGACAAATGAGGCTGCTCATAATCAGTCTTCCTGCGATATTTCAGTACTTTCTTGTTAAAATGTATTAGACAGAGAAAAATGAAAATATTAAAATAATGCTGTAATTTAACTCAGCTTTTTCACACTTCACGAAGGATTTTGTTATGGATATGGTTCATGGTGTGAGTAACATGTGTGTCAGTTTCTAAATTTTCCAAACCGATTCACCAATCTGTAATCTCAGTAGTGTTTGCCAAAATATCCTGTTACCTTCTAAATGGTTACAAATGCTATATAATTAATCCATGGGATTGTGTACAGGCCTAAACACCACATTTGGCAACAATATAATGGTTTATGGCTTGCTTCTCTAGAATTATTTAAAAATGAAATCGGTATCTTTAAAAAAAATAGTGATGTGATATTTAGTAAAGACTGCTTCAGAGAGAAGCAAGAATTTAGGTAAAAGTTGAACTAGAAAGACAAAAATCAGATTGTTGTGACAGGTTGCCCATGCCATCTGTTTGTATAAATTTGATACCTGCTTGTTGCCTTAACAATGCCTGTCTTTAGGATATGGATATGGATGCCAATATACAGCAGTACTATAGAATAGGAGGGCTGGATCCTCTGCCCCAGCTACGCTGTTTCAGAACAGGAAAGAGGTTGGGCAAAGGTGACCACCCTGCATCTTTAAGCGGGGTGGGAGTCGGGGGTGGTATTTGGCTGGCTGGCTGGCCGAATGAAAGGAACTGTGATTTATGGCTGGGGAGAGAGAGATGAAAACTGCTCATCCCCTGGGAATGAGGGGCTTAAAAGGGGCAGCTCCGTGCCTTAACCGTCCCGTCATTTTTTTGTGCTTTCAGGATCAGTGAGTAAGTACCTGGGTCCGTTAGGGACTCCAGGGGAAGGGCTTTGGAACTGCATGATGTACAATGGCATGAGCATTCAGTGATAATTACACTTGCAAAGGTCAAAGACGGATCAAGTTGGCCGGGGTGAAGCTATCATCTTCCGGGAGGGTGGTGAGCCTGGGATCCACCTTGTTCAGGCTTGGAAGGCCTACATGGTGATACGGCAAAAAGGGGAAGGCCTCTCCTTTTTATGCACGGTGACAGGAGTCCCCTCACAACACATCAATTTGTTACCATGTTGAGAAGGGGGCTGACGAGGTTGGGGCTGTTAACCCATGAATTTGGTTCCCACTCATTCAGAATTGGGGTGGCAACAGCAGCAGCACAGCTAAGTATGGGAACAGAGGCTATTCTGGCAATTGGACGTTGGCATTTGGATGCATACTGAAGGTATGCAAGACCTCAGGAGGTAAATCAGCATTAATTTGTTGTAATCTCATTACAGATGTTGGACGACCAGCTATACAGACAATGCTGTGGATCTGCGGGCACAGTATTGTTTTTTGGGCACATAGGCACATATCCAAGTTGCCCCAGGGTTTACAGCTGGGCTTCGGTGGTGAAGCAGTATTCAGTTGACATGCAAAGAGGGGCATGTTTGGGATCAACGGATACTGCTGCTGTATGCTGTGAGGGCCCATCAGCGGCAACCAGATATAACTGTGGTACACCTTGGGGAAAACGATTTGGGAATGCTTAAAGGAGTGGAACTAATGCTCAGAGCAAGAAGGAACTTGAGGCTGATCCTTGAACTTTTTTCCAGGAGTTAACATTATATGGTCAGACATGCTTCAGCGCAGGGTCTGGAGGAGAGCCATGAGCCTCTCCCTCCCCCGAACCAGGGTGGACAAGGCAAGGAGATATGTGAACAGGGAGCTGGCCAAATTCCTTGCGACCATAGGAGGGGCAGTAATTTCACATCGTGACATAGTATATGGGGCACAAGAGTTGTCTTGAAAGGATGTGGTTCACCTCTCAGACTTAGGTGCTGTCATGTTTTTCACTGATATAAAAGAGGGCATTAGCAGATGTATGGGAACCCGAATGGGTTTGGGGAGGAGGCAGCCAAGCTAATGGCTAGTGCCTCCTTGTGGCAGATTTCCAGTGCAGGTACTCCATAGGAAAGGTATACAGTGACTGGATAAATGGCTTGGAAAAGGACTTAAAAAGAGGTGTTCGGTAAGGGAGTGAACGGGGGGCAGTCCTATGAATGGTGTGGCAGGGAGCCAACCCCCATTATTATAGCCAACTTATACCCTCCTACGAGGGGGGGCGTGGATGGTAAGGTCCCAGCAATGGATTTGCTGGAGGGACCTGGATGGCAAAAGAGGGGGAGCTGGTAAAATCCCTCCCAGGTAATTATGGAATAAACATGGAGTTATCTGCACTGTACACTTTCATCTGCCAGGTAGTCCCGGACATCTAATAATAAAGTTGTGTCCCGATTAAACCCATGTCAAATGTCTCCTGTCCTTCTTTTGGTATAGACAATGTCTCTACCCCATTTTAAATGTCCTTCAAATCTGGGGCTTCCTAGATACCACACTGGCCCGTAGCATAGCTTAGGGCCACCTAGTGCAACCCAAGGTCTTAGTGGGCCATAGTGGTAGCTAGGGATTGTTCCGACCACACCTCTTTCCCCCAGGAACACTCTCAACAGCAGGGGCTCAGGAAAGCAGCTTTACTTCTTCCTTTCTTACACAGAATCATCAGGCAGCTGGTTAAGCTGATATTACAGCAGCTTTGTGCAACCATTGTGGCACAAAGCAGCTATAGTAGGTCTGAGGATCTGGCCCTAGAGTTTTAGATCAGGGAACCAAAACCTCTCTGAGTTAAACTGGCCAAAATGGGGTTGAACCGGTGTAAACAAGAGAATAATTTGACCCATTTTCTGCTTATCATAGAATCATAGAATATCAGGGTTCGAAGGGACCTCAGGAGGTCATCTAGTCCAACCCCCTGCTCAAAGCAGGACCAATTCCCAACTAAATCATCCCAGCCAGGGCTTTGTCAAGCCTGACCTTAAAAAACCTCTAAGGACGGAGATTTCACCACCTCCCTAGGTAACCCATTCCAATGCTTCACCACCCTTCTAGTGAAAAAGTTTTCCCTAATATCCAACTTAAACCTCCCCCACTGCAACTTGAGACCATTACTCCTTATGTGATGGGTAAATAAATTTGGAATACGAAGACTCAGGTATGTCCCATAGGAAGGACTTTTTTCTAAAGAAATTATGTCTGTATATTTTCCATGTTGTTTGCTCTTCTGATTACTGTGCCAAATCATCATTTAGTATTTTATACACAATAGTTGGATATTTTTACATTTTGCACTGGGAAATCAGGTTTGTACGTCTCAGAGTTTTATTGCAAATTTGCAAGTTATTTTTTCTCTGCTTGTATAAATACCAGCTTGAGCAGAATACAGTACATTATTGGATTTCTCATTTTCTTTTGAAAAGACCAAGCTATGTTAAGCAGCCTTTAGCAAGCTGTCACAGATGAGACCAATAAGCACATCCTGACTTAACACACATCAAGGGTTGCCAAGGATACACTGTCAAGGGACTAGGGTCAGAAGTCAAACTGACCAATATTGAGTAAATTACATTGGTTCGAATGATTCCCCTGGAGCAAGTAATGATATGGCATGCACATAGTTTTGGTCTGCAGACTGATAAATACTGCATTTGAAGGCTAAACAAGGAACAAAGCATGGAAAATTATACTGTATATATTTCCCCCACCCATGCACAACTTTGTAGAGTAAAAATTATGTAGTAAACTAATCAAGATTCAAAGTTATCACTATTTTATTCAGAAAAACAAAAAACCCACAACTTTTAATAAAGCTGGCCTAAAGTACTCAGAATGGACAGCACTGGCAAAAGTAAATACTGAATCTCTTCTCACAATGTGTAACTTTTTCCAAGTTCTCTATTTACACAAAAAGATATTACAAAATGATTTGTAAACAGCTATGTAAACACACCTGGCACTTTACAACACAGAGTAAGATACACTCTCTGCCCCCAAAGAACTTCCACTTTATGCATCCCATTGTTTTGATCACCTTATTACTTCTGGAAGGTCCAAGCATGGTGAGGAACTAAAATTATTTCTGCTCCTTGCCACGGAGTTTGGACAACAGGCTTTGTCTACGGTCTTTGAACGGTTGCAAGAGACGTTACCCAATGTCCAATATGTGGCAAGCAACCCCCACTGCTTGAACTAAATAGTGAGACAGCAGTACGGGGGAAAGTTCAACACCAACACCGGGGCATAAGTAAAGCTAAGAATTTGATGCCAACCAATATCTTGGGAAAATCTCACACGTCTATAGGCTAAGAACCAACTACAGTCTGTCACAAGAGGATTGGAGTGCAAATTTACATTTACAACAAAAGTGTGTCTGTAGGGTGTGACTCACACCACTGTCAAATACTAGATAAAATACAAAAACAACAAGGAGTCCGGTGGCACCTTAAAGACTAACAGATTTATTTGGGCTTAAGCTTTCGTGGGTAAAAAAACACTTCTTGCTTCTTGTTGTTTTTGTGGATACATGGCTACCCATGACAGATAAAATACATACAACATAATTTCCTTAAATTTTTCTGAACATTTCTATTACTGAAAGTACTAGCATCTTTGGTTTTGTTCTTTGCCTCCCGCAAATGCTTTTCTGCTATTTCCCTTCCACAATATATTGTTGCTCTCCCTTTCGTCAGTACCCATTTTCCCTTTGTCTATTATATAGTTATTTTTTTAATAAATGTAGTTTTTTCCTCTAGAATGATTTGTCTTATGTTAATCCTTCAAGGTATCTTTTCTCTTTTAATTTACTCTTCAGTTTCTCTCTCCCATCGGGGAAAACAGGGGGGAAATTTTCTTTTACCCAATGCACTTTCAACACCTGCTCTTGGGAATCCTAGAATGCAGAGAAAAGTATGGCTTCTGCAAGGGAGTGGAATCAGCGGTGAATTGAGTAGATGGGTGGGGCAGGGGAAGAAGAGTGTGGGGTTAGAGCCTGAGTGAATGCCTCTCCAAAGCCATGGACCTAGCACCTCTGAAGGAGGGCACTATTGTGTTGGGTTCCATCACAGATACCTTTCTGATTTCGTCCATCGCCCATGTGATGGTTTTTGCTGCCTGTGGTCATGCAATGCTTGCAAGCCATACTCTGGTGCATCGCATTTTGGCACCAGATGTGGTCTGAATAGGTTTTTTCCCCCAAGCCCCTCCTGCCAGAAAGCACATGTTTTTCTCATGGACATAAGTGCTCCCAAACTATGTGTCTCCCTTCCCTCTACTGTTAGGATGCTGTATTGTGATGGCTACACATTAACGGCTATACATAGAATCCTGGATACCGGAGAGCGCTCTGACTAAATCCTAAAGAACTCTCAAGGAGTGGTGAGGACCTGCGGCAGGGAATGGCACATGTGTTTTATTGTTTTTATCTAGATCTATGGATTAAGTGCTTCAACTATCACATGTCTCTAGAGAGGTACAAACTGAAGAAGTGGGCTGTAGCCCACAAAAGCTTATGCTCAAATACATTTGTTAGTCTCTAAGATGCCACAAGTACTCCTGTTCTTTTTGCAAAGCTGGAGTTCTGGGAAAGGTTAGGCTTAAACTACTGGTCCTGGGACCTCGGGCAGCTGGACCATTAGGTCCCATTTCCATGGGTTAACAGACAGAGTCGGTAGGGGAGGAAGAGGCAAAAGAAAGTGACAGACCCAATGGACACTAAAGAGCACACAAGTCCAGTGTGTTGGGACAGTAAACCTCAACTAGGGGTGTGATAGAGCTCCAGATCTGAAAAGGTGTGCTTTTTGTAGTGCTCAAGGAATCCATTACAGAGGTAGTTCAGATCAAAACCCAGCCAGCATGGTTCATAATGGGGGTTTTGGTTCAGACCCATACCCACTCTTTCAACTGTACATTTTCTTCATGAAATATTTTTATGAAATGGTATGAAAAATGGGGGATGCAGTCTGAAGATAGAAGAGGAGAGCAGCTTAAGTCACTATACATCTCTATGTACTATACATATAAACTTTTCTTTTAATTTGTGTATGAAAAGCATCTTATTCATAGCCAATTAAGTTTATCTAAAGTGTGGGTATAGTACTGATTTCAGCAATACAAACCTGTTTAAGCTGCCCTGACAATGTATTTCAATCCCACCATGCAGAATTCACTTCTATGGCCTTTGTCCCACCATCCCGCCCTTACAACTGTAGAGTGTAGCCAGTGCACCATCTGGAGCTGTCTGCTCCATCATAATAGATAAAGCAGATTACTCAACCCAGTGCACATGCTACAGACACATTTAAGAAAAGCTGTATTGGAATGGCATCACCCTGTTCCAAATCTGAAGCATAAACCTACATGTTGTAGAATGCTTTTTGCTATATTGACAAATAGTAGTAACTTGACATACAGTTTACTTATTAACAGAATTAACAGAAGTACATTAGCTATGATATATTTAACCTGGAACTGAAGAAGTAGTTGACAAGTAAAAAGGATGAAGAATGCAATCCATAGCTAATGCCAGCTGTGACACAAGCTTTCTTTAATTAATATTACCGTTCAGAATAAAATCATGTGTCTGGCTAGTCATTTGAGTATTTCCCTGACAATGTAGGTACAGAGATTTTTCTAAAAAGAGAAAATATAGGTTGTGAGATCTATGGGGAAGGAACAATGTCTTGGTTATATATTTGTGTAGTGCTTTGCATTGGGAGCAGTAGAAAACCATAGGTGTGAAAATATTGTGAAACCCATGGTTACATTCTCCATAAAAAAAAAAAGTCCTTCTCAATTGACAGAAGACAGCATCACAATGCACATAAAAACACTGCTGCTGCCTATGAACCCAACTTTAGGGAAATCAAGTTATGCCAAAAAATAAACAAACAAACAAAAAAATACAAACTCACACCCAGTAGACATTCACCTCTAAGAGGTATGAACTTCAATGCGCTGATGTTATTGTGAATTTTCTTAGGTGAGTGGTGTCTTTTTTTGTGCTTTTGAAAGAAGGAAATTAAATGCAGAAAACCAACAGTATGTTTCAAAAATAAATATAAAACTAGAAAATTACTCAAAATGTTCACAGAAAATCAAAACTTTTTGTTTCAACAATTAAACATATTAACCTTCCACATTTTAACATTATCAAACATTTTGTTTTGATAAAGTCAAAATGTTTCACTTAAAAAAAGAACTCAACATTTATTTTTAAATCTCATGATTCTTAAGCCAATCTCATAATTTTATGGAGCTTGACTCATGATATTTGAACACTACGTGCTGGCAATCTATATAGTTCTTTAATCAGTCCACAGAAAGATCATGATGTCTACTGTTTCCGCATTGTTAAGAATTATTTGACAAACGTTTTATGTGTATCTATGACATTCTATGGATTGCTTTTGAAACTGCTTTGAGAGTCATAATTCAAAATTTAAGATGTTTTGATTCGACACACGGGTTGCATGGTATCTCTCTCTCACACACACACCCCAGATAGGATGAGTGTAAACTCTTATAATAAAGTTTATAAATATTTGAGATTATGAAATAAGTTTGTTTTTTCGTAAATCTACAATAGTCATTTAGGTGTACCGTTTATGTTCTTATTCCTGCCAGTAAGCTTGTTTTTAGAGTATCTTCAGTAAATGAACATGGGTTGTGTAGCGGGGCAGTTACCCCGCTCCTGAGAGAAAAGGCTAGGCTGATTGGGGAAGTAGTCACAGCTGGGGCCTCAGGCCACAGCTGGCCCTATAAAAGGGCTGTGAACCAGGAGCTAAGTCAGTCTCTCTCTGGCTCTGGCGAGAGAGGGGCCTGGCTGCGTAGGAGAGAAGGGTACCTGAGGTAGAGCAGGGCTGGGGAAAGGCAAGAGGAGCTGGGGAGCTCCAGCCCGGCAACTCCCCAGGCTGCAGGCCTTGCTAAAGGCCAAAGCTGGTACAGGGGTTGCAGAGGTGCAGCCCAAGCTTAGGCAGAGGCAGCTGGTCTGACTCCCTTGCCAATGATGAGTGGCCTTTACAGACTGCAGTTTGCCCCAGTGAGCGGGGGCTAGATGATGACTGGCATCAGTTTAGAGGTTTCCCCTGGGAGGGGGACCCAGAGTGTGGGGGATAGTGCAGAGCCAGAACCCCCAGGAAAAGGGCACTGGGGTCCAGGAGGGATACGGGGCCAGCGGCAGGCAAGACACCGGCCTGCAGAGGGCGCTCTGAGCTGGAATCAAGCTAATTCCCAGGATGACCAGCAGGAGGCACTGCACCCGTGAGTCTCACTTCACTACAGGCTGACATCATTCTAAATGGATATCTGTTTTTTGTACATCTTTTTCCTCTTAAAAGAAAGAAAATTAAATGCAAAACAATCTATATTATTACAACATTGTTTCAAAGAGACAGAAAATAAAGGTAAACTGGAAAGAAAAAAATGGGGTTGTGTATTACTGCATCTTTCATAACCCTATCCCCTACCCACGGATGAGAACTAATTTGCAGCAAGTGAAGTTATACTGAAAGATACGAATGGCTGCCATCAGGTAAGTTTTGGGTCCAAAGACAATTTCAGATCTCATTACATACAATGGGTGGGCCAAATAGTCCCTTTCAGATTTAACAGAAGTCCCTTTATGCAGTATAAAAATAAAAATAAAAAAAATCACAACGCCAATGGGGGCTACTGCCCAAAGCACTAAACTGCATTCTAGGTTTTAGCTGATCCAGGCAGATAAACATAGGGGCTAAGAGGTAAGTTTAAGCAGAAAGGAGAAGGAATTATGAGAGTGACCCCGAATGGAAGCAGAAACACCAAGCTTCTCGGTGTCTCACGGAGTGTCTTCAGCTACCCAGTAAGCAGCACAGTCTATTTTTGTGGTCTCCCAGTCACAAACACACCCACACTGTACCCCTTTCGCAACATGTACACTTATTCTTCAGATGCCAAACAGAAAGTGACAAGTACTCACGTAGCAGGAGATTTACATACAACCTTTCCTCCTTCCCTAGCTCACCCACTGAGCTTCCCGGTTCCCCCAGTTACCTAGACAAGTCTTATTAGCTCAGCAATTACTATCCCAGACATAAGATTCTCCCCCCCCACACACACTCCCCAACATAAACTGGTTAATTGCATTCAATTAAGTCTGTAGCCTTCTGTGTGCTGCAGCAACTTCAGTGACTATGGTGCTCCAGCCAGCACTCTGTCACACTTGGGCACAGAAGTCATTGGAGTAGCAGACTTGGCGTTCTGAGCAAGGAAACTGCTTCCTGTTTGCTCCTGCACTATTCAGAGAAATAGCACTTTGTGTACTGTACTATAAATAAATAAATAATTAGACTAGGAATTTTCCTAATTTGTATCACTGATATCTCATCCTAATGGAAACAACCCTGCAAGGTCCTGCTACTGGCTAACCACTTGGGCCAAAGGGGCACCATTAGATTAGAATTAGAACAATCCTTGTAAGGATGAAATCATTTCCAGCATAAGCATATATACCAGATCTTATTCCAAAGAGATATAAAATGGGCAAGTTATATGTTCCCAGACAGAAACTATATTAATATGGAGTTAAGATTGAGAATATATCAATCAGTAAGTGATGGGAAAATACATCACAGAAATGTTGCAATTATCCCAAAACCCAAGCACTATACATCCAGGAAATTCAGAGTTAAAGGTTAAATTTAAAAGACATCTAAACATGTTAAGGTATGGGAATTAACAATTAGGACACCCAGACAGCCTTAAATCTGCCCCATAGCAATACCATGCAATAACCATGTGAATATGATTAAAGTATTTTGGTGTTTATAGTTATGATTAGACAGAATCTAATGTCTTGGAAAATCAGTTAATTCTGTCTCCGGCCATTTCACCCTTCCCGCACACTCTCACACATTTGTGTCACTTATATTGAAACAAAAAAACACAAATGTATTTTATGTCTGGGATTTCCCTGTTTTGCTTATGTACAAGCAACCTGTGGCCTTAGTCTCGAGAGCTTCCAATTGGAAACAATAGGAGATAAATGACCTTCTCAAACTGGCCACCTAACCGTGGGCAAGTTATGACCTCAGTCCCACAGAGAAAAATGGGAGATGGCAGAAATTTTGAAAGAAGATCGTTCTCATGGAATACTCTCTAGTACATTAGTCATCAGCCTGCTAAAAAAGAAACTTCCAGTTATGAAGAATAATGGGGAAAATTATCATTAATCCTAGAACAAAACGTCTTTTATTCCATTGAGTTTTAACTACTGTATAAGAGAAGACTGAAGTGTATGCATTGTTCCACTATTAAGATAACTCTGAAGAAAAAGCTGTCTTCTGCTGGATGCTATATTTCCTAAAGGGTTCATTTTTAATTCATTTTAACTCAAACTAATCAATTTACTTGAAAATTCTCAGAAAATTTATTGTGAACTCAAAGCTTAAGTGCTGTGATTTTGAGGATGATAAATTATATTCTTGATAAATAAACTGGTTGAATCCTTGCTTTAAGTGCACAACCCAATTCAATTTTAACAATGGAACAACGAGCAGTACTTCCACAATAAAGCTTAAGAAATGTTTTTAAACTTTTATGCCAAATGCCTGCTGACCCTTAAC
The DNA here is from genome assembly GCF_002925995.2 of Terrapene triunguis. Lineage (NCBI taxonomy): Eukaryota > Metazoa > Chordata > Testudines > Emydidae > Terrapene > Terrapene triunguis. The sequence goes on from NW_020664409.1 coordinate 14,579,230, forward strand.
TACAGTACAGCATTGAAAATGCAACACTAAAGTTATTACACAAGTTAATGAGGCCTTAAATTGGGAGATTTTAAAAGATTCTAGTGTTTTTCGGTTGTACAGTAGGAGGCTGTTAAATGCATAATCTTCCTGTACAACAACTGCATTTTTAAAATGGGTCTTTTAGGCAAGTACCCTAGCCACCTAAGAGGGCTCCATAGTCTGAGAAATATCTGTCTTGTAATAATTAATGTCTAATTGCATCAGGTCAAAAATTTGTTGTACTTTATTTTGGTTTTTCATAAAAATTGAGGTTTATTTACTCTTTAAATAAGATAAGTATAGTATTAGATATGTTAATTATACACTAGTTTCATGAATAACTTAGAAATATATAGACAATGTACTGTTTCAGTCGGCCTTTTCCTCTAAGTGTTATACTTTTTATTTGGCCTGAGGAGCATTGAGATTGCTCAGGCTGACTTTCAAATAATATTACAAGGTTTGGCAGTAGAACTGCAAACTGGAGAGATGTTGAGGCAAAATAAATACACTGAGCTGACTCTCCACTGTCTCGCTCCTTGTGTAATCATTTATGCCTGGACAAGAGAGTATTTTACTTTTCACTCACTTTGCACAGGAGTAAATGCGTACATCTAACATTGCAAAAAACAGAAATAAAAATATGGCCGCAAATCTGCGAGCCTGAGTCAACTGATTTGGACTTGTGCTAAAAATAGCAGAGTAGATGTTCACAGTTGGGCTGGAGCCTGGTCTCTGAGACCATTCTCCCTTGCCAGGTTTCAGAGTCTGTGCTACTCTTCTATTTTTAGCCTCATAGCATAAACCTCAGACTCACGGCCCCAACGGTTATTTTGTTCATTTTGCTGTGTAGATGTAGACACCCAGTGACTACACAAGATGCAAGACTATAGAGAATCAGACTCTCTATATTTAAAACCATGGACATAACAAGCAAATTTTAATCATATCATTTTATTATGCCATGAATTCCACTGCAGATTGAGAGTAGAGTTGTTTGCACAGCACTGTAATTCAAACTAACTGAAAAGAACATATAAATATATTTTTTCAGAAACTGAAAAAAGTAATGTTTTGTTACTTGCTTTGACTTATTGAACCAACAAAAAACACAGTTTCATTATAGCCAGAGCTGGTAGCACTACCTATAGCTAAGGTGGCCTGACACTTCCTATTATAAAACACCATTTTCAGTTGCTTATAAAAAGCTTTGCCTTTTTTTAAAAAACACACACACACACAAAAACATTATGGCTGAAGTTTTCCACACTGAATGTCTGCTTCAAACTGAAATTTTCCGTGCCTGGCGTCTGCCTCAATATTTTGGAAAAAAAATATTGGACAGTTTCCATTAAAATGGTTCAGCTGTTAATGTGTTGTTCTGCTCACGTTAAAAAAAAAATCTTATAGCCAACTACACTTAAAAGCACTAGTGTCTCCATGCTTTGGAGAAGGCACTTAACATTTGGCAAGGAAGTCACTCTGGTGTCAGGATGTGTCTTTTGCTGTCCCATGTAAATTTTAAAAGTTATTATAAACCTCTGAAAAATCCCAGTTTATGCTTGCTCAGCAGAGGCTTGTCGGATTTCGGCAGCTATGAAGATTCTATCTGCACTGAGCATGCTCTATCCCCTCACAGTTCCTACATGCTGTCCATACTGCACCATCCCTACAGAGAAACTGAGCATGCTCCAGCCCAGGGCTCCAGGGACTGAGCAGGACTTTCACTGCAATTATAGATTCATAGATTCCAAGGCCAGAAGGGACTATTGTCATCAACTAGTCTGATCTTCCATATAACACAGGCCACAGAACTTCCCAAAATAATCCCTATCTTTTAGAAAAAGATCGTCTTGATTTAAAAATCATCAGTGATGGAGAATCCACCACAACCTTTGGCCAATTGTTCCAATAGTTAATTACCCTTACTGTCAAAAATGTACACCTTCTTTCCAGTCTGAATTTGTCTAGCTTCAACTTCCAGCCATTTGGATCACTATATACCTTTCTCTGATAGACTGAAGAGCCCATTATCAAATATTTTCCCATGTAGGTACTTACAAAGTAATCAAGTCACCGTTAAACTTCTCTTTGTTAAACTAAATACATTGAGTTCCTTGAGTCTATCGCTATAAGGAAGGTTTTCTAATCCTTTAATCTGTCCCCTTGTACTTCTCTGAACCCTCTACAAATTATCAACATACTTCTTGAATTGTGGACACCAGAACTGGGCACTGTGTTCCAGCAGCAGTCACATCCGTACTAAGTACAGAGGTAAAATAACCTCTCTACTCCTAATCAAGATTCCCCTGTTTATGCATTTTAGGATTGCACTAGCCCTTTTAGCCATAGCATTGCACTGGGGCTCATGTTTAGCTGATGATCCACCACAACCCCCCAAATCTTCAGACTCAGTACTTCCCAGGACAGAGTCCCCCGTCATCTAAGCATGGCCTACATTCTTTGTTCCTAGATGTATGCATTTACACTTAGCTGTTTTAAAAAAAACATATTTTTGTTTGTGCCTAGTTTATCAAGAAATCCAGATTGTTCTGTGTCAGTGATCTGTCCTCTTCATTATTTACCACTTTCCCAATTTTTGTGTCATCAGCAAACTTTATCAGTGATGGTTTTATGTTTTCTTCTAGATCATTGATAAAAATGTTAAATGTCACAGGGCCAAGAACTGATCCCTGCAGGATCTCACTAGAAACACAGACATTTAATGATGATTCCTCATTTACAATTACATTTTGAGATCTATCAGTTAGCCAGCTTTTAATCCATTTAATGTGTGCCAAGTTAATTTTATATCTTTTGGGGGTGAGGAGGGGGTTATCAAAATGTTGTGCATGGCCGTGTCAAAAGTCTAAGTATTCTACATTAACACTATTACCTTTAACAACCAAAAGCGTAATCTCCTCAGAAAAGGTAGCAAGTTAGTTTGACAGGATTGGTTTTCCATAAACCTAGGTTGATTGGCCTTATATTACTCTAATTTAATTCTTTATTAATCGATCCCATTGCTACTTCCAGCTGTCACTGAGAGCACTGAGAATACAAAAGAGAAGTGTTCCTGATCCCCTCAGCAGCCTGATCTGAACGCAGATGGATGAGCAATGGGCAGGTGTGGTGGCTGGGTGTAGGGAGAGAGAGAATATTTGCAGGAACCATGGGCAGAGAAGAGCAGTGCGGGAGGACCCTGGAAGGGTATATAGCTGTAGAGTGTGAGAGAGGCAGCAGCTGGGGCAAGGTGGGGGTTGGAATGCTATTTCATGAGTACCACCTTCTCTTCCACCACTGTTTGTTGTAGCAAGCCAATTTCCCAATGTGACTCAAAAGAAGATGTCTTACAACATGCTGCCAAGTTGGGAAAAGCAAACATCTGGGCACTTGTGAATGTCTGGAGTCATGAGGAGATTCAGTTCTAGCTACATATTATTTGGAACACACTGGTCTCTGTACAGGTGTCTTAGCTTACTTGTTTCAGTAAGAAGTGCAGGGAGACAATAAAAGTGTTCAAGTTGCAGTATAATAAGGATAACAAAAAGATAGTCCACGGCAGGGAGGAAAACCTGGCCATTCAAAATAAGCTGTTATGTATTTCCTAGACTCTGTCTTAAGTTCAGCCCAAGATATCTCCAGGAAGTACTGAGGTGCTGTGGTGGAGAGACTAGGAGGATTGAGATACCACCAAATATTTTGGCTGCTTCTAGATCCCTCACAAAGGCCTTAGTCTACAACTGTACACAGATCCCAGCACTATCTCTGCTGTGCTTGATGGTTTTGTTGCACCAACAATCCTTTGTTCCTGTGGCTTAGTATCTTCCTTTCCCATTTACCTCTTCATCTGATAGTCAGGTCATAGGATTACCTCTGTTCCAAGGGACATATTATATGGTATACAAAGGAAAACTGCAACCCTCATCCTCATTCCATGTGGCTGGACACTTCAGGAGAATGCCTAGGTCCTTTCTATATTTTAGAGAGGAAGTAGTGTTCAAGGATTATAAGGTTCACAGCTCTTTTCCATTATTCAAAAATAGCAATTATGCAGCGGAAGGTCCCCAAATCTCTCGCCTCACTGTTTTAGGGGTTCTTTCTAGGCAGCAATTAAACTTTGGGGGAGTGACACAAAGCTCCTGTCTAGCAGGGTGAAGAAGAGAGCTGCTCCAAGCAGCAACCACGTTAAGTGGTAGTTTTACCACATGGGCTCATCAGCCTCTCTCGAGTCTTGCCGTTATTAAACTGACGTTAAACTTTTTCTGCAGCTATGTACTACAAATCACATATGAGTTTAGTCAACAGCATTTTATACTGCAGCAGGAAGCCCACCAGATTATCTGAATAATGCTGACAAACAAAAGGTGTGGGAGTTACGGCAGCATCACACACCATGTGGGATGAAAGCTGGGAAAGGGTCATGGGAAGGAGAGAAAGGGCACAACTTGTTGGAGAATTGCAATGCAGCTTATTTGGTTTGAGGGGTGGCCAAGTGGTTAGTCCATTCCAAGAGGTTTCTAATTATTTCACATTCATTTCCACTGCGGTATATACACACATTATGGGCCAGACTTTCAACAGAGGTCAGGTCCCATTTAGGCAAAGTAAGTGTACACATTTTCAAAAGAGCTCACCACTCACTCAGCTGAGTGCTTTTGAATATCTGGCCCTGGGCATCACAATGGGAGCTGTTGGGTCCTGAGCAGTTTTTAAAATCTGGCCCTAATTGTGGACACTGAGCACTTGAAAATCTGACCCTGGAGTCTATGGAAATCTGGCCTTATAAGAAACTTGTTACACTAGGAAGTTTTGCTCCTTTAACTATACTGGTATCATTCAAGCAGCAAAACACTCTGATGTAGATGCAGTTGTGCTGGTATAAAAGTGCTTATACCTGTATAGCTTATCCGGTTCAAGAAATAAAATAAGCTGTATTGGCATAATGCACTTTTATACTAGTCTAACTACATTCACTCTGTCAGTATAGCTATAATACATACATACGTAAATCACGCCCCGCACCAACAGTTCTACTGGTGTAACTTTCATGTGTAGACCAAGCCTAATATTACTTCTCATTGCCATAGATCCAATTCAGCCCTGAACCAAAACCCATTGAACTTAATCCAACTTTATCACATGGTTAAATTTAAGCTCATGCTTAAGTGCTTTCAGAGTCAGGACCTGTATCAGGAAATGGAATTTCAGTCTCTTCCTCCTAATGATAGATGTATATACCAAGTGTTCAACAAAAATACCATTTCCTTATCATTATCTCAGTTTCCCCTCATTTTAAACATACTGGGCTAAGTTCAGCCCTGGCATAAAAAGGCACAACTCCACTGAAGTCATTTGTATATAGCTGCTGATTATATTCATGGGTTTGGGTGTGTGCATACACATACCATGATTAGGCCCCTTCATGTTTTTATTTTTAATTTTGTCTCAAACTTAATATTCATTAGTACTTTTGGTGCTTAATGCATTACCAATTGTCTTGTTCTTCCAATACATAACTACATAATAAACTTAAATCACCCCAAAAATATGTTATAAGTAACATTAAGTTGTGTATCAAAATAAAAGACAGGGGATTCAGAGTGAAACAAACTCTATATTACAATCAACATTACTGGTTGGAATCCTTTACATCAAGAGGTTATGGGGTGAGTTAAAAACAGTAGGTGATCTTGCAGAGCATATATAATGCAAGGTCTGAAGACCACAGGGTGAGTTAAATCTGAGTTTCAGTGAGAGGCTTCAGATTTCCTGCTCATTGTGGGTTTAAAACCAATCTCTTAATATTATTTCAATATAGACATTTTTAATGATTTGCATATAAAATACTTGCAAAGAGAAATAATGTAAACTAAAATCAAACAAGAACCATTAGGCATTATTTTCTTGAGTTCTTGTCAATTTCCATACATATGTATGAACAGGAAAGCTGGTTCTGTTTTATTTATTTATTTATTTATTTATTGTTTGCTTGTTTTGCTACACCATCTCACTAAACTGAAAGGAAAGGAAGCTTTGTAATTTCCAATATTACGTCTGTGCTTTTTCACCTCACAGTTAGGGGATCTATTAATTTATTGAGTAAAAGAGGCATTACAGCAGCTTGACAGAGAGATGTCTCAGCAGCAGGCAAAAACGAATACTTGCCTAAAAAAAGTGTCAAAATGTGGATGTGCCTCCAATAATTTAAAAAATGGAAGGTGATAAGTTGAAAATGTCAGGTAATTGGCAGACAGACAGAAAGTTAAACTGTGTCCTCAGTGAAGAAAATTAACCAGCAGCTGCCAGCAGAGGCCCGAAGGTCATCTGAATGTCAGAATCAAGTAAGGGGCAATCATTCAGAAGGGGTTCTCTGCTGATATTTGCCCTCCCTGGTCATTTTCAGATCTCCCAGGAACTGCCCTGAACTACTGCCAACATGTGTTCATTTCTAAAAATTACACAGATTGTGATTTATTACCCATCACGCTACAAAAATCCATTGTGAATTAAATCAGCCCTTTGTTTAAATTGCTACTCTGCAATACGTATCATATCATCATAAATGACATTGAAGTTATAATCTACAGTAGTCTGCCTCAGCCACTGATAAGGCTCCACCAAGGGACGATCAATACTTACTATTCATTTTTGAAATTATCTTCACATTGATCCCTGAACAAGCGCCAGCAACACAGAGGCACACTGGCTGTAATACAATAATTATATAAAGGTTTACAGGCTCATCCTCCCAGCCAATAAAAGCTGTCAGCTGGCAGGGACAGTTACAATCCCATAATCCATCAAAATGCTGTTCTGTGACCTATGGGCTTCTGGGCTTTTGGTAGACCTCGATAAACATGCTTATAGAGGAGAGAATAGCTACAAACACTAGCAAAACAAAAGCATCAGATTCATATTACTGATTACAAAAAATCTCCTATAGCACTTCACCCTCTTTATCACAGCAACAATGAAGTGCATTTTTATTGTAATTCACCAAAGACTAAGAGGCTAGAATTTTTTTAAACATGTGTGCACATGGGCAAACTTGTTCTTTTCTTTTCAGTGGGTGGCTTTGAATCAATTATAAACTGTAATGAAGTAAACTCAGAGTGCTAGTATTACATGTAGGTTATTCAACAGAGGAACAACTAAACACCCTGTATGCAGCAGAATAAGACAACATGTAGCCTGAAAGTAAAATACTGAAAGAACATAAGAATAAAAGGAAGCTACCCTCCAGGGGTAAGTGGAAATCCGGATTAAGTGGATTGTGAATGACTGTGTAGCATTCAGACAAGATGCCAAGTCACTTGGTACACATGTGAATTTCTATTTTCATTCAGAGTTAAACAAAATCAGTTAGTAGATTTTTGTTGTTGTTGTTTAAATGGCAACTTTTGCAAATTAGACTCAATTAATATTTAGGTGGGAATTGGATGAGTCACAACCAGACCTCCCACAGAGATTTTAAAAATTAATCCAATTATATCCTATATAACTGTTGATTCACGAATAAAAATATTTTAATAAAAGTGATTTGTGGGGTAACATTTGGGAGAAGAAGGAAGAGAAGACAGTGAAAAGACTGGGCAAGGATGAAGGGGAGAAAAGGAAAAAGGTAACAAACCAGGAGTGGCTAGCACACCTATGATGTGTATCCCACATTTTTGTTTACTCCATGCATTATACCCCTCTTCTATCTGAACCCACATCCTGCTTTTCCACACTACTGTGTATACAAGGAGCACAGCCTCAGTGAAACTGATTAGGACACCAGGCTCTGACATGGGGTCCAAATCCATCCTTCATCACTATCCCCCCAAGCCATTTAAATGTTCTATTGTCTTGTTTATCCCACTATGTATAAGTCTCATTGAATTTAATAGAAAATTGCATCCCTGTTTTAAACTTCTATAGACTAGAAGTAAACAAAGAAAAGAGAGTCATTAGAAAGGATATAATTCTCAAATTCTAAAAAAATAAAAACCCAATACAATTGTATAATGGACCCCAGTTAAGTTTCCAGAGAAGTTTTCTGCAATGTGGCAGGTTTTCTCTTTTGTTTTTGGAAGGGGGGTGGGTTTTTTATTTTTCCATTTGAGGTCACTATGGGCCAGATCCTCTGCTGGTGTAACTTGGCAAAACTCTAATGACTCAAAAGAAGCAATGCTGCTTTCACAGGCTAAGGGCTTGGCCCCCAGCTTGGTTTTCAAAGACATGCAGCCAATATTGGTTGTCTTTAATGTCAACTATATAGCAGTATGAAGATGCTGTAAACTGAAAATGTGTACAGAGTGGAAAGGAATGCACTATTTTAAACCTTTATATACACAATTTTAAAACATCTTATATGCACTAAGTATTTGACAAGACAAATCTTCTAAAACAATCTGTCTCTATGATGTTCTTTACTATAGACTTGCTTTAGCAATATTTATTACACAGAGACAGACCAACTGACCACATATGGATTTTTTTTATTTATTTATTTTTACTGTGAAGTACTATTTGACTCCTGCAACATTGTCCTTTGAAAGGTTGCTTATTTGTAATTATTTCACAGACTAAATATATTTAAATTGTACCAAGAAAAGCTCTCTCCATTGATAGTCATGAAAACCACAACAGCTGTCACCCATTAGCATGCAACAGTAACCGAAGTAATGTCATGCAGTAAAAACAGATCCCCTCTTCACAATGAAAGGATAAGCAAGTGGCCCTTGTGAGGTCAAGTGTGTTGCCCCATTCTTTAAGTACTTTCATATCTATAACCACTTTTTCTTATTCTTCCCTCATTTAATAGACAAGGGGACTTCCAGTGTCTTCCTGTCTGGTCTCTGAGAGAACATGCACTTAGAACCATCCACTTCCTTGTGTGATCACAAGGTAAAGTTTTGCATCTCTTTAAAATGCCCCTGCTGTCTTAACAGTGACTAAAGAATGACATTGTGGAGATCCAGACTTCCTGTTTCAAAATAATTTCCATATCAAACATCCTCAGTCTTCTAACTGCTAACCCTGGAAATTCAGCCTTACATAGTCAAGTTAAGCTGGGCTCATCCTTTTGCTACTATATCATTTGCCTAGTGGCCAAATTCTGCCCTCAGTGGAACTTGTGCAGCCCGATAGTCAAATTATTCCTTCAGTGACACCTGTGTAACCCTAGTCCCTTCAATTAGTTTGCACAAGTAAGACTGATCAGTCCTATAATTGGGAGTTAATAAACAATCCTGTTAATGATGCAAAGGCAGTAAGAGAATTCTGCTCACTTCTTTTTGACTGTATTGGTTCTACAGTCCTAATAAAAAGCAGTAAAACCCCTTTTTATCTAAAGTAAAATAATATTCTGAATACATTGAAAGAAAAGATCTGTTGAGTAAAAAGGTACCATTTAATTCCTATTTATGTATAACCTTGGTCACCAAGATGGACTTCCCATCCCAACAACAGCCTCTTCTCATTTCTGTAGCAATTCAATGTGTATTACAGAAGTTAGATTACAGAAAAGACCTATTAAGTCAACCATTCTATCTCCCTGCCAATGCAGGATTGTTCCCTACAGTGCATGTAGGCAACAATATGCCTAAAGAAGGACAAATTATAAAATCAACCCACCATAATTTGGGATTTGTCATCCAGTTATGTGAAAAGATTGGAGTAATTTGCCAACATAAAGCTGGTCTCATACAGTGTACTGTCGACAGCTAGTATTGTAATGATAATGAACCTATCTCTACAGAACTGACACAGTTGCATAAAGTGGTTTTTGAATCTGATATTAACAACAGACACCCAAAACAAAACTGAAATATTCTTATACATTTAAGGATTTAATATAAATAGGTCTTTAGAAATACAAATGAGCCAACTGATGTAGGAAGGTTTTAAAATCAGACAGTAGAAGTTTGCTTTTTGCTAAATCTTCTTCAGGAAAAAAAAAAGTTGCATGAAATTTAAGTAAACCAACAACTGGTTTGGACATTTTAAAGTTACAATATGATGGCCCCACACTGATATTTGGAAGTTTCATATCTGAATCTTGTATAGAAGCAGTGCTCTATTTTAAGAGTGAAAGGGAAGGGAAGAGGTGGAGATTGGTCAATTGGAAAGGAATTTTGTTTTGAATATACTGGGACAAATGCCTCTCAGGTTTAACTCCCAACAGAGAGGATTTTTCACTTATAATATTACATTAAAGACAAAGATTCAACACCCTGGTGCATAAGAGAGATATGTGAATAAACCAAAACTGGACAGGAAATAGTGGAATACTTGGGAGCCATCACAACATGATAGATATGTGACCCCAAAAGCTTGGGAGAAGATCTGGGCTTAAGAGACGCCTAGAGGAAGGGGGGGAAAAGAGGAGGGAATCACCAGAGCCCCAAGACATAACAAGATATGGCAAAGTGGAGAGAAGGATGACTCTCCACAGGAAAAAGAATGATTAATTACATCAAAGGCAGCAGAAAGATCAAGAACAACAGACAAGTGTCCTTGTGATCAGGGCAAGTGGAAGGATGTTTCGTGCCCTAGACAAAACTTCCACCTTGCGCCCCCCTCCCCGAGCCCCCGCCCCGCGGCGGCAGCTCCCCCCCCCCCCCACCCTGAGGGCCCTAGGAGGAACAGAGATCTCCCTCTCTAGGAAGCTCTTTCATTCTGGGCTCTGCTAGCCCTGTCCTCCCCACCTATACAACCTTTCCTCCCTGGCTTTTATCAGGGTAGCCAGGTGAGGGCTAATTGGTTCCTTACATCCCCGGCCTGTCCCTCTGATTTGCTAATTCTTCAATCAGCCATCATGGAGGGAACGGGACACGAATTGAGGCTTCAGTGATCAGGGCTGACCTACCTGTCAAATCTTAGCACTCTGTTATAGTCCTCCATGACTTAGCTAAGCAGATGTGACCTTGGTGAGGGTGATTATGGTGGCATGAGATGGGTGAAAGCTGCACTTAAGGGATTTAGGGAGGGAGCTTCGGGACAAGTAGTTCAGGCAGTAGAAGTCAGCATGCTCAAAGATTTTGGAGACAAAAAGGGAGGAGAGAGGCAGATGGAGTCAAATTAAAGCATTTTTCAACTACACATGCTTGTCTATAGCCAGATAGAAAGGAACCAAAAGGGAGAGAATGGTTAAAAATGTGAAGATGCTAGGAAGAGCAAGAACAGGCAGGACATGAGGATGAAGTTGCATGATTAGAAGCAGATACCAAGATAAAGACCTTGGAACTAGACCTGGGTGAAATTTTGTAAGCAAGTAGCTTTTTCTTCAAAAATGCAGTTACAGTCACAACCCAAACCTATTGATGAATTTGACATGAATTTGCTAAATTGTTTTGTTCCCACCTTCCCCACCCCCCAAAAAAGAAAAAAAAATCAGGACATAAGCACAAGGAGGAAGAGGATTCACACCCTGCACAGTAACTTGCCATGTAGACAAGCCGTGAGACAGGTCATCACTGTAGAAGTTTTAATTGCCTAAATTAACAACATGGGGAGGAGGAAATAGGAAGAGGACATTAGGCTTCAACATTAGGAGAAAAAAGGGGAAGGGAGCCAAAGGTCAGTAGATGTTGGCCTTTCAAAAGGGGAGAGGAGAGCTGACTAGGTTAGAAGTGAGAAGAGAAAAAAGTGTGTGAGGGAATTCAGAAATGAGAAGAGTGGGCTCAAAGGAGCCTAACAATACTGCTGTGCCATTTAGGACAAAGGAGTGAGGAAAAGAGGAGTTCATTTCAGGAAGGAACATCAACTAAAGCAGAGTCAGAAAGTCAGGTTTTAGTGAGAATGAGGAGATGAAGGTATTATGGAGCAAAGCAGTTTTCTTGGAGATGGAGCATATTTTCCACTTCTAGAAGGAATAGAGAATAATAATAGCAGGAGAATACTCAAGGGTGGGCATGAAGCTGGCTTAATCATCCTGACAAAGAGAAAATTATGCTTTCCACATATTATACAGCCTATACAGTAATTAACAGACCCTATACAAAATAGGATTTATATTCTTTTCAAATATTCCAAGAGGCAAAAAACTATTATATGCAGAAGAGCCTATTTATACAAGTATTCTTTGGGTATAGACATTAAGCAAAATACAAACCTCCCACATCATCTCCCTTGCATTCTTTAAAAGGATTTCAGTGGAATATTAAGGATATTAACCATCCTACAACTTTTAAAAATGTCTCCTTTATTAAGAAAGAAAATTTTGTAACTACCTTAATTTAGGAAACATCTAAATACCAGTAAACATTAAAAAAGAACGGATAACAACAAGTAAACAGGGACTACTTGTCCTTATTTTCAAAGTCCTCCACAATTTAGTTCCTCCCTGCCTACCTAGCCTACCTGTCCAGGCACTCATTTATTTAGGGGGAGGAAGGATAGCTTAGTGGTTTGAGCATTAACTTGCTAATCCTAGGGTTGTGAGTTCAGTCCTTGAAGGAGCCATTTAGGGATCTGGGGCAAAAATCTGTCTGGGGATTGGTCCTGCTTTGAGCAGGGAGTTAGACTAGATGACCTCCTGAGGTCCCTTTCAATCCTGATATTCTATGATTTCACATCACAAGGTTTCCTCTATCTTTGCTCCACCAACAGGTGTCAACCTCAGTCACCCACTTCTCCAACAGGTATTTTTGTCCCACCCCACCCATTAGAAGTGGGCAAAGCTCCCAATAATTTCTGTATCTTCAAAGTCCCTCCTCAAAACCTACCCTCTGCCAGAATGAATGCTGAACACTACAACTCGATAACCATTAGGCAAGCGATTTGTAATCACTGCTACCAACTGGTTATGAATTGCACACATCCTATTACATTTGTTACCCTATTTCTCCTGCACTCCACCATGGTCCACTTGTTTCTCTGGTCCTTTTGTGAGTTGTCTTTTAGATTGAAAATCCTTGGGGAACAGAAGCTGTCATTTATTATATGTTTACAGGCAATACTTAGCACAGTGGGGCCCAGCCTAGTTGTGGCCTTTAGGCATCACTGCCATATATTATCCAGCAAATATTTGCTATATCCTATGCTACTTGTCGAAAGGTAAATACCTAAAAAAACTTATTTTTTGGAGATGAGAAAGAACCTAACCTCTTGCTTTCTGGCACACTGACTGGCAATCTTAATATCGTATATCTATGCTTCTCTGAGAAGTCTCTCAACTTTCTATCAGCTTTATTTTTAAACCAGCTAGTCCCATCTCAGAAATACTGAATTATTTGACAGTGTCTGGAGTATCCTCTTGAAGAAATTGGATATTTAGCTTCTAATACTGGTGTGATTCTTATATCAAATCATGCACTAGTATATACCTGGCTAGAAATATAAGATATTAACAATCAATTACCCAGTACAGACTCCCAATTTATATGTTAAATTGAACAAACACTTTATTTTTTAAATCAATGAGATATACCGCAATATTTGAAACAAATGACAATGGGCAGTTACCCCCCTTCTGCCCTCCATCCCCTGCAAGTTTTGGGGGTATGCATATAAGGCATATATTAAAGTAATGACTATCAAACATGACCCTAACCAAAAAAATAAAAAATAAAAAACCCTTTAAACAGAGCAATTGTTCTTCAGATAGAAATTAAAGTCTCTTCAGTAACTAATCATTGGTGCTTCCCAATAAACAAAAGCCTAATCTGAAGAAATCCATCATCACTTCTTGGGCACAAACAACTCTGTTTTATACCCATTGCTTTTTTTAATTTAGAAAGAAAGTTAGTCATATGTTTTTAACAATGGGCTAGCCCACTAATGTTTGATGGTTATATCCACAATTGTGCCAAATACTTTTTTAAATTCAAAAAAGTAACAGACATTTTTAAAATTCTACAAAAACAGAACTCTGACTATAGCACAAGAACCTGAAACAAGAGCCTAACAATCACTCAGATTATTGAAGAGCAAATAAACTTGAAGCAGAGATATCAACAGATGAAGTACAAAATGTTAAAAAGGACCTTACAAAATGTAAATCTCCAGGACTCTACAACTTTAGCAGCAAGTTATATAAATCTTTTCAGGAGCTTCCAATGCCTCAAATATTTCAAATGTGCCAATTATCACGAGAACAGAGAAAAATTGCCCAATTTCTGGGTGAAACTATATCCATGAAAATGATTTAAAAAAACCCAGAACTGCACTTCATAATAGTCAATGTAATTTATCTAGACAGTAAAATATTGATAAAAGTAATAGCAAATCAACTCTACTAAACAGAGCTAATTCACACTGACCAACATGGTGTTATTCTAGGGACAGCAATTAGTCACAGGAACTGCCATATGGACCAAATCTATAGTCCATATAGTCCTGTATACTGCCTGTGGCAATAGCCAGCAGCATGTGTATCAGAGGAACTCCACAGTAGACAGTTATGGGGTAACTTACCTCCCAAGAAGATCTCAGACTAATCTCTAGTAGTTTGAGATTCATTTAATCCCTGAAACATGGTTTTAATCTCTTCCAAAACTCTTTTTGTCAGTATCAACTATACATATCTCAATATCCTTGTTATCCGTATATATGTCCAACCATTCCTTGAATCTCGAGAAGTTCTTAATCTCAATGACATCCTGTGGCAATGGATTCCACAGTCTAATTACACTTGTGAAAAAGTATTTCCTTTTATCAGTTTTGGCATAGCTACCTTTCAATTTCAATGAATGTCCCCTTGTTCTTGTGTTATGAGAAAAGGAGAACAGAAGCTCACAATCTATTTTATATAATATTTTACAAACATTAAAATGTCAACTATCCCTTTTTTTTAATGGCCAAAAGTGCAATTCCTCTAGCATTAGATGCGGAGAAGGTGCTTAGAGACTATCCTTTTATAGTATAATTGAAATCTAATTGCATACAGGTTTAACTTACATCAAATTGTTCTACAATTCTACATGTAAATTTCTTTATTTGAATAGCTGTCACTTAGAGCTATTCTCCTTTCAAGAGTAGTACAAGGTGAAAGTGTCCTTTGTTATTTCTTCTGTTTGCTCTTTTCATTGAATCTCTTGCAAAAGCCAGACTTTGTGTCCTCTGCCACACAATGAGATTGAATTCTGCAGCAAGCATGCCTAAATTCTGCATCAAGAACTCCTAAATTCTACTCTAATGTTAATTTACTGTAGCTCCATGAAACACTCTTCATTTCCATCCCTCTTACATCCAAACACACACGCTTAATGGCCACACTTGAAAATATTCATTGGTGTGTAATTTGTCAATGACTATTTTTGAGGATAGATTTTGCACGTCTGTATGTATTCTACAGATGCCCCAGCTATACAGGACTCTGCTATTATGATGTTATCAGCATAGGCCAGTTCAGAATCTCCTTCCCCAACTTTGTATGTGCTAGGGTGAGAGAAGCTTGCAGTCAGCTTCCACAGTTCATCTTCTCAGCTCTGCTTAATTCTGTAGGGTAGTTGTACAGCCTGGACTTCTGGCTCCCCACATACCCTGGATATGAAATGGGCACTAATTCTGGCACTGACACCCTCTTTTCCCCCTAACCATTCACATTTCTGCAGCCCTGTTCCACAGAACAGTAAAAGATGCACACTCTGTAATATAATTTATTTCCAATTATGGGGAAATATTAAAAGCAAGTTGCAGGTGCAGGAAGATTGGGAGAAATAACAAAATGCTAGGCACCTGCTGATGGCAAAATAATGAATTATGCAGTTGGGAGTGTGGGGAAGCTAGATTCTGTGGTATCCTGGAAAATTCCCAAATTCCACAGTCAGAGTCCACTCGGCCCTAAGTGAGATGTCTGGGGTCATTCACCCCTCTGAGCCATTTTTTCAGATTCTTAGAAGGAGGTTGCCCTATACATGAGATTTTCTTTGCAACAATAAGAATTAGAAACTTATATTTTTAAATGAAAGCTGAGATTCTGGACCATGATTTCTGTGACAAAGGGCAAATTCCGGTGCAAATTCCATGACTGTGGAATTGCAGAATACACATTGCCCGGGCAATAATTATCAGAGATTCTTCAGAGATTCAGAGCATCACAGTTCATAATAAAGAATATAACTTTGGAGATGACATCCTGCTTTATTTCAGTGAAACACAAGCCTTCATTCAAAACCTTAAAGAAGTTGTAGTAAGCTACTACACTATACTCAGTTTTTATATAAATATGACCAAGTAAGAGGCAATGCTCTTACGCATCTAGCGAGAAGCTCATTATTTTCCATGATGATAGTTCTCCCCACCCCAAGAGTTTTAAACACTCCGGGTTACAAATTTCACCCCCTATTTAACTAAACTATTTCCACTTAACCTGTATCCCCATCATGTGCCTTACATCACGATGTACAACAAGGGTATAATTTATTATCTCTGTATGGCTGAGTCAGCTTAATTAAAAAAAAAAAAAAGTTCCTCTTCCCACGTGTGGATTTCCTACAAGTCCTCCTAGTACTTTTTGCCTATTCAGGATGAAAAAGGCACTAGAGAACTTATGAAGCAATTTTATATTCAGCATAGATCAAGAAATCAGTTTGTTAAACCTTGAAAGGTAGAAAACTAGAAGGCAGCATTACGTTTGAACGCAGAAGTAAATTTACTTTACTTTACTGGAATTTCTATATTTACCTATAAGTTAGACACTTCCCAGACATGCCTGCAACTGAGAAATTCCACAAGCAATTAAAGAAACACATAGATGGTGGCCTAATCTAAATATGCTCCTAGCTCTGCTGTACACATTTTTCACTGAGAAATATTTGCAAGTATACATCCCAAGTTCTGTTTCCCGCATTTGAGTGAATGATAAATAATAGCAGAAAGCACATTAATAGCCCTTGAAGCCTGTATTTTCAACACTTCATGATGCAGAGACTTTACTATTTTTCTTCTTTTTTGAACAAAATGAATCTACAGCTACATTTAAAATGCTTTGAATATAAATATCAATCTCCCTCACTCATGTATTGTTATGGAGCTGCTATTATTAGATACACCAATTTTGGACATTGATCCACCATTTCATACATACAACATTGACAACTGATTCAGTATTTAACCCTCTATTATAGATTCTGGCAATCAATCCAAAGGACTTACCCAGTCTTAAACAAAGAACATAATGCCTGCCAGGAACAAAAAAAATATATCTTACATCTAACAACTGTCCCAACAAAGCCCACCCTATAGATATAGAAATGTGAAGTCTAAACCTGCTATTATCTAATGAAAACATCACCACATTAACACTGAAGAAAATTGTTATCAACTATGTCGGAGACACAGAAATATCCTGGGGCTTCACTAGAATGCTAAATTAACTGACCACTTTAAACTTTAAATTGTACCTCAGTTATGCTCAAGTCAATCAGTGACGAAAAATATTATTTTAGAATTTGGTATTTAGATATATAATGAAAAGCAGGTGTACGTGAGGGAAATTATCTAAAATTATTACTATGTTATTTATTAATAATTTTTTTAATTCCCTCCCAAAACTAGAGAACCATGTTTACAGAGTTAAGATGTAATAGTTTTCCTTTTACTACTACAGTCTTATAACATTCAGTCCTCCCTGACTCCCATGTAACTCTCTGATTTTTTTTTTTACCTTGAATGCAGTAAAAATATAATTAATACAAAATGTGATTGTTGAAAAAACAGAATAATTTAGTAAAATCAACATCTCCTCATTAGGTTGACTTTAAATGTCACATATGTGGTTTTATAGTCAGCCGCCATTAAAAGGAGACTATGAATGGCTTATCTTGCTGTAATGTGCATAACAAGTTTGTAAATATTTGGAAACACTAGCTGCTTTGTGAGTGGGATATGTGACTATGCAATAGAGAGTAGCATTGAAATGACAGTATGAAGCCTCTGCAGCAAGCCCCTTGCCGCGATGTCAGACGTGACAGATTATTTTCCTTATCTCTCTACCTTTTTCAGAATTTTTTTTTTCAGGGTATCCATATATTTATTTCTCACCATTTCCTCCTCCTGTTTTCTGATCTTTCTGGAACATCATAACAAAAGCAATGTGCCAGTTACAGCTGCTTTAAGAAAACATTTTTAAAGCGAATTTTGCCTAATCAACTATTCCAATTCCTTCTGTTCCCTTATTTGGAAGCCAAAAGGCTCACTCTATAGAGTTACAGTACCAGTTTTTTAAAGAGGGAAAAAATAACCCTGATTTTTTTCCAGAAGACAGTCAGAGGAAACGAATTTTAGAAGATATGTTTAATCAGAGGATATGGCTGAAGTGTGGAATGGACGAATAATCAAAGATAGTAGACAAAATACAGAGTACATTTAATTTTAGATGCACCTTCTACGTTTCTCTTACAAAGGTTCTCTATCATATCTGTGCTATTCTACACTGTGTGTCACAACCAGTGTCTCTGTGTCAATAGCACTTCACTTTCACAAAAAAACATATTTTTGCCAGAGTTCTCTTAGCTCAATTCTTGATGCACCTACTTCAATTACTAAGAAGAAACTAAACAAAAGTCAAGGGTAGTCATATTCCGTCAACAGGGGGAAGAAAAGCTGATGTACAATGACTATAAATAGATCATTTGGAATATAAATGAGAAACAACTATCAAACAGTTTTTTGAATGAGATCAAAGGATGCATTACACATAAAAATCACTGTGGAAGGCACTCATTTATAGTTTGCTATATGCAATATTATTTTAATGTGCAGATTGATTGGAAAAAGTAGCCTGAGTATGAAAAATGCTTAGTGAAATGACTTGAACATGACAACACATGTTTACACATACACCCCACCCCCAAATAGGAGTCCTTGGGTTACAAGATTTAAACAATTGGAGAGCTCATTTCCAGAAGTTGCATTATTAAATACCTGTCCAGATGGACATCTCCTTCATTAACTTTTTTGTCTCTCCCATGTAGAAGATTCCCAATGCATGCTTTTAGGTCTCATTATAACATTAGATAATATCTCATATTAATGCTAAATGACAGACACATAAAGGCACATATGAAATACTAAAGATATTTGAGAAGCCTTATCTTGTATTTTTATTTAATTGCTTTCGACTTATAACAATAGGAAAGTACTGGGCTGTGGAGGAACAGCACTAGCCCAAACAACAGACGATGTATCTATTATCTCACTTCCATGAAGGTCATCGACCTATGACAGTTGGAGTAGCAGAAACATTAGAAATCATGTGCAATTTAATCTTTACACAAATAAAGGAAAAGTATCACAATGCCTGAATAATGAAGAGTCTCTCAGAGAAAAAGAAAAGTCTGTCCCTGAGGATATTCTTCATTTTCTTTCCTGAACTGTTCCAATGCGTTCACACTATGAGATTCACTCACTGTGCTGACACACGTATTAATAGTATTTTGGCTGGAAGAGTGTAGATGTTCAAAAGTGATTGCAAAGTGCAGCTGTGACTCAGTTCTCCTTTCATTCATTCATTACTTCTCCATGTCAACTCAGGGAGACTATTGTTCACCAAAAAACTGTCATCATGATTGAAATTAACTGTTTTTTCTCCTATTTCAACCAAGAGCGTTTTCATGTTCTGGAAAGCAAGGAACATGCCAGATGAATCTTTTAGAATGTCAGTGACAAAAATTGCCACAGCTTACAACTAACCAAAAAAGTCAACAAAATATAGAAATGTGTGTTCTGATAAAAGAGCAATTGTATGGATTATGTTCATATATCAACCCTTATTTCTATTTTTGATGGAATATTTCCTCCCTTATTACTACATAATGATTAAAAAACCTCCCTAGGTAATACCATCCCCACAGCCCAGTGAGTCAGTACCTGTGTGGATAGAGAAAAATGCAGGTTTCTTCTCAGCTAAAATTGAATTGTTATTCCAATCAGAAAGGAACAAGGAAAAGTAACATTTAAGTGCGTCTATCCAAGTGAAAGAAAAGTGAAAATATTCATAAACTTCCTGTCATTTACTGGGAAGACACCCACACTATATAAAATTATTTTTGCAAGAGAATTTAATTGTTGACCAACAGGCTTGGTCTATACCACAAAGTTATGCCAGCATGACTATGTCAGCTAGGAGTGCAAGAACACCACACACACACACACACACCTTCCCTCCCTGGTATAGCTATGTTGGCAAAACCTCCATCCTTCTGTCAGTATAGCTAATGTCATTCAGTCAGGTGGTTTTACTATGCAGAACTCCTCCTTCTGCCAGCTTACGCTGCCTCTATGCTAGGGGCTATGCCAGCATAATTATACTGACATGGACTCTAATGGAGATATGGCCACAGAGCGGTCTAAATCCTCTGTCAGTGTAACTTCATTGACTTCGGCAGAGTTACACTAGCAGAGATTTTACCTGATGATTCACTTTTAGAACAGGTTCCAATGTATCTGTTTGCAAACTGCAAGTCCCTGCCTTTGTATGCAGTTTAACCCTCCTCTCTGGATAAACACTCAGCCACTTTTCCCTCCATATTGGAAGCCATAACTCATGTTTTTCTCCAGAACTGCCATTACTCTCTCTCTAGGAATGAGAGAATAATAATTAGAGCAGGACAAAGCACAGGATTTCCACCTTGAGGGAAACTGCAAGATATCTGAATTTGGTTTCATCTTGAATTGGGATTAGAAGTCAAAATCTCAGAATTTTTCACAAAATAAAATACCCTGAAATATTTTCTTATTACCTTGAACATTTTGTTTAGACTTGTGTTATATATTGTATTTATTATAAAAGTTGAAACAATATAGTCAAAGCAAAATTATGCTATATTTTCCCATCAAAATTTGACAAAATAGATATACATTCCCACACATCATCTCAGGTTTATCAAATGAGCATTTTCTGATGCAGACCTGTTTTGTCAGAAAATTTTCAACCAGCTCTAACAATTGTTATATAAAATATAAAATTTTCAAGGCAACCATAACTCACAAGAATTTCTTAAGACTAAAGAGACATGCCACTCCACAAGAAGCTAGCCTCATTCCCGCACCCCAAGCATTGACAGTTTATCCCACTAAAAGCCAGATTTTCCAACTGCTGGTCCATGACACAAAGGCAAGGTGAGGAGCTACGAATCTGACCAACTTTTTTTAATGAAAGTGACATTTTCTTTCACTCATAAAAGAAGAGAGAGATTTACAATCTGTTTTTGCTGTTGCTACGGAGTTATATTTTGATGTAAAGAAATAATTGTGACAACCCATTCATAAATAATAGCACTCTATATAGAAAGTTCAGGCAAAACCTAGATCCTATTTCTTGAAGGTGCCTTTCTATGAAAGCAAAAATTCACTAACTGAAGTACATCTGCTCTTTAGTACAGTTGTCTGTCTCTAGCAATATATTGGGACAAATAATTATTATATTTAACTTGTGTGTTTAGCTAGTTGTATCCTGACGTAGCTGGAATGTGAAAGAATGACATTTCAAAAAATGAAAAGATTAATTTATTCTTCCAAGGTAATAAAATTTAAAATATTTTATTTGTTTCGAGATAAAATATTGTGGGTTAAATTATGGCTGACCCTGAACATACTGGGGGTGGGAAGGAAAGAGAACACAGATAATTTGTCCCCACAACTGTGGAATTCCATGCATAGATAACCATAATTTAGCTGCACTCCCTCAGGATTGCTGGGTGCAAGTGTGTGTAGTGCTACTGGTAAAGTGGACAGCTCTGTGTGTGAAGGAGGTGGGACCATGGGCACTGACTGCCCACTGTGCTCTGGTTCATGATTGCAGGCAATGCTTCACAGAGAAAACTTTGATTATACCTTTTCTACATGCATCAAATACCACTGCTCAATACACAGACAATGCTTCTAAAAACTGCCACTCAAATCACAGTAATGTTTACTTAGCACCTTGGGGTCAGTTTTTCCACTTTTCAACCAGCTCTAACAATTTGAAAATTTTATATTTTATATAACATTTTCAAGGCAACCAGCATTCAGCTCAGTCTGATTCAGCTCAGGCTTCTGGCAACATCTAATTCACACAGGGCATGCTCATGCTTAACTGGAACATTAGCATATTTCTCCCCTATATTTCCACAGTCACATTCTAGTATTTTCATTCCTGTCCTTAAGAAGAATTGCGCATTCTTCTTTTCCCTCAGCCTCTCTGCTGCTAAGAGGCATAATTTCATCCTAGATACAGATGCAAAAATCTCTCAAAACAGTTCTTGTGCAAATATATCCCTAGCACAGTCAACTACAATTTATGAATATTGGAGGATACTTATAGCAGCACAAAATTAGAATGTATTATAAGCTGCAAAGTTCAACAGCCTAAAAAGAGAAAAATTGAAAAAAAAAATTCCATTTATACTTCATGTAGGTTTTACCTCTCTTTGAAGAAAGAGGTAAAGTTGTGTGGATAAACAGTTAGCAAATCTCAATACTGAGATTTCAGAAGGCTTGCCTTTTGTATAATGGAAAGAGATAAATGTAAAACTGTTTGTTGTTGTTCCTTAATGATGATTTTTGAGGATATGGAGGGAGAAAATATTCTGGTTTTTCAACATAACAAGAAACCTTAAAATTTTAGTTTTTGACAAACAGTTTTATTTTTCTTTTTTTTGGTGGTTACTCTGTCTCAAAATTTTAAGAGAAAAACATTTTCAGTCAATTTTTTCATTTTGTAAAAAGGCCACTTTTCTTTAAAACAAACCAAAAAAAAGTAATGAAGATTTCTACTTCAGCTCTGCTTACAACTAAACCTGAAAGCTAGTTACCCAGGAAATGCTACTGCAGAAGGTGTAAAGCTTCAGACTCTGATGGTGAAAAAGTGTGAGGTCATATTAGTTTAGCAGAAGGCTTTTGAATCTCTGTAAACCAAGACACAATACAAAGCTAGCTCAATGTTCAAATATGGTGCACACCAAAGTTTAGGAATGTTTGTATGAGTCGTTTTGGTTTGGGATAGTGTCTTTATGGCTCTTAATTTTCTTGATTGGGACAGGACTTATTTAAAGTCCGAACATTGCATTGTTGCCGTGCAACCATAAAGGACAACAAGAGTTTTGTTTACCCTCTCCATATCACCATTTCTTTTACTAAAATAATAAAGTGGGGTATCCTGTGGCTCAAGCAACACTGCAGTAGGCATCCATGTGCTTATCATTTCTAACAGAAATATCAAGATGGCAATAACCAAGCATGCTCTAAACCTTGCTACATGACATTGTCTCTCCTTGACACATCTCAACCCTCAAATCAATGACAAATGTAATTATAACCTTCCCATGTATAAAGATGCGTTTATATTAATTAAGAGTACTCTAAACTACTTGCCAGCACAATCCACTTGTGTAAAACAGGGTCAGGTGGGTCAACCTATGAATCTCTGTTTTTTCTATTCCTTTATTATTGTGATTGGTCAGCTAAAGTGTATGGGTTATTTCTGGTCCTTCATTGGCTGGCTGAAAATTGTGTCACCAGGACGGGGACAATCAAAGATGACCACAAAAACACTTCTGATGTGGACCCTTTACACCGACACTTTTTTTTTAAGTAAAAATTGACTTTCTGAGGGCTTGTCTACACTTATAGCACTACAGCGCTATAGTGCTTAGTGAAGACACTACCTATACCTCCCATTGGCATAGGTACTGCACTTCCCCAAGAGACAGTAGCCAAGTCAACAGGAGAAGCCCTCTCATGGATTTATCACGGTCTATACTGGCAGTTTGGTCAGTATAACTGCATTGCTCCGGGGTATGGATTTAATAGTGTTGACCATGGTTGAGCACGCAGAGGGCCAGAGTAGAGCTCTGTGAGGTTTAGAAAAAAATCAGACTTGGGAACAAAGCTAAGTGAGCTTTTTGTTGTCCCTCTGCACTGGAAAGACTTTTCTGTGAAGAAATCACTTATATCAATGTTCTTAAAATATGAGACAAGGTACATGAGGCAATATCTTTTACTGGACCAACTTCTGTTGGTGAAAGAAACTTTTAAGCTTACACAGAGCTGCTCTTCTACAACAACATTGCAAACTTAAAATATGAATATCGTTAACAGAATTAAATTCACAGTTTCATTCAAACTCATTTGTAAACATTGTTTGGTAGTATTTGTTCAGTTCTATTCTTGAGTACGCGGAGAGCTGTTTTTTGACTTTCCACTTGACGTGATTGCTCTTTTACAATTTGCTGAGCACAGTTCAAGCACACCTGCTTTTACTCAGTGCAGATGTCTAGATATACCAAACATCTGAGGCTAAAGATCATTAATTTTCCTCAGTGTTTTTTGTTTAAATTAACGCAATATTTTATATTTGTCAACTTTTCTCATCACATACCTACTTATTGTATAGCTATATACACATGTAATCCAGACATGCTGAACCAGTGAAAAATACACAGAAATTGGGCTTGGTTTTGGCTTAATTGGCTTGTGAGTTGCTCGTTGGCTAGTTTTTGGCTTCTGGCAGCTTGTTGCTTCTTTTTTTTGATGGGCTCCTGGCAAGCAGGGGCAAGCGGGGGGGGGGGGGGGGGGAAGAGAATCAGTGGTGGACAGCGGGCCCACCACAGTCCTAGACTGCATGCTAGTGGGATCTAGTCACAGAGTGTTCTTAGGGATTGGCTTGATTTTTGACTTATTGTGAAGTCAGAGTGCTTATTTACTGCGTGAAAGTTGGAACTGTGATTGTAATCTAGGACAAGATTTCTATATGCAATAGACAAAACATTACTTATGTTTGATGGAATATAACATTCTATATTTTTAATTAATATAAAAGCTTATTTTATGCTGGAAAGGCCCTTGATCTTGTTGTTTTAGTTCATTTTCCTGTAAAGGAATTAATAGGAACAAGTTGTGTATATTCATATTGTTTTGAGGAAAAATGTTAAAAATCCCAACACAGAAAGATTTTTAAAAATTGCCACATTTGGGATCCCAGGAAAACATTTCTAAGGCTTAGGTATAACAGATGGGGAAATAAAAATGAAAATTGCTTACCGCTTTCACCTTGTACACATGACCAAAAGATAGAATGGTGCAGTCAAATAGGACATTGAACTGGGAGTCAGGAAACTTGATGTGAAATCCTAGCCCTGTTGAAGTAAAAGACAAAAACCCTTATTCAACTTCAGTGGGGCTAGGATTTCATCCCTGGAAAATACTGCTGACTCTGACACTGTTCCAACCCCATGTTAAGCGATTCTACCCAAAATCCAAGTTGTAGAATGATTTGGAATTAATTGAAATTGAACATCATAGTCAGATTTCTGGCAGATGTCAAATGGGAATAAGCCAGGATTTAGGATACCCTAGATTGCTTCTCCCCAAAGCATTAAAAACTCTATAGAATAGTTATACAGTACAGTGCATGTGAAAAATTAGCCGTTGTAGACCCTGATCCTGCAAATAGTTCTCTGCATGCTTAACTTTACATGAGTATTCCTATTTAAATCAACTACATTAACATGCATTAAATTAAGCGTGTGTACAACGAACTGTTTGCCAGATGAGGGTCTTAATTACTTTTAAGATGTTGAATTATTTTTCTTCAAACTAGACTCATTGAGATCTGCATATCTACCCAAACCAGAATTTACGGGCTTCATCTGTTTTAGTTATCTGAGTGCAATATTTCTTAGTATAAAAACAGAGAAAAATATGTTTGTTCACATTTCCTCACAAACATCAACATTTTAAATCAGCATTGTATACTGTATATATTTAAAGAGTGATTTTTTGCGGTCTCTCATTTCTTCCTATACTTAAATAGTAAATAACTTACAGAATAGTGGGATATATGCATTCAAATTCAAGGTGATCTACACATAAAAATTGTTTGTTTCCTCCTTTATTTACTTATGATGTATAAATACATAGGAGCTGAATGTTTTTCCCAAGTGTCCCCTTGGCTTCCCCCCCAAAAAAGATTTTATGGATGATTTTAAAATTAGTTGGATGATGACAACATAAGTAACAAGAAAGTCACACCTGAACAAATCAAGTGGAGAAGAGTTTTTACAAAGATTGTTTAAATGTCTTTGATTTTTGCTAGCTTTTATTTAATTCAAATATTTAAACAGTAGCAAAAGATCTCTTTGTAGAAGATCCAATAGCCACACCATGCCAATTGAGGCTAAGAAAGATATTACTCCAGTTCCAGGTCCTCCAGCAAATCCAAGGAAGGGGTATGGAGGGGGGTGGGGACTTTCAGGCATACTTTACATATTGTAAACACACACACACACACACACACGTATGTAACCCCACAATCCCATTTTCTTTTTCTTTGCAGGTCACCCTTTAAACTTGCCAATTACACCTTTGCAATTACATATTATTACAAAAACAACAAGGAGTCTGGTGGCACCTTAAAGACTAACAGATATTATCTTCACTTTCCTATACATAAAATAAGAAACAGCAGGAGAGTACTACAAACACAGAAATAACACTGTGTAGTAACCTAAGGCAATTGAAAGTGGCAAATGTTGACCTTCTGATGGTCACAACTACTTTTCTGGTTCACATAGTTTTAGGATATGCCTAAACAAGAAGAGCTGTGCATGGGCCAGCCTTCTTCCTTAGCTAGCTGGGGCTGGTAACAATAATGAAATCAGCACTGAACAGGCTTCATAACAGTTTAACAAGCCGAGTACATACCCAGGGTCTGTGCCAGGATTACCCACTCTAAAGCCCGGGCTGCACTGACTTCACTGCTACTCTTATGTGCACTAGCTGGATTCAGCTAGCTCTGGTAGGCTAGCCTGTGCACAGCTTTTGCTGTGTAGACACACCCTAAATCATTAATTCAAAGCCCTGCAAGGACGAATGGACTAAAAAGGCACTTCTCTTACCGGTTTAGAAGGATTGAGGTGATACTGCTATACGTACTAACATAGGCTACAAAGAGGATTCCCAAAATACTTTCATGGGGTCTACTCGTGTAGTCAACAGGAGTCTGTGTGGGACTGAACCAGTCCTGGGGTTTAGGGGGTATTTTTATACATGCAGCCCTAATGCAGCTTCAGGAACATGCTTGGAACCGATACATAGCAGTTTTTCATTTCTTACAGAATTGCAGTAGGAACTGCACATACGTGCCTAACTGTAATAGTATAATAATATACTACAGATAAAGCACACCGAATTAAAACATTATCAGGGGATTCTATTTAGTACACAGGCTAAAAATGTGCTGATCCTTTTCAAAAACAAAGAGCTACACTCTAATGGCAACAGTATCAGAACAGGTTCCTGATTCCTAGCATATGGCGAAACAAAATTCTGATAGATTTAGCAGTGCCAATATGGTAGCATTACGATTTAATGTAGGGTTGTGCATGTATGTTTATAGGACATACATTAAGAATTCCTTTAAAGCTACATTCGAGAGTAAATTCACATTAAACATAACATTTAAATGACAGTGAGTTTATGAAACAAAAAGCTGACAGAAGTAATGGAATACTCAACTGAGGCAGAAATTAAACAGTATGTTCTATAAAACCTGTCACAAAAAAAGCCCCTTCTACCAGTACTTTATCATCTTTCCTATTTAAGGTAGGATATGTTTCTATTGCTGGTATTTATTTGTTTTATGAGCATGTGTGACAAAATCTAGAGGGGGTTTGGTTCTGGTTACTTGTGGCTACTTCTTTAATAGAAGCATTCCTTGAACACCCACAGGGTGAAATACTAGCCCCACTGAAGTCAACGGCATAACTCTCAATGACTTCAGCAGAGCCAGGATTTTATCCATGATTCCTTTTGTTACCCAAGTCTTGATACAACAGGCTGTTCTTTCCCACCACCCTACTCCCTTTTAGTAAATTGTTCTCAAAACTTCTCTATGAGACCCCAAGCAAAATCTAAATGTAAAAGTGTGTTAAATGCCTAAAAGGTTATCTTGGCCACGGGTATCCTTTCAACATATTAAATATAAAACTTCCATGGTTTGCTGAAAACTCTAAAATAATTAGCAATGAATGATTAGAAGAAGAGAAATTACATCCTAGCATAGCCCTTCCCTTGAGAGCCCTGCGAGAAAATGCAGAGAAAGCCTGCTCAGTATCCATCTGCATGTCCATTTGCTTATGGATAAAGAGAAGAACAGTAACCTAATTCCCCCCAAAGCTTTTAAGTGCTAAACTAATCACTTAAAGTTTAAATAATAAAATATAATGCAATAGCTCATGGGTTGACCTATTTTGGCTCTAGGCATGCATAGATATTAGGGATTTCTTTAGGGTTAACTGAGGTATAATGACTATACTTTAGCAAAGGAAGATTTAACCCAACATGCTTTTCATGATCTTATTTAGGTTCTCAATCTTATATAAGGACAACATTAATCATAAAATATGAGAAACTAATACTTTAATTCCTTTTCTGCCAATCCTATCGAGCACATGTCCTCTGGCTCATTAGATATAGTTAAGTAGGCTTCGTTCATGTAAATATATATTTATCAGTTAAGGCAAAACCTGATCACCCCCTTGAAACTTTAGCCCCATTTACACTTGCAAAATTGATGCAGGATCAAGTTGAACTGGTCATGCTAAGCATAATTAAGAAGCTAGTATAAATAGCATAAGCAAACTCATTTACCTGGCTCCACTTTCCATTTTGAAGAGATAGGTTACATCTTAATTACAAGTGTTCATTTCCCTGTTGCATTTGGCAAACTTTAGCTAACACAGACTCTTCTACATGAGGTGAAGCTCACCAAATACACAAAACATTCCCTTAAACCATGTCAAAACTATGAAGACTATCTTCATTACTTGTCTGCCACCGGTGCAAACCCCGTTGGGGTAAACAGCTGAGTAAGCAGTCGTGTTGTGGCTAGTACTCTATAGCAATGTATATGGCTGAATATCTGGATTCTTAAGGTACAAACAAAACTCATATGGTAAGAAAAAGCTCGCGAGCTGTTACATAATATGACTTGGGTTTAATCTATCTAATAAGATTCCAGGATTGTCACTCTGTGTGTCATTCTGAAGCCTATTATGTCTGTAGAGTTAGTGTGAAGCAATGCAAGCAGCTACCAGCATGGTTAAAGGATTGTTTTGTTCATAATATTGCCAAGTTTTGCAGTCTATTACCCTACAGTTTTTAAGTTCTCAGCCATTTTGACTTTACGAATTACACCCACGCGGCATACAAACTATAGTAGGGCAGATATCTATGCCAAGCCAAGAGTCCAGACCACTATGCTATCAGGCAGTAACTCAATCACCACCCTAACACTAGGTAATTTGCATTGAACAGTTTCATTGGTTGCATGAGGGAGGCTGCTCAGCTGATGGATTACTTGGCCCAACTGCCACACTCATGCACTCAAATGCCATCTGCACAAAACACCATTAATCTCCCAGCACAACCTCCCCAGACACAAATCAACACAACAAGCAGACACAATAACCCCAAACACACAGAGCCACTCACTGCAGTACACATCCCTCAGTCACCACTCACACAAATCAACACAACCCTCCCAGCACAATGTCCCACTCTTACTCATTCTTACCAAAGAGCCATAGCCATGGATCATCACCAAGTTCGATCATCACTGGGCCTGTTACCATCCAATTTTTAAGTTCTCAGTCATTTTTGGCTTTCTGCCCTCCGTCCTCCTCGGACTTTAAATATTACACCCATGCAATAGCATGGGCTTTCACTTAATAGTACAGAATAACCTTAGACAAGACTTTTCATTTAAAAGAGTCTGACCGGAAACTGGATATGGAAGTTCCATTCATATATTTGATAGCCAGGTCATTACAATGAAGTAAAACTAAACAACTGTTCATAAGCCATAGAAGGAGTACATACATTAAGGACCACGTTTTCAAAGTGCTCATCTGCAAAAGCACACACGCATAGCAAGTCCATGCATATTTTTCACCTAGGTTTTGTGCACACCCTTTTAAAGATTTGGCCCCTAACCACAATAGGCCAGATTCTGCTCCTGGTTACCCTAGTGCAGTGGTTCTCAATTTATTTATTTTTTTGCAGACCTCTTGAAAATTGCTGTGGGTCTCGGCGGACCACTTAATGATCTTTCCAAATGTTGTTTGTACCATTAGTTAACTAGCGTAAAACGCTTTGGATAAAAGTGCTATATAAAAAAACCCCTTCATAATTAACTTTTTTGTTCTACAAATAAAAGCCCACAACTCATATTTTAATATCAGTAGTATTACCTTTCTAAAGCAATGGATGTGCCCGCTCACCCCCGCCACGGCAGCCCCCGAGCTGGGGCTGGCAAAGAGGGGGGCCTCCCCCACCACGGCAGCCCCTGAGCTGGGGATGGGAAGGAGAGCCATCTCTCCCTCTCTCCCCCACCATGGCAGCCCCCAGGCTGGAGCTGGGAAGGAGGGCCATCTCTTCCCGGCAGCCACAGCCCTGGAGCTGAGGAAAGTCACCTCTTTCTCTGGCCGCCGCAGCCCTGGATGTCCCAAATTCCCACCCCCCCTTCTCATCCCACTGCCCCCTCCCATCAACCTCCTATTCCCCCCAAGGCCACCACCTCACCTTACATGTGCTTCTTCTCCAGCATCTAGGCACCTAATTAGTGGAGCTACGCCTGCGCGGCTCCACTAATTAGGTGGGTGGCCCTTAATTCTTCTGTGTGCGGATGTCCAGGTGCGCACCTTAGAGGGAACTATCCGCAGACCACCTGAATGGAGCTCACGGACCACTGGTGATCCACGGAACACAGTTCGAGAACCTCTGCATTCATGTAAGTAAGTCAGGTGAGCTACAGTAACCAGTAGATACTGGTCCCAGGAATCAAATTCCATCATATATTATGCAGGCAGACTAGGTGCCAGTGGGAGGGAAGAGGAGGATATAGGGAACTGTTTGTCCACCCCATGCCTCCCACAACCAGCAGAGCAGGAGCTTTATTTAGCATTGAAGAATGTTCTAGAAGGGCCAGCTTCTTTGAAGGTGATAGTTTAGTAGCCAGCAAAGAGGCATGGTCTTCCAGCTATGGGGCATTTTAAGCCAATAGCTGGCTAGCACTTAGAATGCTACCTCCACAGCACATGCTACCTGTGGTCAAATGCAGTTACTTTTCAAAGCAGCAATGAAGGGCACTTTGGCCCTGTAACAGCACACTGCCTAACACTAGCCCCGAGACATATGGATGGCTCTAATGCCACTGACACTGCTCCACTTATTCTCCTTCCTCCTGAATGCATCCATCGGGTAAAAAGAGGATTTCACCCTAAATAATAATGTACTTCATGCTATATTTCACCTTGTTTATTTATAGGATTGTAAAAAATATTAATTCAAGAGCTTAAAAGAAAATACCTGATGTATGAACCCCCCAAAAGACCAAACACACACAAAAAACTAGCATAACATTAAGTTTTCATCCACTCTGGTAATTTTCAGAAGTGAAGAACAACCCGTTATTGCTGGCTCATACGGTCCCTCCACCTGTGTATAAGAGCACTGTGGAGCACATGGTAATCATTAGATCTCTATCATTGTTCAAATAAAAGGATATAATAATAAACAATCTTACATTCTTGAGGCAATATACTATATAACTGAGATGGGAAGCTTAAATATGTCTGGATAAAAAAAAAAGTAATATGCCAGGCTTAAAATACGATATTGCATGCTGCTTAGCAAACAGATAAAGAGGGTTTATGGAGAAGAATGATGGATGTAATTTCTTTTGAAAAAAATTATAAGCAATAGAACTGAATTTAATCTAATATCACTGCTAAAGCTTGCCATAATCTTATACAGCATTTGGGCAGTACCTAGGGCCAAAGAGATGATCCTGAATTAGCATAGCATACAAATCAGCTTTTCCATTTTTATCAGATTATCTGCATTACTGGTTAATGCTGATGCATTCTGCAACATGCAATAAACACTTTTAAGCATCATATTTCCATAGTGTAAAACATCCAACCACATCTTAATTGTTTTAACTAGATAAAGTATGCTACTTTGGCATGAATAATATTATCAGAATTACATTAAATCTCTTCATTTATTATCTCTAATGCTACTTAAAAGAGAAGTTAATAGAGTAATTCATTCCCATATCATGACCTTGGTCACTAGTACACGATGTTTCATATTCATTATGCTGAGCTAAGTGAGGGCTCTGTTATAATATCACTTAATTTATATTCTGAATAATGCTCTGGGGACAAGTTGCTCTTGTGCATTAGAGTTCTATCTAAATCACAATATTTGAAGACAAGTGGAGAGAGCAGATAACTATTAAACAACGTGTTTGCCAGCATAAAGCGTTGTTACAGATTCAGAACATAAGGCCTTGGGAATTAAAAGGTATGAATGTAGTAGCTTCTCCCGAAATATTTAGCTATTCTTGAAAGTAGTAATATTGCACGCTCAATTTGCATTTTCATTATTCTAGTAGCTATTTATAAAATGGCACTGATTATCATATCACAATTGAGAAATAAAGATCTGCAGTAATTTTCCCTAATAAAATGATTTTTTTTCCAATCAAGACAATTTTGAGGAATTATCCTTAAGGTAACAGGTTGTTAATCCAGACAGTACCTGGGAACATATAGAGCAGTGGAGATGTTGAGAGGGATGATTTTTTTAGGGTACACTTAAATATCACATCCCTCACTCATTTCTATAAAGAAGTAGGAGGGAGACAATGAGAGACTTTTACACCTCCTATTGCAGAAATGGGACCCAGACCATTTTTCCTTTCAATGCTAATGATCAACATACATTGAATTACATTAACATACATCTTCTAGTCTCTCTTTGCAAATAAAAGAGCTAGAGAATGATTTTTGTTGTTTTAAATGAAAGCTGATATTCTTTACAATTCTAGCCCCCCGCCAACTAAGGGCCTGATTCAAAGTCCACTGATTTCAATGGGAGCCTTCTATTGAATTCAGTGGACTTTAGATCAGGCCTTGAGTGAGTGTCAGAAGCTGTGGGCTTTATATGGGACCAAAAAGCCAGCTCTGGTACAGACTTAAAGTATCCTGAAAAATGACCCGATACAAATATCATAATGAGGTTCCATATATGGTGTGTTTCCATAACTTCCTGATCAAACATGTTCAGCTCCCAAACGAAAAAAGAACACAAGAGCAAAACAAACCCATACAACCAGCCCTGCAAACTCAGGATCTGGTTTCTTTCCTTCTTCTTGTGCATTCCTACAGTAATAAAAGTTTGCAGGCCACATTATGCCCTCAGGGGTACCTGTGCAAGCCTATTTTGTTTAATGGGTTTGCACAGAAATACAGTAACTGATTCACTCTAACCGGAGCTAAATAAATTCTATATTATGTATATGAAAGAATAGCATCCAGCACATTCCCTCTTTGTGGTGATGAATTTGCAGGGAATAGCATCAGTAAAATCTTATTTTTTAATCACTATAATAAACAGATAGGACTCTGAACACAGAGAGAACAAATCTGTTGACACCGAAAAGCGACCACATAAAATTTGCAAGTTCTAAGTAGAATTGCACTTCAAGGATCTGATTCTCCATCCCTTGCCACTAATAAAACAGTCATTTACACACATTTCATACCTGCGCAAAGTGATCACATATTGCTCATAAAACGTTAACAGATCAGAAGTTTCCCCACTTACATCAGCAGTAGCAAAGGATACCCACTTTTCCAGATGTAAATGATTACACAGGATGCAAAGAATTGCACAATCAATCTCCCCAACCCCCAAAGACCACTGAAAGCAATGCAAATGCCTTATAAAGGCTCTGGAGAATACAGTTATGAAACAAACCACAATTTCTCTTGGATCAAATCATTAACAGATTTGGACATTATTCGGATTTTGAAATTACAGCTGTATTTCCTGTAGCTCTTCTTTATGGCAGGAATAGCTTCTTATGGCAGCTGAATAGAATTCTTCCCATGTCAAAACACCAGCACTTGTACTAAGAAGATGAGCACATTCAAATGAGTGGAATGTTGTATGTGTGTACCATTAGTATGCATAGACATGAGTATGTGTAGTATACTGTATCTCATGATCAAGCACACTGTAGTAGTTGTAAGACTAGCACTAGAAGCAGCACTGGAAATATAATGAATGATTTTGGCAGTTCTGAAGAAAAAGGTAATGTGTAGGATCTGCATGTCTCTGATTGATATGTTATGATATATTACAATGCTGCTGACATATCAAAAGACGTGATTTAGTAGCCATTGGTTATTTCAATTTACTCTTTTTACGTTTTTAATTAGTAAATGAGTCCCTCGTGGCCCAATGATTAATTGCACAATAATTCACTGCAGTACCTTCTTTTCCTGTTTGAGTGGAGCACAGCATATAAAGAAACGTTTGGAATATGGGGTGTTATAAATTATAGAAGACGCACACTCCGCTCTAGTTAAGGTTCTGTCAGCACTTCCATTGAAAAACCCCATTTTCAGGGTATTTAAAATTAGGCTGAAAAAAAATCACTCCAGGGTGGCTGCTAGTATACAGGAGCTCAGCCTGTGAGTTAACACACACACTCAGGAAGGAGTAGGGGAGGGAGAACATATGTATTTACACAACATACAGAAACTCAGTTGGCCCATTTTAATTAGAAATAATAATACTTCCTAGATTTTCTGTCTCTCTATCAGTAGATCTCAAAGCCATCAAAGGAGGTAAATATCATTATCCTCATTATTCCAAATGAGCAAACTGAAAGAGAGAGAGCTGAAGTGACTTGAAGTCAGGAATAGAACCAGGTGTCCAGAGTCCCAGTGCATTCCCTAAGATACAAATTAGGATGGAATAATACATCATTTTAAAACTGTACCTCTTTCAGAAAGTTTTGTGCTAGTCTAATTCAATGAACAGAAAACACAAGGTGGTTCCACAAAATAGGAAGGGAACTTTATTCAGGGGCTATTGAAGGGAAGTTTTGACTCAGGAGTCGGGGTTTTATTTCTAGCTGCCAGTAACTCACTTTGTAACTTTCAGCAAGTCACTTAACCTCTTGTGCCTCAGTTTACCCATCTGCAAAAGGGGTTTAATACCTACTCAAAAAGATGTTTGAGGTGTAATGTTTGACAGTGAATAAAAGGCATTACGCGGTCTAAGTATTTTTATTGTTTCCTTAGTAACTACATATAACAGTGTCCCTTCCTTCTGCCAGTTTACCAGGTATCAAATATTAAGAATATTTTATGTTTCATCTCATCCAAAGACTAAGAGTAAACTTTGAAGTGACATTTTCAAATGTGTAAATATTTTAAAAGAAATTTAATAAGGTTTTTCATGTGTTACCCAGCAAATTTATACAATCCATCCATCCTTATTTATTAAAAAGGAAAGAAAACCCTGGTATCACTCTTTTATTCTGTATATTAGTAATGGCCCAAAATACAATAGTAGCACCCAAGTAAGCAGCAGTGTTTGAATCATTACTATCAAATATCATAATATTTTCCAAGGAATGTAAGATCTGAAGGATCAGGAGTGAGTCTCGGGGATTTTTCAGGCGGGAAAAAAATTCTATTGATTTTAATATTGCTGGGATGTCACCCACAATCTACTTTGAGACTGAATACATAAGTGTTTTACTTTTGAGACCACCTGGAACCAGGTTTCAATTTTGTGTGGCGTGAAGTTTCAGATTAAACAATAAACCATTAGTTCTCGCTTATCTCGTTTGTAACATTCAGGGAACAAACTCTCTACCAATAATTCTTGGTCTATATCAGGTTTCAGAACAGTTGGTTGAAAAATATTCAAAATTCTAATAGTCTGGACTACGCACACAGGTCACGTGGTAGGTTTCAGTTCCCTGAGAAGAGGCGCATAATTCTTGTAATCAGGTTTGTAGTTTCACACCCACACCCCTGAGCGACATAGTTATACCAACCTAACCCCTCCCCTCTCCTCCCCCTAATTTAGACAGTGCTATGTCAGCGGAAGGACTTCTCCCATTGACATAGTTACCGCCTCTCTAGGAGGTGGAGTACCTATGCTGATGGAAGAAGCTCTCCCATCGGCAAAGGTAGTGTCTTCACTAAGTACTACAGTGGCACAGCTATAAGTGTAGACAATCCCTCGAGGGCATAACGTTAAACTCATGTGCTAGATTTTACAGGATCGGGACTTTTCTTTAGAAAAGGGATTAAAATTATTGTTAAAATTAATCAAAATTTCATGGCTGCACAGTATTAATTTTCTTAAACAGTATGGCCGAAATTGGACACTATATTGTCAATAAAAGGGTGGGATCATTTGTCCAATGGGCAACATAATTTTGGTTAACATTTGGATTTTGTAAACATTAAAATTGCCAATAGGAGGGTTTCCCTATTGATTCTAGGCTAATATAGATACACAAATCTGAATTAGTCATTGGTGGGAGGAAAGAAGAAGAATCTTCCTACATTTGAAGTTATACATTTTCCCATAAATAATACACCTATTCAAATAAGTATTTTATATTTGATGTCAGGTATTGTGTATTTTCAGGGTTTAATACTGTCATAATTCACCGTGGCAGTTCAGCCACAACATACCATGTTGTGTCATGGGAAATGTAATCCAGACAAGAAGCAAGGCCCATGCGGAGAATGGGGGCATGAGGAACCCAGAACTACAAAACCGATAAGGCAGTATAGTTGCCAGGCTGGACACAGAGTAATACTGACCCAAAATGAAACATTTCTGAAGTGTCAAAAAGTTGTATTTTGATAGGAAAGGTTGAAACAAAATATTTTGACATTTCCAATTCAAATTTTTTCAGAGCTTTCGGTTCCACTAAAAAAAATTGATATTTAAACTTTTTGTCCTGCTATAGGACAAAACAAAATGTCAAATTAGTGAAGTGTCCTCCAGGATAGATATTTCTCCTTCCCCATCGATTCTACCTAGAACCCCTACACCTACTATCCTGAAACTTTTGCTCTATCAGTGTCCCTGAACCAAACCCTTTAGTCACCTACTTCAAAACACTTTTTATCCCAGTGCTCAAGATAAAAAGGTTCACATAATATGATGAAAGATTGGGTCAGGAGAAATGAGGAAGAGAGTTTGGGATAGTTTGAGGGGACAAGCATAGGAGATATGCAGAATAATGCATTAGGATAATCGTTTGAAGAGTGTTTAATAGGTTGGGGATATGGAAGGGCAGGAAAGTGGAGAAAACTTCTAGGAGGGAAGGATAATGGGATTAATTGAAGAAGTTTATGGGGGATCAGAGTACTGAATGGTAAGGAGGAGAATGATGTAGGGGAGGATAGGGACATTTCAAAAGGATGCAACATGATACTGGAACAGTGGGGAAATTGGAGGCAAGTAATCTAAAATATGGCAAATATAGAACTAGATGGCTGAGCTAACAGAGACTGCAGTACATATTACATATGTTGGAGGAGTTAGAGCTAAAATAATAGTACAGCACAAATGAAAACCGTATTTACCAAAGGGCAAATTCTTGCAGATGATTACCATTGAATAAGGTTTTGATAAAACCACACAGGTAGAGACAGAATGAATGGCACTTGAGCTCTTTGAAAACAGGCAGGGGTTGTTACCTAATAAACTGGAAGGTAGAGGCATAGGAGGAAGGTGGAGAAGAGAAATAAGGTCCAGGAGTTACATAAAACTTTTTTTAAAAATAGGGTCTTGAAGGTTAAATTTTGAGTCATGAATAGAGATTTCTGGGAGCACCAAAAGAGTACCAGAGATATTTGGCTGGACACTTTGTTTTGTTTATAAATTGAAATAAATAAAGTTACTGATTTGAAGAAGTTTTATGACTTCAAAGAATGAAAGCAAATGTTACCAGACTACTAGGAAATTGTGCATGCATATGTACCATCAGATTATACATTCTACCTGATGAAGATTTGGCCTTGTCCACCACATGTCATGGCAGAGCTGTATCCCACTTCAAACAGGAAGCAGAGACAGGAACTCAAGAACATTTTTTAAAATAAAATTGAGATTGAATTTAAGAATTATGGATTTATTATTAACATAATTTGTTGGGGAAGAGTCAACATGGTTTTTGTAAAGGGAAATCATGCCTCACCAATCTACTAGAATTCTTTGAGGGGATCAAGAAGCATGTGGACAAGGAAGATCCAGTGGATAGAGTGTACTTAGATTTTCAGAAAGCCTTTGACAAGGTCAGTCACCAAAAGCTCTTAAGTAAAAGTAAGCTGTCATGGGATAAGAGGGAAGGTCCTCTCATGGATTGGTAACTGGTTAAAAAGATAGGAAACAAAGGGTAGGAATAAATGGTCAGTTTTCAGAATGAAGAGACATAGATAGTGGTGTCCCCCATGGGTCTGTACTGGGACCTGTCCTATTCAATATTAATAAATGATCTAGAAAAAGGGCATAAACAGTGAGGTGGCAAAATCTGCAGATGATACAAAACTACTCAAGGTAGTTAAGTCCAAGGCAGACTGCGAAGAGCTACAAAAAGGATCTCATAAAACTGGGTGTCTGGGCAACAAAATGGCAGATGAATTTCAATGTTGATAAATGCAAAGTAATGCACACTGGAAAAACATAATCCCAACTACAGATATAAAATGATGGGGTTTACAGATATAAAATGATGGGGTCTATTGCCACTCAAAGATCTTGGAGTCATTGTGGATAGTTCTCTGAAAACATCCACTCAATGTGCAGCGGCAGTCAAAAAAGGCGAACAAAATGTTGGTAATAATTAATATAAGATAGGGATAGTTAATAAGAGAGAAACTATTTCCTCTATATAAATTCATGGTACGTCCACATCTTGAATACTGCGTGCAGATGTGGTCGCCCCATCTCAATAAAGATATATTGGACTTGGAAAAGGTTCAGAAAAGGGCAACAAAAATGATTAGGGGTATGGAATGGCTGCCGTACGAAGAGAGATGAAGGCCAAGACTATAACAGGGTTCAAAAGAGAACTAGATAAGTTCATGGAGGATAGGTCCTTCAATGGCTATTAGCCAGGATGGGCAGGGATGGTGTCCCTAGCCTCTGTTTGCTAGAAGCTGAGAATGGACAAAAGGGTATGAGATCACTTGACTATTAACTGTTCTGTTCATTCCCTCTGGAGCACCTGACATTGGCCACTGTTGTAAGACAAGATACTGGGCTAGATGGACCTTTGGTCTGATCCAGTATGTCCTTTCTTAGAATCATAGAATCATAGAACTGGAACCTTGAGAGATCATCTAGTCCAGTCTTGCCTTGAGTGCAGGGGACTAAGTATTTTCTAGACCATCCCTGACAGGTGTTTGTCCAACCTGCTCTTAAAAATCCCCAATGATGGAGATTCCACAACCTCCCTAGGCAATTTATTCCAATGCTTAACCACCCTGACAGTTAGGAAGTTTTTCCTAATGTCCAACCTAAACCACCCTTACTGCAATTTAAGCCATTGCTTCTTTTCCTATCCTGAGAGGTTAAGGAGAACAATTTTTCTCCCCCGTCATTGTAACAACCTTTTATGTACTTGAAAACTGTTATGTCCCCTCTCAGTCTTCTCTTCTCCAGACTAAACAAACCCATTTTTTTCAATCTTCCTTCATAGGTCATGTTTTCTAGACCTTTAATCATTTTTGTTGCTCCTCTCTGGACTTTCTCCAATTTGTCCACATTTTTCCTGAAGTGTGGTTCCCAGAACTGGACACAGTACTCCAGTTGAGGCCTAATCAGAATGGAGTAGAGCAGAATAATTACTTCTTGTAATCCACTATGACCCCAGATCCCTTTCCCCAGTACTCCTTCCTAGGAAGTCATTTCCCATTTTGTATGTGTGCAACTGATTGTTCCTTACTAAGTGGAGTACTTTGCATTTGTCCTTATTGTCCTGTTTACTTCAGACCATTTCTCCAGTTTGTCCAGATCATTTTGAATTTTAATCCTATCTTCCAAAGCACTTGCAACCCCTCCCAGCTTGGTATCATCTGCAAACTTTATAAGTGTACTCTCTATGCCATTATCTAAATAATTGATGAAGATATTGAACAGAATCGGACCCAGAACCAATCCCTCTGGGACTCCACTCGTTATGCCCTTTCAGCATGACTGTGAACCACAGATAACTATTTTCTGGGAATGATTTTCAAACTAGTTATGCACCCACCTTATAGTAGCTTCATCTAGGTTGTATTTCCCTAGTTTGTTTATGAGAAGGTCATGCAAGACAGTATCAAAAGCCTTACTAAAGTCAAGATATACCACATCTACTGCTTCCCCCAATCCACAAGGCTTGTTACCTTGTCAAAGAAAGCTATCAGGTTGGTTTGACATGATTTGTTCTTGACAAATCCATGCTGACTGTTATTTATCACCTTATTATCTTCTAGGTGAATCCTTAATTATTTGCTCCATTATCTTTCTGGGTACAGAAGTTAAGCTGACTGGTCTGTAATTCCCTAGGTTGTTCTTATTTCCCTTTTTATAGATGGGCACTATATTTGCCCTTTTCCAGTTTTCTGGAATGTCCCCCATCTTCTATGACTTTTCAAAGATAATTGCTAATGGCTCAGATATCTCCTCAGTCAGTTCCTTGAGTATTCTAGGATGCATTTCATCAGGTCCTGGTGACTTGAAGACATCTAACTTGTCTAAGTAATTTTGGCTTGTTCTGTCCCTATTTTTAGACTCTGATCCTACGTGGCATTCACTATGTTAGACGTCCAGTCGCCACCAACCTTCTTGGTGAAAACCGAAACAAAGAAGTCATTAAGCACCTCTGCCATTTCCACATTTTCTGTTATTGTCTTCCCCCCCTCATTGAGTAACAGGCCTACTCTGTCCTTGGTCTTCCTTTTGCTTCTAATATATTTGTAGAATGTTTTCTTGTTTCCTTTTATGTCCCTAGCTAGTTTGAGCTCGTTTTGTGCCTTGGCTTTTCTATTTTGTCCCTACATACTTGTGTTATTTGTTTATATTCATCCTTTGTAATTTGACCGCGTTTCCACTTTTTGTAGGACTCTTTTTTTTTTTTTTTTTAGATCATTGAAGATCTCCTAGTTAAGCCAGGGTGGTCTCTTGCCACACTTCCTATCTTTCCTACGCAGTGGGATAGTTTGCTCTTGTGCCCTTAATAATATCTCTTTGAAAAACTGCCAACAGTCTTCCATTGTTTTTTCCGCTTAGGCTTGCTTTCCATGGGATCTTACCTACCAACTCCCTGAGTTTGCTAAAGTCTG
>NW_020664409.1:14625385-14661930 GCF_002925995.2 Terrapene triunguis
ATGACTCTGGGCAAGAAACAGTCTCTGTGCCTCAGTTCCCTCCATCTGCAAAATGAGGTTAACAGCACTTCACTACCTGACAGGGGTGTTGTGAGGATAAATACATTAAAAATTGTGAGGTGCTTAATGTAATGAGGGCCGCATAAGTACCTTAGATAGCTAGATGTGGTATATTGTTTAAAGACAAATGAGCTCAGTTTACACGTATCTAAATGCTTCTTCTTAAATAGTTAACTACCTATTGTTGAAAAACAGTTTGAATTCTTGGATATGAAATGCAACAGATCTAATTGATAATGGAAATGCTAGTGAACAGAGTGACAGCCTATTTTAGGACAGTCATTTTGTACTAGGTTACCAAATAACAGTGCATGGGATCATCAATTCATTATATGTGTCTTATAAGATAAAGGAGGGAGGGAGGGAGGGAGATCTAATTTTAAAGAAGGAGACTGGGAGTTAAGTCTCCTGGGTTTTATTTCTAGTTCTCCCTCTGTATCTCTCTTTGACTTCTGTTAAATCACTTAACCTCTCTGTGACATTTGTAAAATAGGTGCTATAAAATACCTCAGTGATACATTGGGTTAACAAAATTAATATTAATAAAGCTCAGATATTTGGGTGCAAAATACTATATATTAATGCACCAGTTTTATTCCCCTTACTAATGCAAGTGGCCTCACTGAAGTACTGTATAAAATGAAAGTCAGTAAGGTGATTGGGACATGCCTCCAGGTGTAAAGTACAGCATAAGCAAACTGCAAACTAAATCAGTGTACAGGCATTTAACAAGGTCTAGATTATATTTCATCATAAAGAATAACCCATTCACATACATTACTACTTATAAATACAATGACTTGGAAGAAAACAGAGAACCTTATCCTACAGAGGAAAAACCAAGAGTTTGACAGCAAGTTTCATTAACACTCCAGTGCTCTACTACACAGCCACACAAAAAACAGGGAGCCTGCAAAAATATTTGGAATTGCCCTATCCAAATATGGAGCTATCCTACCCAGAATGGGAAACCTGGAAATCACACTTAGCTCCCTGTATGGCAACTAAACTGTGCTACTCTTACCATACACAAATAGTCCAAACTGTCACACTCCTGCAGCTGGACAACAGAAAACCTGTGTAGTGAGCAGTGTTCAAGATTCAGCAGAGGCAGGCTGTCCTTTTCAGGAGAGCGTGAAAAAAGAAAATAAATACATCAACTCTCCTCCAGACTGTCAAATTGTGAAAATCAGTGTTGGAATGTTAACACACAACCATGTAATGAATCAAGGGCAAATTTAATCCTTCATCTCAATAGCCTGGCTGTAATCCAGGAAGGTCCTCAGCATGAAGGCTGTAGTGAAACCAATCCGTGAATATCTACAAGAACACAAATATTACACTGAAGGCTCTATTAGTATAGACATGACCAATAATGGCATTACAGAAAATGTATCAGCT
Organism: Terrapene triunguis; assembly: GCF_002925995.2. NCBI lineage: Eukaryota > Metazoa > Chordata > Testudines > Emydidae > Terrapene > Terrapene triunguis. The sequence goes on from NW_020664409.1 coordinate 14,626,847, forward strand.
ATTTTATTAGGGGATTAGAATGTAATGTACTGTGTCTAACTAACTAATTATATATATATATATATATATAGATAGATAGATAGATAGATAGATAGATAGAAGGTATATGCAAATAAATGCATAGCTGAACAAGGGAGAATTCCTTCTGCCTACCAGACCTATGTTGTATGTATTTACATGTTCAAATACTGGTAAGTAGGTGGAATCAACCAAGAAAACAGTGGCCATAACAGCAAACAAATAGCTAGCTGGAATACAGAACCCAGATTTCCCCTGCCATTGGATCCTTCGTGAAGGAAAAGCTTCCTAGCTGTACGAACAGTAGGACAATAGAACAAACTGCCTAGGGAGGTTGTGGAAGCTCCTTCACTGGAGGTTTTCAAAAAGGAGGCTGCATAGCCATCTGTCTTGGATGGTTTAGAATCCTGCATCTTGGCAAGGTGACCCTAGTGGTCCCTTCTAACCCTATGATTCCATAATTCTAAGGGATTCCCACTTTTGTGCATGTTTAACATTTGCACATGTGTGTGAGTGTGAGTATTATGTGCACAACCCACCTCTCTGCACACAAACTGGATATTTGTACACACAAAAACACTCATGCAGACAGATAGCTGTGGGACAAATTATTTAATACAGAGGGCTCAACCTTTACATCTGTCACTGTTAGTTCGCCACATCAGTTTTTGACATCATCAGTGCATTCATTCCTCTGCCATCTGCAGACAGCATCCAATGATCCAGATTGCATCCCCCAGAGCCACACTCAGAGAAGGAAGGTGAACTGCCTCTAGGGCACAATCTATCCCATTTCTGGTAAGCTATGGAGCACTCTCCACACAATACAGAATCTTTACGATAAGAATGGATATGCCTTGGAGTAGCGCATCAACCCTGCAGAAGATTGCCCGAAAAGGTAAATACAGCTGAAAGCTGTATTGCTTTTTCCATCAAATACCTATATGCTGGGAAGCTCTCCGTTAAGAGAATCCCTCTAGGGACAGCTAAAGCCAGGGGAGATAGGGCAGCTTCACTGGATCCATGGTGCCAGGGAGTGGAGAAGTGATGTAATTCCTAGGCATTTTGTGGGGCAGAATACCCTTCTCGTTCTATACGGGCAGCCAAACTCATCTCCCAAACCAGAGTACGTCAGGTGAAATCCTGGCCCCATTGGCGTGAATGGGAGTTTTGCTACTCACTTCAAAGCGGCCAGGATTTCATCCTCTGTGAGGGGACCTTCACTTAGCTTTTACTCCCATAGGCCCCTCCCTGACTTTGAGATATGCTGCACTACAGGATCAGTCTGTTTTTGAGAGCCAGAGAGAGCAAAGGGCATGCACTCCCACCGTGAGGAGCAGCCTGAGCTAGAGAACCCGACATAGATCCAGGCCTTATGACAGAACCAATAAGTATGTAAATAGATGAGCCTTATAGAGGTGAAAGTAATCTCAGTTATGCAGACAGGCACAATTGTGGACTGAAAGGTACAAAAAGGTGACAAACTACTGAGAAAAAAGGGATACAGCTTAGAATAATTCAGCATAGCTATGCATTCTGTTTAGAATATATATATTCTAATACACGTGTATTCTAATACACAGCCCTCCCAACCACACACACACACTGCATCATATTAATGTCCCTATGATTCAGAAAATTAAGATCCAAACCAAACTCCCTTCCAAATCTAGCATACAACGTGTTACCATTGACTTCCCATTCCTATATATCTATAGATAGATCTATATAGCTATAGCTATATGGAAGACAACAACTTCCAGTCAACTCAGAGATGCACAGTTAAAGCTCTGTTGGAAATGTATTGTGTAATCCTTAATTTATAAAATTAAATGAAATAAGTATGAGAAGTTTTTAAAAGAAAAAAAATGTACCTGCTTTTCAGAATACTTTCCTGCTTAATATGTTGTAAAACAAATGTCAGTATCTCAGTGGATCTGAAATATTGATGAATGCTATAGTACATGTTGCTGCTATTCCCCTAATACTCACATTTACAGAATAGCAGAACAACAAATCATGTGCAACTCACATAACTGGCTCAAGTGTAATTTACATCTGTTCCATCCTTAGCTTGTTTTAAAAAACGGATTGTGTGTCTCCCAGCCAAGACTAGATGTGGTTTTTCACTTGAGCGTCCCTCAAAACATCTTTGATTCACAGGAAAAGATGATCTAATTTACAAAAAGGATCCCAAAATGCATTGCAAGTTATACCTATAGGAGTGATTTAGTCCACTTCTCTGGGGTCGAACAACGCAACAGTTTGACAAAGCAACACACATGACAAATTATATCTCCCTCCAGTTGACCCTGCAAGGAGAATTTAATATGTTAGAATTAGGTCAGGAGTAGGTTTCACACCCCTATTCTTATGAAAAAGGTTACAAAAGATTTATAATAAGCACAAATGGATAGGGCCTCAGTTTTAGATTTCATCCAAAAAGCAGCCCTTCCAAAACAGTGACGCTCTTCTAACATCACACTGGGGCAGTGCTTCATGCTGACTCGCAGGAAAAATTGCTAACTATGTGTTTAGGCATTTACACAATGTTTATCATCATGGTATTGGAGCACCTGATACCTCAGATTCATAATCTCCTACAACAAAATAGGTATTCTTTAAAGATCTTCTAGGCAGGGAATGTTCTAGACCTAAAACCTCCTCAACTTTTTTTCAAATCTGATAAAAACTACACGGATAGTAGAAGGTGATATGGATAATAAATGGTCCACACAGATTACACCTGGCCAACCTTTGATTGTAATTTAAACAGGAACATACGTAAAAAAACAAGCAAACAAAGAAACAATATTCAGCCATTCTTGTACAACTACTTACTGGTTTCAGTGGGTACGATGTATGGTAGACAATGGAAAACTTGGTCCCTTTCCCAGAAAGTCATAGTCTAAATTAGACAGACAATGCAGTTCAGAAAAAATAAAAGAATAAGATGACCAGATGAAGGTCCAATACAAAAATGGTCTGTATTTTTAATTTTAAATATAATTTCAATGGGATTTCCTTAGCAGGTCATCACTGAAAGTTCTTGAGGAAAAGCATCTGAGTTCTTTTTAAAATCAGACTGGTGCAAGGTTTCGGTGTGATTGTAAATCAGGTAAGGGTAGCCATGGATTACTAAGGAAAACACTAGTTGACCAGCTAGTCTGATAGCTTCATTACTATAGAACTGCAGTTGCAATAGGTCATTTAAGGGCTTTCATTTGTGTATATACAGGGAGAAGTAACGGTATAATAAAATAGTTAGTTATAAGTGTAACCCTTCTGCCCATCTAAGTTGGCAGCAACAAGGGCCGGGTTCTGTATTTAGGGGTTCCGTTTCAATAACGCAATGCAAAACCGGCTCGAGCCCCCACCCAGTGACCTGGGACAATTACATACCACCCCCCTGGGTACCTCTAAGAGGCAATACTTCCCCTCTCGCAAGCACGGAGTCTGAGTGTAGCAGAAAATGTTTAATAACATGAGGTAAACGACATCAGCATAAAATTGGAAAAACACCACAAACAGGATTCATAACACAAACCATGAGCAAAACCCACCCCAGCAAATTGGGCTGTGTCCTTTCCCTTTAGCTCTTGAATCCAGCAACCCAAAAATCAAAGTCCAACACCCCCAAAGTCTCTTGGGTCCAGCAACCACCCAAAGTCCCAAAAGTCCAACAACCCCCAAAGTCTCTGTCCCTGGTCAGTGCAGCCCCAGAGTAAAAGGGGGGGGCACGCAGGGTGTTAAGGGGCACCTTACGTGATCCGAGGCTGGCCAGCCGTCTGTTTCTCCGTGGGGGTTCCGCCGCAGCCTTCACCACGAGCCAGTCTACTTCCCTGCCATCCCACAAACTGCTCCGCTCTACAAGCTGCTCTGCTCCACTCCGCTCCGCTCACTGACCTGTGAGCCATTCCAGCCGTCCCCGCAAACAGCTCTGCTCGCCGTTCCTTGGGCCACTCCAACCGGCCCCGCAAGGCTCCGCGCCGCTCGCTGCTCCTCCAGTCGTCCCCACAAATTGCTCCACCAGCTGCTGAGCAATATAGCTTCAGGCTCCCCCACTAGTTAACACAGCACTCAGTGATCTCAGCTCTTAGTAACTTTAGCTCTTTTGTGATTTCAGCTCTTAGCGATTTCAACTCATAGTATAGTAGGGGAGCCCCAGTGCTCGTGCACCATTGGCCCAAAGTGAATTCAGCTCAGCAGCCTGTAACTAGACTCTTAATGGAATCAAAGCTAGCTCTGACATTCAACAGTGGAGAGAGGAGGTGGTGCAATTGGTGTTTCAAACCCTCAGAGGGGGCCCATACCATCAGGTACAAATACCTGTCCCCATCACCTCTCAATTCACTGGGTTTTGTAACCCATGCCCCTTGTCAAGCAATTGCTACTTAGGTAATGGTGAAGGACTCACTCAGTCCTTCTGTCATACAACAGTTCCACTGGCCTTGATTCACAGAATCAGGGTAACAAAACTTTATTCTTCCTGCCCCAATAACAGAGAAACTAGGGATCCCACACCAGCCAAAGTAACCACTTTCAGTTGCTGTTGTTTCATGCCAGGCGAGTGGGTGTGCCTATGCAAACAAGATCAGCCCCTGGAGTTCTTTTCCACACTCACCATAATTCACCACCAGATGTCAGGGTAGAGCTCATCCTGACTCTGCTTACATCAGCAAGCTTTAACCACAAGTGCGTTATAATTGGCTAAATTCTATACTTTGACACCAACTGTATGTTTTAATCAGCATTCTGTAATCCCATCATTATAACTGTAAAGAGCAAGCACCTGGGGGCAAGTTAAGAAGTTAAGAGTTTGGTTTAACGATGTTGTAGTTAAACTAATACATCATATCTTCTGAAAGCAGTGGGCTGTTAAACTTGGTAGTTGGTGGTATGCAGGATTAATTCCTCTCCCCGCTGTCAGGGAGCATGGTCTATTTTTCCTAATTCAAAATTGACAGATTTGCAGTGTTTATCAGGCATGTGGTTTTCAGATGACTTTCTACATGGTATACACGAAGCATTAAAAGGAGCTTTTTCTCTTGGGAAATAAAAATCCTATATTATATGGGACTCAGAACCATTGGTACCAGCTAAGATGTTGGATTGTCCATGTTCTGTAATTACACCTGTAAAACAAAACAAGGTTCCAGAACTTCTAATGAAACTGAGCTATAAAATGAGTCCCACCCCACCCTTGAATCTTCAATGACTTCTTCTTCAGCTACTTCTTCCTGATAACAGGCTTTAGTCCAGAATTGTTAATCTCACACAAGTAGCTCTAATTAAGTTTCATGGACTACTTGAGGGGTAAAGCAAACACAATTTGGCCTTCCAGTTAGTTAAATAGTACAGTGCTAATAGTACAGTTAAAATAAATCAAAAAACATTAAACACAAATGGCCAGAAATCAGTTTGGCCCCACAAACAATGTGAAAATAATATGAAGGGGATATCAGCTGCCAGCCAAAAATCAGGGAAATTCTTAACTGAGTTAAAACTTGTAAGAGAAGTTAACTCATTGTGCACTTCACTGAAGCATGTAGAATATCAGGGTTAGAAGGGACCTCAGCAGGTCATCTAGTCCAATCCCCTGCTCAAAGCAGGACCAATCCCCAGACAGATTTTTGCCCCAGATCTCCAAATGGTCCCCTCAAGGATTGAACTCACAACCCTGGGTTTAGGAGGCCAATGCTCAAACCACTGACCTATTCCCCCCCCATACAATAGGGCCTTCTATCAGAGAGGTCCACAACACAAAGATACATTCATCTAGTCCTTGTACTACATTACATTGCAGTTACAAAGACCACACAGGATAACACCACCCAGGACTGTGAGCTCATGTGTGGCGCTGGCTGGAAATTGTCTTCAAATTCTTGGTCTTGTGGGTAAAAGCTGAAAATACACTGCCCTACATATGGCAATTCATTTACAGGATTGGTCTTTTCCTAGAAATTATTGCCCAGTACAGTAACTAATAGGACAGCAGGACTTAACTGTGAACATTTATAATATAACCCCTGGGAGTCTGCAAACCATGTCTAAGATTTCAAAAGGGCTTCGCACCTCCATTAGAAATGTTTTAGGGGTCCGCAAATAAAAAAAAAAGGGTGATATATGCAATAGTGAAAAGATAAAGCAAAAGGAGCTAAGTCATAAAAGCCAATTACCTAGTATACAAATGCTGGAGTAGCATGTTTTTAAGGAGAAGTAGGATATCCATGCATCAGAGATTTAACTAAACAGAAGAGGGGAATTTTATCCTGGACTTTAAATTGCCAGGATGAAAAGTTTATTGAAAGGAGAAGCAAAATAAAGTGGCAAGAGGGATTGCACAGTTAGTGCAGAATGACACTGAATCAGCAGAGAGAAATGATATACATATTTTGGATGACACAGCAGAGTCAGTTAGGCTACAAGTTAAGGACAATAAAGATAGTCAGGTGATCTTGGGATATTGCTGCCTCCAGGGCAGTTAGAACAAGTAGCTCAGGAAACATTTTTTCAGATGAAGGAGGTCTGTGAAATGACCAGAACTTTGTTCATAAGGAACTTAAATTACTCTAATATGAATTGGGATAACTACTAAGCTAAAAGTAAGAGGGGGGCATATTTGTAGTGGTAAAGCAGGATTGCTATCTTTGTCCCATTGCTATGGCTACTCAAGACTTAATTGTGGGAAGGAAGCCAAGTATGATAAATGGGGTTGGAGCTGGTGAGCATAGGATTCAGTGATCAAAATATCATTGCATCTGACACACTACTGGGGGTAATGCACTGGAGGAATGAACACAAAAGTTTTTGTACTTAAGAAAGCTGATTTTCTAAAGAACTTTGACTGGATTTCCCTAATGTACAGGAATTCTACTCAATGGAAGTGAGAAATACTTAAAATACTATTGGAGAGGAATTGAAATTTTTCCCAGATAGGTCTGAACACTGAACTTTTTTTTAAAGCTTTCACTAGTGCAAGTGGTCCGTTTCACTCTCCAAAAGGGGCTTTAGCATAAGTTCTGGCACTCAGATGTTTAGCTCCATCTAATGCCCCTTATGCTAAAAACTCCAAGAGGACAAGGCTGAAGTGCAGTTAAGATGCTGGGCATTTAAACAGCATTTTCAAAAGCACTTAGGGCCACTTTCAGCACCTACTGCTCCTGATTAAATAGGCGACACAAGTTAAGCCACTCAGGAATCAGCTGTCCATTGGCTCATCTGAACACCATACCCCTGAAACTCCACTCCACAGTGATATATATATATTTTTTAAGAAATACCCACATACACAAGAGAGAGGCTGAGTAAGCAATAGATTATGGGGCCTGACAGCTAGGGCAGGAGACTTTCAGGGTGAAGAAGTGCACCTAGGAATTTGCTGTTGAGAGACAGAGCTTGCACTAACTTCTGGCTGGAGTGCAATACCTGACCATGCTAAGGTCAGAGAGCAAGAGACAAATTTTCAAGACTCCAATAGCCCTCACTCAAGAGTGCTCAAAACTGCATCCCTCTTTGAAAATTCCTCTACAAGAGAGCAAGAGAGGCCACAGTGGTTAACTAGAAATGTAAAGAGTAATCTAGAAACATGGAGAGGTGGCTTTAGGAGATTTAATGTTAAGGAGAGAAACTGGGAGACATTAAAAAAAATAAGTAGAATTCAACTAATAGGATAATTAGAGCAACAGGTATTTATTTATTTATTTGGACTTCTGAGGACAAAAAAAAAAAAAAATCCTAAAATGGTCCACCATGGCCTGTGGTGGTGGTTGAATCTGTCCAAAAACAAGAGGGGAATAAATGTGAGTAAAGCTTGTCTGTCTTAAAAAGTAGACAAGCACCCATTTGTTTTAAAAGAAATGATATCAGGAATGATTTCTAACTTCTTTAAAAATAAACAAGTTCCCCAGTGACATGTTAACTTTTGAGGAAAAGAAAATAGATTTAAAATTATAATAAATAAAATATAAAAACCAAAACCAGACCAGTTACTTTAACAAACTGTGAGGATATCCTAGAAAAGATTTAGGGAAAGAACTCCTAGAAAGGTCATAAGCTGATTAGACAGTCAACATGAATTTATGAGAGGGAGGGTTTAAGTAACCTGTTAGAGGCTTTTGAAGATAACTGTTTCCATGGTAAATAAAAAAAGTAGAATGGATGTTGCATACTTACATTGAATGCCATTTAGAAAGATTCCACTTTAAACATTATTGTTTAAGTTAACTCTTGACTATGTATGCAGAGAATACTAGAATTTTAAATATTAAAATGCTTCAGAAACAACCTGTAAATGATAACTTTGCTGCTGCAGCTCCCCAATTTACTTCAGCAACATAAGGCATGGATAAGATGACCAGATAACAAGTGTGAAAAATTGGGACAGGGGGTGGGGAGGTAATAGGTGCCTATATAGGAAAAAGCCACCAAAATTGGGACTGTCCCTATAAAATCGGGACATCTGGTCACCCTATGCATGGGATATCCTAGAGGTCCTTTTTGAGAAATCTCTAGTTCAGAATATCAGTGTGTGTAAATACTTTGGCTAGGAAACCCTGATTTTATATTTGATTTCAATATCAAAATTGGGATCCAGATTTGAACTCAATTAAGCATTCATCAATAGATACTGGCAGACCAATGTGAGTTACATACACTCGTCTAAGAGCAGAAATTGGCTCATAGAATATGGGGTGGGTGGGAGAGAAAAAGCAGAATATACATGTTTTAAATAATGAATTATTAGAGAGATGCCAAACCTAACACACACCAGTTCCACATTTCACATCTGGGGGCTCGCTCTCTCGGATGACCCAAACTAAAACTCATATTTTGTGGGTTCAAAATCCTCTGCTCAGAATGTATTCTGAGAACAGCTGTGTGACAAGTTTGCACACTCACTCTGAGTCATCCCCAGCTTCCTCTTCTAAAGAGGGTGAATATTCTCTTGTAAGAGGTTACCAGGTGCCAGGACCCTGCACAGAAAGGAAGAGCTATTCTGTTGCTTCACCCTGGCAGTAGGACCTTAAAGCCGCCTGATATGGAACTCAATTATTAACCCATTAAAACATGCAGCAACCTCTAGGGTGAAATGCACTCACACTACGACTGTGCGTGAAGCTCCACTGACTGTGCCAGGGCTGAATTTGGCTCTAGAATTTGTAAATACAACTTGCATAAAATTGCTGCTTTTGGGTACTCTTGTTGGCAAAGAGCCCAATGACTAAATATAAAGAGAAAATGAACTTCTGTACTCTCGTCCCTGAGACGTTCACTCAAGGATAGTGTTGAGGCATCTCAGAAGGCTGGAGTGGGAGAAACCTGCATGTTACTGCCAGTGCTGTACCTATTTTGTAGATACAGGACTTCAGTTTCCTAAGCTGTACTAACCTTTAAAGAAGAAGATTAAATGCGATATTAAAATTACTTTTCTGGCAGCCAATTCGGAATGGAAGGATTTTTCTATTATCAGAAGTGCTGGGTGCAAATTATTATTTTAAAATCACTTCTGTAAAGAATTTCAGCCTCAATTCATCTGATGGGGTGGGGGGGGGGTCTGAGAAAATGCACCATTCAGCTACATGATCACACTTTTAATTTTGAATTTTGTCCTAGTCTGTAACTACATATTCATTTTTACTGCCAGAAAGAGGGACCGCATCACAAAACCTCCTTTTTCCTTCCTTCAGAACTGCAAAATATGCACTGGCCCAATATGCTGAGTGTTTCCCACTTCTCATTTATTATTGGAATCTCTTGATTGCATTGATTAAAGTTTGTCATTTAGGACATCCTGTTCCAGTAATATAGCAATGACATGTTGACTTGTTACAAAATAGCCCCATACAAACTGATGACACTACTTTCACCTATATAGAAAAATCAGTTGTACAGTGCCAAATATGCATTTGTAAATTGATACTATAGAGGAAAAGACAGCATTATATTTAGGTATAAAAGCCTTAAAAAGAGAGCATATGAAAAAAATCATGCTTCCATATTTGACCTTCAAATTATGCCTTCACTCCAATCTTGTAAATGTTTGATTTACTTTTATTAGTATTTAGATCTATCTTGCCTATTTTTTTTATTTACTTTCACTAGTAACTTCCACTACTGTTGTTTCACATTATCATTATGAGAAGAAAAATCAAAGCCTAGTCTCCATGCAATTTTAGTACTATTAGTGTAACTATTTCAGTTAGAGATGTGATTGGTTGGTTTTATTTAAAATGAAATAGTTATACTGGTACAAACCCTGGTATGGATGCAGTTATACGGCTATAAAAGGTGCCTTACCCCACTACAGCTTTACCAACACAGATATGTTGGTATAGCTATACCAGCAAATCCCTGCTAGAGGAGATTGATTCTGTTTGTACCAGAAAAGTATTGTTTAAAAAAATAAAATAAAAAACACACGTCCCCAAATGAAGTAAGATATATTGATAAAATGGACATTTTTGCTGGTATAAATTGAATCTACCCTAGTGCTTTTGCCAGCATAGCTATTATATTGGCCAAGAGAGGGGTTAAGGATTCACCTTCTGACTGACATAGCTATGCCATAAGTATAGACCTAGCTTTATTCACTTATGGGAAGAGAACTTAGCTATACCATTATAAGGTACTATTATACTGTAACTTCATCCATGCGAAGGAGTAAAACCACTTTAAGTGGTACAACTTTTATGTGGAGACAAGGCCTAAGGACTAGGAATGTGGTTGAGCAACATTCACAGTGAGGACCTTATTTTCCAAAGAAATAATACATATTATGCTACCAAAAATGCTTGTTGTTGGAGTGTCAGTGAGATTACACGAGGCTGATTAACATGAGCGGATCTCCACGTACTCCACCTTACTGTGGCCACAGGACCTGATGTGAAAATGGTGACAGACAGCCCTTCCTCTCAGGGATGTGGTGAGGGTAAATTAATTATAGATTGTGAGGCACTCAGATACTATGATAATAAGAATATTTAATTACCATAAATAAATATTTATAGATTTTTAGTTATCTTTTAAATAAAGCTAGCAGCTGGAAACAGAGAGGAGAGTCAGCACTATATGTCCAGCGGTATAGCTGAAAACCACTGGTCGTCCCCAGCACATAGTTGGAAATGTGTGCCTTACCAAATAATAGCTAAGGATGCCCTTAAAGTCATATGGCACATTTAATCTTAGAGGCAGCTTAGTACTAAAGTAATACTTTAGAAAAAAAAAAAAAAGAATTAACAAATAAAATACATCAAGCATACCACACTTCCATGGGAACTCTTAAATTAAGCCATACATGTCACACATTAAGATCCGATTAATCAATTTCCAGGGTTTTATTTAGACAATTCTAAACTGCAACTAGAAAATCATGTTTGTACATCTGTAGTCATTTGTAGGTAATGTTTGGTCACAAAGGTTAGTTACTAACAGTGAGCATACTCTAAACAAACAGAAGAAGTTGTTTATTTAATAAATCAAACCATATGTCATGTTTTTCTGTTGTAGAAAAATGGAATCTCTGAAATGTAATGAAAAAGATGCCTTCAGAGAGGCCTGTTTCTGTGTCTGATTTGTGCCTGAGTCTCCCATGAAAGTCAATGGGAACTTCATGCAAGGAATATATTCAACATTGGGCATGAATTTAAGTTGCAACAACATGCCAATATTTCAGAACATCACTATTATAGCATAGCTAGACTGATACTAAGAGTGAAATGTTACAAATGACTTGGGGTAAAAATGTGTTTTTGCATGTTGTATCAGAGTGTAGATCTTCAGTACAAGCTAGGACTTAAAAATCCAAGATATTTGTTGTTTGTTTTATTTATAGTCTCTCTAATGCCACTCATAGTATTTGAGCACCACATAAACATGAAAATTATTAAACATAATTCACCTTCACAACACTCCTCACGTGCACAATTATATATGCACTAATATTTTTTGAAGGCACAAGGTAATGCGTCATACACATACATTACACAGTATAATGTATCACAGAATGCAAAATAGAATTTATTTTGGATAGTGTTCAGACAAAGGTTCACAGCGGATTATAACATATAAACCCAGTGCAAAGTGTGTGCACTCAATAATATACATATCCATGTGCTATTGAAAAAGATTAAAATGAACATGTTTGATCAAGGTGTGTTCTATTTATATGCACTAAGTTATTTTCCTACCTTTTATTACATAATTTAGAATAATTATTCTTCAATGTATGAAAAGTCTTCCACTATGTTAAGATGACATCATCTAAGAACAGTTTATGAAGTGGCATTTTATGGTGTAGTAAGAAATGACTTTGATAATTAGAGTTTAGAAAAAACCCACCAAAGAGTTGACTAGAATCATTAATCTTTCAGGTGAAAAAGGAAGTTTTAAAGTTAATACATTGTTATATATTAAAATGTTAGATTTACCATACATATCTCTCCATTTCTATTCCTTATGAATAAATACTCGTTTATTCTGCTCTTCATACTTATGCTTTGTAGATTTTATAAAATCTGGTTATTGATTGCTGTGCTTGGGATCTTTGGAATTATTGTTTCAAATTTATGTATGACAATAAGCCCTGGTTAAAAGCTCCATATGGGTACAAAATGGCAGAAGAAGAAAGCAAGTGAGAGTGTTCCCAATATTCCTCTCGGTGAGGGACGAGAGATCATACATTGGGACTTATTGATCGGTCCTTGCTGTATGTACTTAAGGGTCCTCAGCAGTGTTTATGATATTTTACGCCACATTAACTGTTGAGATGATATGCTATGACAGCTCTTAAAAAATGTACCCCTGAGCTCTAAATTGTTCCAATTATGCCTTTAGCATAACAGTTATCTACCAAGGGGCATAGCTCACTGCTCTAAGACGGAGGGGAGTGTGGGGAAGCCAATAATCTTCACATATGCTGACATCCTCCCCCTCCCAGTTCAAGCCTGTCATTGCTTTCCTTCACTGTAGCTTTTCATAATCCTTAACATATGGCCCTTGTTTTGATAGGCATGAAATTACATCAAGGTCATTTTTAATAACTGTCAATAGCCCCAGAAAAGCAGTCAGTTTTATTGACACCTTAGTTGAAGGGCTCAGAGAGCTGTAAGTAGCACACAGGCCCTGACTGGGAAAGCTGATCCACTGGGAAACAGATTATTATTGATATTAGTAAATTAGTATTGATAGAAATTTGATGAGTATCGTGCATCTGGATCACTCCACAATACACTAATGTCAACAGACGCGCACAGCTCTCTGTTTCAGGCAGACATTTATTTACATTCTTTTCATCTTGTTTTTCCTCTCTTTTGGGGGGGGGGTGAGGAGGAGTTTGGGGGAGGACTAGGGGAGACACAGAAATCAAGATGGGTTGTAGATATCTACAGATTACTAATATTGTCAACTAATCTCTTGAAAATAGAAGCTGCTATAAAAAGACTCTGCTCCCATCTTTTTTAATTGTTGAGAAACCAAAAACACACACACAGACGCTCCCTCTCCCCAATGAAAGAACCTGTTCATAACTAAATCTGAATTGAAACTGTTGCATCACATATAATATTTTGAAGGAATGTCAAACACTAACAGGACTACAGTGTCCAATGGACTTTAGCTTAGTTCTTTATAGCAATATTAAGGTGGTAGTGGTTAAGGTAAGACCAGGATGCAGAAAGGGATCAAATTCTCCACTGGCATGTACCTCCTGAACTTGGTGGCCACGTCAGTGATTCCAGAATGGTCTAAGAAAACAGGAGGAAAAGAAGAACAAACAAACATTCAGAATGGTTAGATACACTGAGGCAAGTTCACACTACTCCGGAAGTCATTAATCTAGAGGGCAACATCTATGGAAATAAATAATAATCCTGATGTGCTGGTGAGCTTTGGAATTTGGAGAGGGTATATAAACAGAGGGATAGAAAAAAATTACAGAATACTGAGATGACAACCAAAGAAGGGTCAGAAATACCTAAAATTGCAGGCATTTCCAAAAAAGTTGCAGGGTCATTTGCAGGTTTAAACTAGTGTAAATGGTGAGTTCTTTGTAATGTGAATTATGCCAGCAAAATTTACGTTGCTCAGGTGTGAGGGAAAAAAAATACACCCCCATTCCCCCTGGAGCAACATAAGTTTGGCCGGCATAAGTGGTAGTGAGCACAGCGCTATGTCGGCGGGAGAACTTCTCCCACTTACATAGCTACCACCACTCATTGGAGGTGCTTTAATTATGTCAATGGGAGCATAGAGCAACTACACGAAAGATCTTAGTATTGCAGCTGCATTGGTACAGCTCTGCTGCTGTAAGGTCTCCAGTATAAACATAGCTTAAATGACCAGAACTGTATCATGTTAAGGCTAAGGCTTATTTTTCAGGTTTGAGGCCAAATTGGGACACCAAATTCTCATGAGTTGTTCTCCTGAGATTTTGTCCCAAACTGGGACAACTCATGAGAACTCCAATATCCAGAGGAATGGAGATTTCCATTTCTAGAAAATCTCTCCCATTTAGCTGGGTTTTTTTTAAAAACTTAACCCAAAAAGGAGAAGAAAAAAAAGAGCAAGTTCTAATATATAGAATAAAATATGAATTCAAACCACCCTTACGATTCAAAGGCATTCACATCTGAGGTTTTTGCCTGGGCCCATCCGTAATTATAAAAACTGCTGTGGCAGTTCAGACCTAAACACCACCAAATGACTCAAATTCTGATTCCTAGTTCCTCCAAAAAAGAGTTCTCTCATAAGAATGTGTATTCAACTGTTGGATTTATCACTCCTATGGAAAGCTTTTATATATTTAAAAAAAGAAAAAAAAGATGATTTGTGCCCTAGAGAGTTTATAATCTAAGCATACCACAAGAAATAACATATGGGTACAGACTGTCAAGTGAGTACAAGGGACAGTAAAGGCGTGGAAAAGTCAAGCCCCATACCTCTTCAAAACTAAACACAGCAAGTTGACAACTACACTGAGCTGTGAGACCACAACTAGCCACGTATTCTAGATAGATGCTTATTAAAAAGGAAGGACCTATTGCACTATTTTCTCAATTAACCTGTGACTTTGTATCCTTTGTTCTTGGAAGGATTACCCAGAGAAATATGCTATGCCAAATAAGGACTCATATTTTCCTGACTGTTGGGTTCTGCAACAGGGGCTGACACCTGAAATTTACTGTCATCCCAGGCTGGAACAGAGTACAAGACCGAAAACGGTAACTGTTTTACCCACATTTCATTTCTGTCCCTCCTTCCCCCACCCCTCAACTTTTGTTCAGTTCTCTCTCATCCATTCACTTTCCCCACTGGCTACACTACAGAGCTTACAGCAGCACAGCTGCACCGCTGTGGAATTGCTAGTGCAGACGCTCCAAGCCGATAGGAGAGAGCTCTCCCGTCAATGTAATTACTCCAGCCCCTGTGAGCGGTGATAACTATATTGGTGGGAGAAGCTCACCCACCAATATAGCACTGTCCACACCGGCACTTTGGTCGGTGTAACTTACGTCGCTCAGGGGGGTGGCTTATTTACACCCCGGAACAACATAATTTATACTGACTTAAACTGTAGTGTGTACATAGCCTAGGTTTCTACACATCCATATTTCAACAAAAGAGTTTTGCTTGTTCAGAAATTTGCATGCTGGTTGAGCACTGGTTGAGGGTTCCATTCATTTAGTGAATGCTCAGCTGCCTAGAGTGCTCAGTTTACATGGCAACATTTCAAATCCTTTCAACTTAGTGATCAACACACAGTTAGTTGAAAATTCTGGTTAAGTGCTCTATTCACTCTTGCCATATGGGACAGGAGCCCCTCATCATTATATAAAAAAAAAATGGTTGTCACAACAAAGTCACTCTTTCTCTTCCAAATGGAAGCTGATTAACATCGATAAATATAACTACAGCACCAAACCACAGGAAGATGGTAATAATTACACTATTTCTTGCACTACTAGATTACTTCAGGATTTTTCCTTAAAGGTAGTGAAGGAGCATCAACCATACAGACAACATAAAAACAATAATATAATAGTATCCAATAGACTATGCATTGCCCATCCTACATAGAAAACACCCTTAGCCAAATTCTGTTCCAAGAAGAGCACACACACAACTCCCAGTGAAATTAATGAGACATGCATACATACAGCTATCGGAGGATACAATCTGTTCCATTCTAAATGTGCACATAGTCTTAGCACTTGGAAGTACATCACTGGGGAGGGTTAAAAGTATATAAAGTTAAGAAAGCAGGAGGAGTAGTCTGGTATTGCAACAAAGTGATTTAATGTATGCATATGAGTGTTCTTTAACAGTGGACACAACTCAAAAGTGCAGCATTTTCTACAGGCCCTGCCATGCTGAAAATGGCAGGAAAGCAACTGTCCTGTAGACCTCTCTCCTCCTTGCAGGAATTCACTTAATAAATCTCTCACTGCAGGAAGTTTTACTTTTCAAATGGTCTTCACTGAGGGAAGACCATTCTGAAAGTTCTTGTTCCCTTGTCACTGGCAGATTGTATTGTAAAATTAATACAAAGAAATCCTGCTATCTGATTGGTTGGCAAATGTTCCCAACAGTGCAGATATATTTCAAAAATCAGCAAGGTTCAGAACTCGTTAACCTCATCATGACTTGAATACAATATCATTACATCTTTAAGGCCAGCATCAGAAGAGCACGAGAAAAAAGGAGCTAGATAAGGCTTTGACTCTCATAGCTACTCTGAGTTCACTACAGGCAAGTTCTACTCTATGCCCTTGTTGCAGCCCTACGCCCTGTCATGGCGTCTGGATGGCCAATTGCCGGTCAGAAGGTCACATCAGTGTCGTGTGCAGCACCTTGGTGCTGAGTGCAGTGCCTTGGTGTCGTGTGCAACACATTGGGGCCGTGTGACCATTCTCGAACCTTCCGCCTGGTCAATTGTAGGTCACATTGGTACCATGTGCTACAATTCCAGCGGGCCGTGTGCATAAGCCTAGTGTGCCATGTGCAGTGCCTGTTACGTAGAGGGCACCAGCTCGGAGCCTGGTTGGTGTAGGGTCGGAGAACCAATTAGATGCTAGTACGTGCAAGGGTCTTCGAACAAAACTATGTCTCTGGTCTAAATCAGCAGGAGTGTCCGCGTGTTAGCTGGAAGGCCTGATCACCCTTTCAGCCAGGATCTCCTCCGGATTTAGCTAGCTCGTGTCGTGTTCTTTTGGATTACATCTCGTCATGTCCCTAGTGTCTGTACTGCTGGTCAGCTGCGCCTGGAGTGTGGTATGCATGTATTAATTTTTGTAGACATTTTGTTGGTTAGGCCCTTTTTCTATATTACTTGGTACTGAATCTCCTGTATAGTGTATAGAGGGCAAATGGTTACAGTTTACTCAGTTTTATATACTTGTTCTGGCTTTTGGTAAATAGTTGGTTGTAAATTATCTGATTCCTTGTTGTTAACTGTATATAGCTTGTTTTATACTACTGCTTCCTTGTTGTAAGTGTAAATAGACTGTTTTATAGTGCTGCTCTGGTGACAGTTTTGGTTGGTCACTTGTTCCTCTTTCAATTGAGTTTATATTGTTAGTTGGTAAAAGTGCTCCTCCCCAGCCCAAGTTGTGATTTGTTCCCCATTAATAAACTGCCACCTGTTTTTGAATTACAATCTGCATCCGTTTTCAAGTTCCCTCCTCCACTCGAGTATTCGAACCTGTATTGATTTCAGACAGCCCTGTTAAAACAAATCCACCAAAATAATTTCTGCATGCTATTTCTCCATTAGTACAATAAATATATGTGAAACACCCCCATCCCCTCCACCTCCAATAACTGAATTTTCCCCAGCAAATTGTGTTTTCCTCCTGTCCCCACTTTTAAATTGGAAAATTACAGTGTTGCCAGCCTCAGATTTTAATTGTAGTTCACAAATGGTTTGGCTTAGAGTACAAAGAAAAATAGTAGACTATAATAGCAAAAGGTAAAATTTCAAATGTACTTTAAAATATGCTAGATCATTACAAAGACAGACATGCCAGGTCAGAGATTTCAATAACTTCTACAGTGAGAAGGTGAGGTGCTGTAATATGTACTAATGGGACCCAACGTTTTCTGTTGTGACTTAGTATAGAATTTGAATCCAGGTCCGCAGGGGTAAGACACTAGTGTCCAAATCCAATGTTCCACATTGCAATAAACCAGAAGGCAGCTAACTGCTGGCTGAACTATATTATACTACTGCAATATGAAACTTCTGAATGTCTTCACTATGTCTGCCTGCAAAATGACTACACTTTTGTTTTCAGGTAATTCCAAATAGGACTCTGGAATACATTTACAACAGCAAGACAATATGCAGTACAGTAGAATATTCTATTTTTAATTAAACAGCCCTAGAGAAAGATACTTGCTTTGTATTGTATAATGTTTTCTGGACATAATGTTCCCTTAATGTTCCCCAACCCACATGGTGAATCTCTGAGGCAAGAAATCGCCAATAAGCGCAGGACCCACCAAGATAGAGGAGGGACTTTGTCACACTGGTGTCGGGGTGGGATCTTGGGGTGCACAGCGGGAAGGAAGAAGGAGGGTAATAAAAAAAAAAAAAAAAAAAAAAGGGAAGAGGGTTTATTTTTTTCACCACAATGGATGATGTAGTGCGGGCACTGATACAAGCTACGGCGGCCCAGCAGGAGGCTACCCGTGTCCAGACAGCCGCCCAACAGGAGGCAGTGCGGCTGCAACAAGAGACTAATCGCCTGCTGATGGACCAGGCTGCTCAAGACCGAGCTATGTTGCGGGAACTGGTAAACCAGGTAAAATCCCTTACAGAGCTGAATCGCGGCCATGATGGGACACAGCTCATACGGGCCAGCCATTGGCTGCAGAAAATGACACGGGAGGATGATGTAGAGGCATACCTTCTGGCCTTTGAGAGGACAGCCTGGCCTCGAGTTCAGTGGTCTGGAATCCTTGCCCCATTCCTGTGTGGGGAGGCCCAGAAGGCCTACCATGATCTGCCTGAAGAGGCTGCGGCAGACTACCCCCAGCTGAAAGCAGAGATCCTGGCCAGATCTGGGGTAACGACAGCAGTGCAGGCCCAGCCGTATCATGGTTGGAGGTACCAGGAAGACAAAACCCCGCGGTCCCAATTGTACGACCTCATCCTAACCAGGTGGAAGAGGTGGATGAGGCTTTTTTTAAACAACTAACAAAATCATCCAAAGCCCAAGATTTGGTGGTGATGGGGGACTTCAACTATCCGGATATATGTTGGGAAAATAACACAGCGGGGCACAGACTATCCAACAAATTCTTGGACTGCATTGCAGACAACTTTTTATTTCAGAAGGTTGAAAAAGCTACTAGGGGTGAAGCTGTTCTAGACTTGATTTTAACAAATAGGGAGGAACTCGTTGAGAATTTGAAAGTAGAAGGCAGCTTGGGTGAAAGTGATCATGAAATCATAGAGTTTGCAATTCTAAGGAAGGGTAGAAGGGAGAACAGCAAAATAGAGACAATGGATTTCAGGAAGGCGGATTTTGGTAAGCTCAGAGAGCTGATAGGTAAGGTCCCATGGGAATCAAGACTGAGGGGAAAAACAACTGAGGAGAGCTGGCAGTTTTTCAAAGGGACACTATTAAGGGCCCAAAAGCAAGCTATTCCGCTGGTTAGGAAAGATAGAAAATGTGGCAAAAGACCACCTTGGCTTAACCACGAGATCTTGCATGATCTAAAAAATAAAAAGGAGTCATATAAAAAATGGAAACTAGGACAGATTACAAAGGATGAATATAGGCAAACAACACAGGAATGCAGGGGCAAGATTAGAAAGGCAAAGGCACAAAATGAGCTCAAACTAGCTAAGGGAATAAAGGGGAACAAGAAGAATTTTTATCAATACATTAGAAGCAAGAGGAAGACCAAAGACAGGGTAGGCCCACTGCTTAGTGAAGAGGGAGAAACAGTAACAGGAAACTTGGAAATGGCAGAGATGCTTAATGACTTCTTTGTTTCGGTCTTCACCGAGAAGTCTGAAGGAATGCCTATCCTAGTGAATGCTAATGGGAAGGGGGTAGGTTTAGCAGATAAAATAAAAAAAGAACAAGTTAAAAATCACTTAGAAAAGTTAGATGCCTGCAAGTCACCAGGGCCTGATGAAATGCATCCTAGAATACTCAAGGAGCTAATAGAGGAGGTATCTGAGCCTCTAGCTATTATCTTTGGAAAATCATGGGAGACGGGAGAGATTCCAGAAGACTGGAAAAGGGCAAATATAGTGCCCATCTATAAAAAGGGAAATAAAAACAACCCAGGAAACTACAGACCAGTTAGTTTAACTTCTGTGCCAGGGAAGATAATGGAGCAAGTAATTAAGGAAATCATCTGCAAACACTTGGAAGGTGGTAAGGTGATAGGGAACAGCCAGCATGGATTTGTAAAGAACAAATCATGTCAAACCAATCTGATAGCTTTCTTCGATAGGATAACGAGTCTTGTGGATAAGGGAGAAGCTGTGGATGTGGTATACCTAGACTTTAGTAAGGCATTTGATACGGTCTCGCATGATATTCTTATCGACAAACTAGGCAAATACAATTTAGATGGGGCTACTATAAGGTGGGTGCATAACTGGCTGGATAACCATACTCAGAGAGTTGTTATTAATGGTTCCCAATCCTGCTGGAAAGGCATAACGAGTGGGGTTCCGCAGGGGTCTGTTTTGGGACCGGCTCTGTTCAATATCTTCATTAACGACTTAGATATTGGTATAGAAAGTACGATTATTAAGTTTGCGGATGATACCAAACTGGGAGGGATTGCAACTGCTTTGGAGGACAGGGTCATAATTCAAAATGATCTGGACAAATTGGAGAAATGGTCTGAGTTAAACAGGATGAAGTTTAACAAAGACAAATGCAAAGTGCTCCACTTAGGAAGAAAAAATCAGTTTCACACATACAGAATGGGAAGAGACTGTCTAGGAAGGAGTACGGCAGAAAGGGATCTAGGGGTTATAGTGGACCACAAGCTAAATATGAGTCAACAGTGTGATGCTGTTGCAAAAAAAGCAAACGTGATTCTGGGATGTATTAACAGGTGTGTTGTGAGCAAGACACAAGAAGTCATTCTTCCGCTCTACTCTGCTCTGGTTAGGCCTCAGCTGGAGTATTGTGTCCAGTTCTGGGCACCGCATTTCAAGAAAGATGTGGAGAAATTGGAAAGGGTCCAGAGAAGAGCAACAAGAATGATTAAAGGTCTTGAGAACATGACCTATGAAGGAAGGCTGAAAGAATTGGGTTTGTTTAGTTTGGAAAAGAGAAGACTGAGAGGGGACATGATAGCAGTTTTCAGGTATCTAAAAGGGTGTCATAAGGAGGAGGGAGAAAACTTGTTCACCTTAGCCTCTGAGGATAGAACAAGAAGCAATGGGCTTAAACTGCAGCAAGGGAGGTCTAGGTTGGACATTAGGAAAAAGTTCCTAACTGTCAGGGTGGTTAAACACTGGAATAAATTGCCTAGGGAGGTTGTGGAATCTCCATCTCTGGAGATATTTAAGAGTAGGTTAGATAAATGTCTATCAGGGATGGTCTAGACAGTATTTGGTCCTGCCATGCGGGCAGGGGACTGGACTCGATGACCTCTCGAGGTCCCTTCCAGTCCTAGAATCTATGAATCTATGAATCTATGAATCCATCTCGCACGAAAGTGGTTGCAAACAGAGTCCCGGAGTCCGGAAGAGATACTAGCGGTTCTGGTCATCGACCGATACATGAGGGGACTACCAGCAGACCTTCGTGCCTGGGTAAGCCAGAACGAACCCTCCACCTATGACGAGGTTGTCGCCCTGGTAGAGAGGCGAAGGACAGTGAGGGAGCTGACCCGACCAGTTAAGGAAGAGGCACCCCGGATTAAACTAGCAGCACCAAGCCCTAAAGTTTGGGTGACTGGGCCACCAGGAGGGCCCAGGTGGAAAAAGAGAGAGGCTGAAGCCCCATCAGAGGCCACAAAGTGTCGGAGCACTGAGGGAGAAGAGGATCGTGATGTTAGACTGCCCAAACCAAGAGACCGGGGAACGCCTAGGGCTCCATACAGATGTTATGCCTGCGGGGAGTGGGGACACATAGCTGCACAGTGTCCCAATGCTGAGGAGCCTATGCAGTGTAACCTGGGGAACTGGGCAGATCCACCTTGTGGGGGTCTCACTAACCCCACATATGTATACCAGACCAGTGAAACTAAATGGGGTAGGGACCACAGCACTGGTTGATTCGGGGAGTGCTATCACGCTTATCTCAGGGAAGCTCGTGAAGCGTAGTCAACTGCTGCAGGCTAAACGTACGGCGATAACATGTGTCCATGGGACAGTTAGTTACTATCCCACCATCCCAGTAAAAATCGAGATCCAAGGGAACACTACTGAGGTAGCAGCAGGTGTAGTCCCTAAACTCCCATACCCGGTGCTCATAGGGAGGGACTTCCCAGGGTTTGGAAACTTACTCCCGGTAGGGGGATTGGAGAAAGATGGGGACCCTAAAATTGGTGAGGCATCCACAGCAGACTGTCAACCCTCAATCTTCTTTGAAATATCCCCAGATTTGTTCTCCACTCCCAGACAGGGTAGAAAGATAAAAAAGGAAAGAAGGGCAGCTAAGGCCTTGGGAACCCGAATACTGACCCAAAGCCAGAGGGTCACTCTCGTAGGTAGGCGGACCCGTGCAGCTGAAAAGGAGGCCACGCAGGAGGGAGAAGCACCTGAGTCTGACCCCCACCCTAATGCTTCTGAACCAGTAGAGGCAACAGAGACTGGGCCCCTAGATCTTGGGCAGATTAGCCCCGGGAGAGGAAATTTTGGACGGGACCAGGCAGAAGACCCAAGGTATGACAACATTAGGAAGGAGGTGACTGAAATAGATGGGGTCTCCGTGGAAGGGAAAACCCAGGGACCAGGACCCTACTTCATAATGAAGAAGAATCTCTTATACCGGGTTGCACCAGTACAGGGGCAGAAGGTACACCAGATCCTAGTACCTCAAAAACACCAGAACGCTGTATTAAGTCTTGCTCATAGTCATCTTTTTGGGGGGCATTTGGGGGTAGAGAAGACCCTGGCACGAGTCCTACGACGGTTCTTCTGGCCCGGAGTACATGAAGAAGTGCGGAGGTACTGTGCCTCCTGCCCGGAGTGTCAGCTGCACAGTCACCGTCCCCACTTGAGGGCACCTTTAGTACCCCTTCCCATCATAGAGGTCCCCTTTGAGCGAATAGCCATGGACCTAGTGGGACCCCTGGAGAAGACAGCTCGGGGCCACCAATATATACTTGTTGTTTTGGACTATGCTACTCGCTACCCAGAAGCCGCCCCGCTGCGGAACACGGCCTCTAAAACTATAGCCAAAGAGCTGGTGGGGATCTTTGCCCGAATGGGGCTACCGAAGGAGATATTAACCGACCAAGGAACCCCATTTGTGTCGAAGCTAATGAAGGACCTCTGTACGCTGCTCCATATACATACCCTGAGAACTTCGGTCTACCATCCGCAGACTGATGGGTTGGTAGAAAGGTTTAACCGAACCCTCAAGGCTATGATAAGGAAGGTGGTAAGTCAGGATGGGAAGGATTGGGACACCCTACTACCCTACCTTATGTTCGCTATCCGGGAGGTACATCAGGCCTCAAGTGGGTTTTCCCCCTTCCAGTTATTATACGGGCATCACCCCCGTGGCATACTAGATATCGCCAAAGAGATCTGGGAAGAGGAACCCAATGAGGGGAGAAATATAATAGAGCATGTAATGCAGATGCGAGACCGGATAGCCCGGGGTTACCCCTATTGTACGGGAACATTTGGAGAAGGCACAGGAGACCCAGCGAACCCATTACAATCGCCAGGCAAAAGTGCGACAGTTCCAACCAGGGGATCGGGTTATGGTGTTGGTACCCACAGCAGAAAGCAAGCTTCTGGCCCAATGGCAGGGGCCCTATGAGGTGGTTGAACCCGTGGGGGAAGTAACCTACAAGGTGTGGCAGCCAGGATGCAGAAAACAAGAACAGATTTATCACGTTAACCTTCTGAAACCCTGGCATGCATAAGAGGCATGCACAACGGTCCAAAAAGACCTAACCCAGGAAAACAAGCCTTCCAAACAGGTGAGAGTGTCTCCTGATTTAACACCAGACCAGAAGAATGAGGTGTCTGAGATGATCTTCCGGAACCAAGATGTGTTCTCGACAAAACCGGGTCGAACAACCGAGACATATCACCACATCGTCACGAACCCTGGGGCCAGAGTAACAATGAGGCCCTATCGGGTGCCAGCGGCAAAAAGGGAGGAAATAAAAGCAGAAGTAAAAAAAAATGCTGGAGTTGGGGATCATCGAAGAATCCCACAGTCAGTGGTCCAGCCCAAGCGTGCTGGTGCCCAAACCTGATGGCACCATAAGATTTTGCAACGACTTCCGGCGACTAAACGAAGTATCCCAGTTCGATGCGTACCCCATACCTCGCATAGATGAGCTAGTGGACCATCTGGGTAATGCCCGGTACTTGACTACCCTAGACTTGACAAAGGGGTACTGGCAGATTCCCCTTGCAGAAGACACAAAGGAAAAGACTGGGTTCTCTACACCAGAGGGTCTTTTTCAATATACTGTCCTCCCTTTTGGACTACATGGGGCCCCAGCTACCTTCCAGCGCCTCATGGACAAGCTATTACGCCCGCATAACAGTTATGCTGCTGCCTACTTGGACGATGTGGTCATTCATACCCCAGACTGGGAAACCCACCTGGAGAAGGTGGAGGCAGTCCTCGATACCTTCAGGCGAGCTGGCCTTACAGCAAACCCTGCCAAGTGCGCTGTAGGGTTTACAGAGGCCAAATATCTTGGCTACATTGTGGGAAAAGGTCTGGTAAAACCCCAAGTGAGCAAGTTAGAGGCCATCCAAAATTGGCCCCGACCAAGTCGCAAGAAACAAGTCCGGGCGTTCCTAGGTGTGATGTGATCAGGTCCTAGTGAAAGCCCGTGGACCTGATCTGGTGAGATGGTCTGACGCAGCAGAGGAAGCATTCACAGACCTACAGACTGCCCTCTGCAGTAACACCGTACTGATAGCCCCTGATTTCACCAAGGAGTTTATCCTGCAGACGGATGCATTGGAAGTAGGGTTGGGGGCCGTTCTATCACAGATGGTCGGGGAGGAGGAACACCCAATTCTATACCTCAGTCGGAAACTCCTTCCAAGGGAACAAAAATATGCAGTGGTGGAGAGAGAATGCCTCGCTGTAAAATGGGCCATGGAAACATTGCGCTACTACCTGCTCGGGCGCAGATTTGTCCTCGTGACCGACCATACCCCTCTTCAATGGATGCAGCGGAACAAGGAGAAGAACACAAGGGTGACCAGATGGTTCTTATCCCTCCAACCTTTCCAGTTCCGTGTGCAACACAGAGCAGGGAGCCATCATGGCAACGCCGATGGCTTGTCATGTGTGCACTGTCTGGCGTCCCAAGCTGCCCAACCCCTTGGCGTTGAGCAGGGGGGAGGGATATGTGACAGACCCAGACCAGTGGGGTACAGGAGTCTGGTAGAGGGCAAATATACTGGTCACTGGATGAGTAGTTTTCTGTTCCCTGAGTGACCAGAGAGGGGCTGCACTAGAGTAATCAGGAACCTGCTAGAACCAGTTAAGGCAGGCAGGCTAATTAGGACACCTGGAGCCAATTAAGAAGAAGCTGCTAGAATCAATTAAGGCAGGCTAATCAGGGCACCTGGGTTTTAAAAGGAGCTCACTTCAGTTTGTGGTGCGGAGTGTGAGGAGCTGGGAGCAAGAGGCGCAAGGAGCTGAGAGTGAGAGGGTGTGCTGCTGGAGGACTAAGGAGGACACGCATTATCAGACACCAGGAGGAAGGTCCTGTGGTGAGAATAAGGAAGGTGTTTGGAGGAGGCCATGGGGAAGTAGCCCAGGGAGTTGTAGCTGTCATGCAGCTGTTACACGAGGCACTATAGACAGCTGCAGTCCACAGGGCCCTGGGCTGGAACCCGGAGTAGAGGGCGGGCCCGGGTTCCCCCCAAAACCTCCCAATTGACCTGGACTGTGGGTTCTTCCAGAGGGGAAGGTCTCTGGGCTGTTCCCCAACCCACATGGTGAATCTCTGAGGCAAGAAAATCCGCCAATAAGCGCAGGACCCACCAAGATAGAGGAGGAACTTTGTCACAAAGCATACTAGAGCTATCAGTACAAATGTGGCAGGGTGGTGGTGGGGGAAATGGTTATTTGAAAAATTCCAAGACAGTAAGAAAGTGTGGGTTCAAAGTGATTTTGAGGGATGAACATAAATTTTAAGGGCTGTTTGGCTGGCATGGGAGTTACAAGGAAAGGGGCTGATAATGTCCCTATTTTTCTGACAGTTTATCCATTCTTAAAGTCCCATGGAAGCCATGCAACTCAGGATTCATTCTGTAGTTTAGTATCTACTGTATCAGTGCATATATCCAACATCATAATAGAGATATGAAAGGGGAACTTGGAAGGATTCATTTTTGATGGGTAAATGTCAATTTCATCATACACACAATAGATACTTCTATCAATAGTAACCAAAATTTATAGATAGGCAAAGAAAGAAAAATGCTGATTGAGAAATTGAAGTTTGAATTAAGGATATTTTCTTTGTATATTTTGATTAATGCGTTTTGTTTTAATGATTATAAAGTTTTATTTGAATCTCAATGTCTGATGCCATTAAATAATTGTTTAACACCCGCCTTCCCCAATAGTTTCCTGCAACTGTGAAATAAAAAAAAAATGCTTACAAATAAAATATTGCTATTGCCCATCAAAGTGATACAAATAAAAATCTAATTCTGCCTAGTCTAATTATATAAAATTGGGGGGGGGGGGCGGGGAGTCTATGACAATAAACCAAAAAACTTAGACTTTCTTATGATGTGAATTACCTTGGGAGTCAAATAGCACAGACTCAGATGTAGTACATTAATGTGACTGGAGTACAATTTATGTTGCTGGGTTAAGATTCTGCTCCAGGAAATCTTAAGTGTAGTGCACTGTTTCCTAAAAACAACATATTTGGGGACATGAATGACTAGCTTTTCTACTTATACCTCGTTCTGCATTTCTGCCTTGCCCTAATAAGCCCTTAATGTTTACATTGGTTTCATATGTTTGAAAACTATATTCATGAGAATGACCTCCCAGATAGCAGAAAGCAAGTTTTGCGAACATGCTGTCTGAATACTGAAGACATGCATTTTATCCCCCTGCCCTTTCTCTCCTTGAGTATTTATGTTACCACAGGTTCAAGCTTGGAAGGTCTTTCGCACACCTGAAATAAATGTGCTAATACAGAGTTTGCAAACATGCACAGACAGTGAGTTCATTTACTGACTAATACATTGCTACTCTACAGAAATTTAGTTACTTGCCTGTATGGCATCAGAGATTATTTGAAACGTGCTTATGGAACATAAATAAGCCACATCACAAACACTTGTAAAAGCTACAATGATTGCATAAGATAGCCACACTGAGTCTGCTATAGCATATGCCAAAATAATTATTGAGATGTTACAGACTCTGTCCAAGCTGTTAATTTATTAACAGTGTACTTTCCAGGCCAGTATAGCTATGTCAGTCACAGTGGTAGTGAACTTTGTACAATTCTTACATTGAGTGAGCACCATTCATTTCAGCAAAGTCATGCTTCCTTTGTGGGTTTATATGCAGAACATACAGAGATTAGTGAAATAACACTTATTTCCACATTGATGATGTAGGCATATATTTACAGGGTAAAGTATGCTATAGTTCCTGCTCCAGAAATCAGGTATATGAAGTCATTACTCTCCTGAGCATAGATAATTGCACTTTACTTCACTCTAGGGGAAATTCTGAAGATCTTACACAAACAAAATGTGCTTGATTTCAGTGGGAACTTTGTTTGAATAAAACTGTGTAAGAACTCCAGAAATTATTGGTATTGGATGTCACACGAGATTGTGGTTCCTGATACAAAGCATTTAGATATGCAGTGGTAGGTGACTTCTGGCCAAAGAGCAGAAAATGGCACTGAAATGTGTCCACACTAGAGATAGCTTGAGTAGCAGCACTTGTGACCTGCTCTATAGCTCAGACTGAGCCAGCTGCCTCAAGTGATTCCACCAGCAATACACAATTGTTGGAGCTTTATGTCTGGATCAGGGGCTGGAGTGGGGAGAGAAATAGGAACAACTGAATGAAATCACTGTTGAAGACAAGTCTATGGTACACAAATACATATCCATGTCACAATGATAGGTATTGGTCCAACTATACCATACATTTCTGTCTTGAAGCTATACTTACAATGTTTTCAGAGTGCACGGTTTCCAAAATCTAAACTAGGTTTAGCAATTTACTTGATGAAAGCACAATCCCTAGGTTTAGTTACAGTGGTGAAGTATAACACTTCTGAGCATGCAGAAAATCCAACTCCCAACAAAAACATACAGACAACCGTGTTTACTCTCTCTCTCCCCCCGTGAATCGTGACACCCTACACACCAGAAAAACAAAATAAGATACATGTTGGGATGTAGGATCACTTCAGTGGAATAAAAAATTCAGGATATTTCTGCATTACAAATAACGTGTGTTTTAATTCAATTTAGTTAACCTGGGTTAGAATAGCAGTGAAGAAAGAGCAAGTGAGCTTTTTTACTTGGTCAAGCAGCTTAATAGGCACTCATATAGACTTTAACACATTTTACCCCCTCCCCAGCCCAGTGTAGACATACCTTGAGTGGTGAAGTGAAATTTAAAAATAATAATAATAAAAAAATCCCACCATTAGAACTGTTTACAAATAGAAAATCAGCCCAGATCCTGCCAATCCCACAGCCAGCTAAATTGGAGATTTGAAATTTTAAATAAAAGGGGTCATCATAAACACTCTCCTAATGACTTGTTGAACAAGATAAACGTCACTCCTCCCACAGACTGGCTTATAGTAAGAAAAGTTTTTTAAAAGTCTGAAAAGTTGGGGGGAGGGCAGAAAAAAAAATCTCACAGAATAAATTGAAGTGGAAAAGGAACAGAATCTTCTCCAGATGTACAGCCAGTCATGAAAACAAAGGTTACAAACACAACTATGCATTAAAATAAGAGCACATCACTATCTAATCGCAACCTATTCTCCTCTGTCAGTTCATCTGATGATATCTATTCACATCCCATTCCTCCTCTGCATGTGCAACAAATGATCTGAGAACAGAAATAGTGGGGGCAATGGTAGTGGGTGGGGAAAATACAAGGTAGGGACGGCTTTGAGTTATTTGGCTGTTATTTCCCCCCCCACACACACACACTTTGTTTTCTCCTCCTTCCCCCACAACAAACAATGTTCCTTAAATAAAAATATATGTGAATTTGGACATTTACAGGGGCAAGTTTCATATAATTGACTTTTTATAATTATTTTCTATTTCTACTAATCAAAATATTTTGGTTACTGTTTAAAATATTAAACATTTAAAAAAAAAAAGAAAGTTATTTGCTATGCCTTCTCTGCAGCCAGTGATCTCAGATAGAAATATATCTGGCAGCTCCAAAGGAAAACTCATGAGAATAGTTTCATCCTCTAGAAAGAAAAACAAAATACAGCAGTAGACAGAAAATGGAAGCTGAAATAATTTGCGGGCAAGGAGCCAAAAAAGTCACTTAAGATGGGGAAAATCTCTCAGTTGCCTACAGTGTATTGATGGGAATTAAAGTTTGGGGTAGAAAATGTTTGATGTTTATCGTTCGTTGGCAAATGAAAACTGAAGGTCTCAGTCCTGGGATACATGCCACACTGGTGCAGGTGTCCAACAAAAAGTGTGAGATTATTGCTGATTTGGGGTCCAACTAAAAACTGATAAAGAATCTCAGGATTTGGCGAAACCCATTTTAATAACCCCTTTAGAAATAATACATAAAGCATCCATAGTATTTAGTGGATACAATTGATGTGTTAGAAACACTAAGATAACTGTTTCCAACACCAGAACCGATAGCTGTGTTGTTATATTTAGTTTCTCTTGGTTTTAAAACTGCATTGCTGTATAGATGAAATTCAGCAGATCAAAGAAATGTGGCCCTATATATTGAGAAACAAATGTTACCTGTCTGAAAATGTTTTCTCCCTTAATGAGCTACACACAGAGATTTATGCTCTTCCAAGGACACTGGATCAGACTCTCTGCTACCTGAAGGTTCTTTTATACCACTCCGGCAGTGTAAAAGAACCTTAAAGTGGGTGTGCAAAGGTAACATATACCCACTTTAAGGTTCCTTTAAACACTGCCAGAGTAATGCAAAGTTGCTTTAATGTAACTGAAGCCTTTTTCTATACCAGCAAATCATATCAATGTTATTAAATCAGACTTGATTAATGAAATCAGTGCAACCACTCTGTATAGACTCTCTTCATTTTGGTTCAAAGGTGCCTCATATCAATTTGGCTGAAGTCGATTCAGGTCTTGTCTACACTAGAAAGGATTTGCTATTTTCTAAGTAGGGAAAAAATAGCTTTCAAAGCTTCAGAATGCACCTTGTGTTTCAGGACTGAAAACTGGGAATTCTGAAGTGGAGTTTAGGGATTGCCACATATTTAAAAGGGACAGGGCTGTCTAATAAGAAAAACCTTTCCCAAGATTTTGCTGTATTTATTGTGATTTTGTTTAAGGCCTGACTTGAACTGTATTTTATAGTCATGGTAGCATTCATGAAGTGTTATAGCAGCTCTGGCGAAATATAGTTAACATCACAGCCATGAAATACAATATTTAAAAAATTAAAAAGCCAACAGTGAGACAATCTATATCCAAGAAACAGACATAAACTGACTATACCTATATACATACAAAAAATATATTCCTAGTATATTCTGATGGTAAAATTTTTTACAGTGTTTTGTTTGATAGAGTGCACTACACGTACATGTGTCAGCTTTAACATCTTACACAAATATTTGTGTTTTATAAAGTATCTAGATCTTCCCCATTGTTAGCACCAAATTAAAAAAGGTTTAGACATGAATTAGAAAAAAAAAATCAGATCTGAAATGTTATCAATTAGCATTTAAAAAGAAAAGGCAGCTTCTCCTGTACTGTAAACTGGATTCTCCAACCAAAAGGAACTATCAGGTAACTGTTAGAATGAAAAGCAATTAAGATTTTAAATATGCAGTTATGGCAAGCACTGCCATAAACTGAAACTGAACAAAAAACCCACTACTATTCATTAGGCATTTGTCACCATGTATACACTGCATGCTTTTGTTTGAATAGAAAAGCAATTATGTTTTTAATACACTTATATTCTACTCATCTCATCATCCTAGGATAATGAGTCATTAGAAAAAAGAATATTATATTCAGCAATACAGCTTATTGTTCTGTGTAAATTATTATTGCATCAGCTGATC
This sequence comes from Terrapene triunguis, assembly GCF_002925995.2. Taxonomy (NCBI): domain Eukaryota; kingdom Metazoa; phylum Chordata; order Testudines; family Emydidae; genus Terrapene; species Terrapene triunguis. Next base: position 14,658,314 of record NW_020664409.1, read on the forward strand.
ATAAGTACCTGACAGTTTGGAAAGCTTAGTTGTCAGCAGTTTCTGTTAGAGCTTTGTACTCTCCATGCTAGCCTATAGAAGGCTTTTTTCTTCATCCAGCACTATTTTCTGCTATTACTGAGCCTAAAGTTCATGACCTTTATATTCGATATAGGCACAGAGGACACAATTGATGACATCAAAAATCTCTGTGTAGCAGTCACATGACTGCCTCCCACAGGGCATTGATGCCTCTGGTGCAGGTATAGAATGTACAATTACCATGACTACAGCAGATTAACTTGTTAAATGCAGCAAACAATAGATCATCAACACAAAAACTATAATAATCAATCTGTTTAGGAAAAAAAATCAAGAAATATCAAATTCCTAAAGCACACACACAAGGCAGATGAGTTTGGGCAGATCATTGGTTTTAAATGGGGAATGTCAGGGTTCATGCTGCTTTCTATAGATGACCTGATTATTCTCAACCCAATGGAAAGATAAAAATCATGCTTCCACACCCATAGAAGTAGTAGATCCAGTGTGGAAATGGAGCTATTAAAACAATAGTAGCCAAGGTGAAATGTTAGGCAAGGTTGAACTACCAGCCTTAAATAGTCTGTGCTATGTCCTTGTCCTCACCTATTGCAAAATGTCAGAGAAATGACCGATGCACAGACCTCATGCACGCTGGAGAAGTGAATCTTTATTCTACAATGTCCAGACTGGTGCTGACTATCAGCTTCGCTGGAGCCATTACCCCACAAGTCACAAAGCACATGAAGGAAGATTGATAATTGGTTGATTAAGAATATCAAGAGGCTATATTTTTACTACCCAAATAGTTTTTTGAAGTAGGATTCTGCTATTTCTTATTACAATATTGTGTTTAAAGCAAATCTAAAAATAGATGGGTGTTTCACAGGTAAAGAAGATTCAAGGCCAAAATTTTGCTCTGCAATAACTTATTTACAAAAGCCACAGAAGCAATTTACATCTTCCTATTTTTCCAACAACATTATATTTTTTGAAACTGTTATATTGTTCTGCCTGCACACAATTGGTTTGATTTGTTTCAAACATTTTCAGAAATTACGTTAAATCAGAAAGAAAAAAATATTCACTTCTATACATGTTCTTTATAACCAGGAATCTCCACATTAGAACAATACCAAAATAGAAAATCTGTACCTGTAATTTGGAAGAATCTTTGAGTGCTTGCTAATTTATAGTGATAGTGATGTGGCCATTAATTCTCTAGCATATGGCACAGAGAATTAGAATCTACCGCTATTCACATTTTCATCAAGTTAGAATGTTATTATAGTTATACTTTTTATACTCTAATGAAATAGTTAAATACATTTTACCAAGATGCCATTCTTTTACTGTATCTCATTTTAAAAAATAGTAGACAATCACAACTTTATAAGATAAACAGAGACAGCATTTAAAAACCTTTTATACAATTTAAAGCAAAAAGAGGAACTAGTAATAAATAATTGCATATGTATACACAGTACTAAGATTACCCCCAAAATCAAAGCTTTTTTGTTGTGAAGTTAAAAGCTGTATAATATAAGTGTTTCACAAACAGTTTTATGATACCTTCATGAATCCTAATGCACTATTACTAGAGTTTATGGAAAAGGTTTATATCATACTATGTTTACAGAAACAGTATTTTAAAGGTTTTCCTGTAAAAGATGGTATCAAGATAGCTCTTGTGATTATGAGCAAATATAAACTTATGCTAAAGAAGGTCCTTCTGGGTTCTGTGTTACATGTTTGACACGTGCACCAGCTACAGATCCATTTGATTGCTGATTTTCTAATGATGATATTGGCATGCTGTTAAGAGAAATATGCAGTGCATGCTTTGCTAATCATGATAAGCATACACTGCAAATCTATTTGACTGCTAAATTTCTAATTATGATATTGATGTAATATTGACATGCTGTTAAGAAAATCCAGCATGCAGTGCATGGTTAAATAATGCAACATATACTGGATATGTTTGTTTGCTAAATTCCTAAAAAATATATTTATGCCCTTTGAAGAAAAATATGCCATCCATGTTTTGCTAAGTATAATAAATATACACTGAAAATTGTTTGATTTAATTTTTTAAGGATATTTACATACACTTGATATTTTCCCCAGCAGCATCATTAAAATGAAAATCATACATAGAAAAAAATTTTAATGGTATGTTTCCAGTCATTATACTTTGAAATAATTGCACAGGTGTATTATAAGAAACTGGGTGTAAAAAGTATAAGATTGATTCTGCACAGATACAAAAATGGAAAATTTAAAAATTTTCAGATTGTTATTAAATATGCAAGTAATATTGGTAGTACAATCTGAAGGCAAGTATGAAGCTAAGGAATACAAATGAGTAAACTACCACTGAAATTTAAAAACAGCTCTTGTATTCTATGACATTCCAGGGGGAAAAAAACCTTGAAAAAAATTTACAAATATTGGGGAATATGGTAATTATTTTTCTTTGAGGAATCTATTACAAGAAGAGAGAAAGATTTTGGTAGAGCAACACATACATGTAATATACTGTTTACTAATTCTAGATATTGTTAATTGCATGTGGGTCAGTAAATATGCCAGAATTAGCTGGAATGTTTATCCTTAAAAACCTCAATCAAATATAATAATCAACTAATAACTTAAAGCTTACTATGCTAGTGAGGAAAAAGGAACTATTCCGAACTCTCAGAACTGCCACTTCAAAAGAAAACTAAAACACTGATGTTAATTTTTTGTTTCATCAACAATAAGTGATTTAATACTGACTGAACTGATTCAAATAACATTAATTCTCAATTTAGAATGCATACTGTGATGGTTCTTTGTATCTTGGAGGATATACTGCCATCTAGTGACCATGAAAGCTTGCTTAATCAAAGATACAGTAAACTCTGGAAAAAAAATGAGGACTGTATTTTGTACCTGTGCACCCTACAAGTTTTTTCCTGTTGTGTAGTCTAAGAAGCATGCATTGGCCATACAGTGACTACCTAAAGTTCATCTTCCAAATCCATTCTGTGGGAGGGAGTGTATTGATCATGGCTTATACCAAAAGTGGTTTACAGATGGGAGTCTGGGGATCTATGTTTGTCAATATAACAGACTTGTGCACTGAAGCTTGGAAGAGGACTACTTCAGCAATGGTCAGAGCACAGGAATAGCTGGTATTTGTAGGAAATGTGTATGAGAACTGCTTCAGCCCAGTCTCCTCATTATGATGTTGCCATATCTGCTGTTTGGATGGGTTTTGCCACTGAAGCCTAGAATACAGAACAAGTTCCCACTATCATTTACTAATGTGGGATGACGCACAAAAAGCAGAAGAAACCCTGACAGACAGAATTCTCCAAGCAAAGGGAATTATAAACATATGTAGAACAAAGGGGGGGGGGGGCGGGAAGTAATGAGACTTACATGCCTTATGTCGTAAGCAGCCTGCCTGTGTCTAATACACTGGAAAAACTGATTAAAAAACAGTTACTCCATGGAAAAACATAACCCCTACAAGGTCATTAAAACCTAAAGTGATCATCTACTGAATGTACAACATTCCTGAGTGAAGAGGTGCCTGGTTTTAATAT
>NW_020664409.1:14661940-14679440 GCF_002925995.2 Terrapene triunguis
CCTCAGTTTACCAGGCCAATGCTCAAACCACTGAGCTATCCCTCCCCCTAATTCCATAATTCATGTGACAAGCCATGTAGTGTTCATTTCTTATTAAAATTACACAAACTTTAGACTCAGACCCTCATTTGGCCTACCAGAACCCAGATCTGTTCACCTCCTGGCTAACGACAAGCCAAGATAATGTTTTCCTATGACAATGGCATATTTGTGCTGGGAGGGAAGGCAGTGGGGAGAAGGGATGAGGATAGGGAAACAGTATTTTTTTTTGAAAAGGTAAATTTGCTTTAAGAGGGAACATCCTCTGTTGTGAAGCCCAGCTTGAGTAGATGAGCTGCAACAAGGAGCACTTTGCAAGCCCAGTGACTGAAGCAGCCTGGATAGATCAATAATAGAAGACGATAGCATATATGAAAAGGAGTGCATATCTCTGCATTGTACCCCCATCTTACATATTCCTTCCCCTGCCAACTTGCACAACAGAATTTTACTAGTTCTCATAGACTTTAAGATCAGTAGGCCATAGAACCTCACCCACCCACTCCTGTAATAGACCCCTGACTTAGGCCTGGTCCACACTAACCCCCCACTTCGAACTAAGGTACGCAAATTCAGCTACGTTAATAACGTAGCTGAATTCGAAGTACCTTAGTCCAAACTTACCACGGGTCCAGACGCAGCAGGCAGGCTCCCCCGTCGATGCCGCGTACTCCTCTCGCCGAGCTGGAGTACCGGCGTCGACGGCGAGCACTTCCGGGATCGATCCGGGATCGATTTATCGCATCTAGACAAGACGCGATAAATCGATCCCAGAAGATCGATTGCCTGCCGCTGAACCAGGAAGTAAGTGTAGACCTACCCTTACTGAAGTCCTCAAATCATGATTTAAAGATTTCAAGTTACAGAGAATCCACCATTTACACTAGTTTAAATCTGCAAGTGACCTATGCCACAGAAGAAGATGAAAAAGTCCCAGGGTCTCTGCCTATCTGACCCAGGGCGGGGAAATTCCTTCCCGAGCCCAAATATGGTGATCAGTTAGACCCTGAGCATGTGGGCAAGCCAGACCCCTGGGAAAGAATTTTCTCTAATAACTCACAGCCCTCCCCATTTAGTGTCCCATCACCAGCCATTGGAGATATTTGCTGCTTGCATGATTACAAGGGATCCTCTGTGGTTGTGGAAGATGGGTTGGATACTAGGGGGTGGAGGAGAGCAGGGAGAGTTTTTTTGACAACAGTTGAGACATTTTGCTTTTGAGAAAATTCATATATAGCCTCCATAAAGCTTGCAAAAATTTACTTCTATTCAGCCAAAATATTCATAATACAATTATTAACAATAAAGCAATTTCTTTAAATTTATAGAGACTAATAAAAAAGAGGCATCTCCATCCTATTCTGTGGATGCCCTGAACATTTTTTAAGTCCTAAAAATGTATTAGGCACTTTCCAAATATATAGTAAGAGATTTAATTCATGCCCTAATGAGTTTACAGAGACAACAGATGAAGGCTCGAACAACAGGATACACAGGTGGAGTGGTCAGAGCAATGGCTAGGACAAAAATGGTTAGTTCCACTTTTTATTTTTGGGATTTAATTTTAGAGGAGCTTGGTTTTATTTTATGTGCAATAGAACATGGACTACCCTAGTACTTTTTCAGGGATCAATCCATTCCGTTCACCTTTTTTCTTAGCATTAAGATCTATTGTCTATACTATTTGATAACAGTTGATTGTTGGACTCTTGCTGAGGTTAACTGACTGGCAATGTCCATCTGCTTAAACCAGTCAGACCTTGTGCCAACTGGTTAAGGCAAAACAGCTAGCCAACACAAAAATGGCAGGGTTTCTGGCAGATCACAGACACTGAAAACAGTCTGGTAAATGGAATATTAATGAGTGAAACTGAAGTCTTCTTTAAATGTAATGGTTATATTTTTAAAAAAGTTATCCTCAGACAGTCCCCAATTTTTTTCCAGCAGACTACAAGAAAAGTAAGAACAGACCCGATCCCATAGCAAGATTACCTCTATGTACAAAAGCCAACATGGATGGCACAGCTAAGATTAATAATGTATTTAAGACTGAGATAAAATTAAATGGGATCATTTTCAAGTTTTAATTGTAGTATAATGGTGTCACCCCCAGTTGGCTTTTGCTAGGAATGTAGTATGTATACTTCAGTACAAAAGCCACATACAGCACATTCTTTACACATATACATTCTAACCCAACTAATATTTAGACCTGGTTTTACTTCCACTGAAATCAGCAACAAGGTAATGAAGCACTTTTGCACGTCATGCACTGAGCTAAGGATCGGGGGGGGGGGGGGGGGACGGGGGGGACAGGGGGGAAGAGAGGAAGGGGAGGACCAACAAAAAAAGGGTATACCTGATCATTTTAGGCATCCTCCTATCACCTGCTCCAGACCAAAAGACACAAATTCTGTAGCTATTCCTCATGTGAGTAGTCCCATGGCAGTTTCAATAGAGAAGTGCAACCTAGTAATGGAGGGATGACTTTCTTTACCCCAACACACAGTCAAAGGAACTGGCTTTGACAAATAGATATCTGTTTAGAGATAAAATATTCACCAAGACAATGAAAATTCATGGATTTTTTTAACAATACAGAATTTTATTTCCCCCCCTCAGATGATTGCCCTCATTTCCCCTCCCCCCATTAGTGTTTGTTATTAAAACTTTAGGCAAAATTGTAGCTTGTCCTATGCATCCTACTTGGGGACATAACACATTCCTTTACTTCTCTGTATCACAGAAGGTGTGGGTGGAGGAGAGAGAAGGAAGGAGTATGCTTCATGTGGTAACTGCTCCCCCTCACATGCAAGATGGGCAAGGAATGGGCAGAGCCTTGATTTCACATGCATCCCCAGAACTGGGCTGGCAGGGTGAAGAACATAATCTGCTACTGCTATAAACAAGTAGTAGATTAATTCTGGTTGGAAAACAAAATTTCCATCCCAAAAGGAAATTCTGAAGTTTGTTTTCATGCTGAATTAAAACGGAAAAGTCAAAATTGAGACATTTTCCCCCATGAAACAGATTTACTAATTTCATTTAAATACTGTTGAAACAAACAGTTTAAACATGATACACATATTTTAATCATAATAGTTGAAAAATTAAATGAATCAGAAACATTAAAAGTTAGACTTTTCCCTCATTGAAAATTTAGACTTTTTCCTCATTGAAATAGACATGTTCCCATGAAATGTTTTGATTTTGACTAAAAACTTTGTTTTCTCACAGAAAATGGTCCACTGAAAAGTTTTGATCAGCTGTAATTAATTCCATCCTGGAGGAAGGGAGCAGCACATCTGACAATCTCTCTCTTAACAATTTGAGATGCTGCTGGAGGCAGGGAGAGAGAAAGGTAGATGAAATGTTGGTGAGTGCTTTGTGCTGTTTTTGTCTATGGCACTGTTTCTCTGATAATGAAAAAGTCAATATGTATTGTAAGATAGCATGTATAGTTCTACCACCTTCAGAGAATTATACTTCAGTTGGAAATTGAACATTATCACACATCTACCTGGACACTAAGAAGTCCTGTTGACTCTCATATACATAGAGACAAAAGCCAGCTACAAAGACTGAGGCTGAGAAGAGAGCCAGGCTAGATGACTGCAGCACAAGTATTCCATTTGCCTTATCAAATTTATGATTTTCTGTTTAATTAAATAATTAAGTTACCCCACGTACTCCTTCTGCCTGGAAGTCTTTGGATGGACTATCGGGGATGGACAACCTTGATTGCCTTTTTCCCATAACATTCCTCTTTCCTCCAACAAGAGAGGCAGATTCTGCTGCATGCACTCTATCTGCTTCCTTGGGGCTGCCATTGGGCCATTTTTGGAGCCAACTGTCTCTTGCCCCTACCATTATCTACCTGTCTGAAGTGAGGGTGGACACAGGACTTTTGGGTTGCTATGGGTTCATTTTCAAGACTGAAAGGGGCCAATTGGTGGCTGTCTCCTCCTACTATTCCTTATTCAATGCTTTCAGATCCCCCCTTGCGGCATGCTGGAAGACAATAGCCCATCCATCTCAATTTCTACAAGCCTGGACTGGCCAATTAGATATACTACACTAGACCAATTCATACTCCGGGGTTGATTGTTAATGTTTGATTACCTCCCCAACATTAAATAAAAGTTGTCACCTTCACTTATGCCACAGTTGTGTTGTCTCATTTATTCAAACTTGTTTATTCTAGTTTATGCCTAGTTTATTCAAACTTGCCTCAGTCATCACAGAAATATCCCCATGTCTTATACGGAACACCAATACAAGTCAGCCTATGTAGCGGGACAAAGGAGAACATGCCTCAGAGTGGGAGGCAGAATAAGAGGCTGGTGTGTCCTTGTGGTTCAGAAGCAATAAAAGAGCACAAAAGGGTCTTTAATGACAATCACCAAGTCAGTGGCTACCAACCTATTACACGACAAGTATTGGTCATTGGAACCCTAATCTAGGTCTTGTGACTAGGGTCAAGATAGCTTTCTTTTCTTTGCCAGCACTCCTGGTCATATCCTTATCTCATGGTGCCAGAGGTATCTCAAAAACAAATAATTTTATTTTTAATAATAAAATTACATGGAGCAAATGAAACCTTTTGAATGCCTCCTTCTGGAAGGGAGCCTTGCAGAGATTCTACAGAGGGCAAAATCCTCTACTCTACAACATGTGACATGCCTAGGGCCATTGGAGAGATACACTATGATGAGAACATGAAGGGAATCAAACTGCTACACAAAAATCACGCAGAAATTTCAATAGTGCAAACCACATAAAAACTTCACTTGGGAAATGCACTGTTTTCTTTATGAAAAACTCTCAGTCAGGTGAGACAATTGGGTATTATGTTACCAACCTATGTCACAAAGCTACATCATGTGATTTTGAACAGTTATCAGAAGAACTAATTAAAGACCAAGTGAAAGTATTAACAGTGAATGAATTGAAATGCATCAAAATTAAAAATTCATACCCAAATGACACAATACAAGAGTAAACCAATGGCAGAGACCAAAATTATTGCCTCCAAATTTATCGCAAATGGCAACAGAATGCAAGTGTTTAGCACAAGAAGTGCATTATCATGCTTAAAATAAAAAGCAACCACTTGCCATCTTAGGTCAAGGTGTAGAGACATACAAACCAAAATACATCCATGAAAGTACAGCTGGAGGACAAGGCTCTGGTGAGGATGATGACAATACAGAAACAGACATTCGCTGGGTCACTTAAGTGTAAAAATTTGTAAAACAGATTATTTCTGACTGAAAATAAGTTACAAAAAGTTAATTTAAAAAAAAGATATTGGAACAAACTGTAGAAGGAATCTCTGCAACTATGTAAACAGTTATTAACAACCACTAAATGTTAAAATGAAAAAAAAAATATGTGAAATGGGCTCAAAGTTAAATCAGTGCATTTAAGAGATCCTTGAAATATTTTTTCCACTAATATGAAAGCTACTACACTATATCACAAGACAATACTTTATTAGACTGACCACTTAAGGTTGTCTTCACTACAGTTTCAGTTGCCAATTACCTTGATGTAGTTATGTTTGTTAACAGCCAGTGCAGACATTCCCCTCATATTTGGTCAATAAAGTCTACAAATGTCTCCACTTCTAGCCAGGGGTGTGACTACTAGCTAAGTCAGAGTTAGTAGGAGTGTGTTTCCTGGAGCTGGCGCACCAAAAAAAAAAAAAAAAAAAAAAAAAATAGCTGGTAGCCAGGACAGTGCAAGCAGCAGGTGGAGCTAGCTGCTCCAAAGACCCTAGGCACATACTCCCACCATTTGTGCTGCCATGGTGGTGCTTTATTTTTAGTGTACTAGCTTCAAGCTGGGAATCACAACCACAACTCAAAAAAGTGTAGACATACCTGATCTAATGTGGATCAAGCATGTAGAGAAGATCTACACTGACCCCTACAAATGTGTTAGCTACTTTGAATTAACTGGCAATCAAAAGACTAGAGAAGATATACCCTTGAGAGTCATGAGCAGAAGGTGATTTTTGAGCCAAAAACAATTAACTCTGAAATATTTCAGAGAGCTATCTTTCAGGATATTTCATAAAAGAAATACGAAGACTAAGAGCAAAATCTAATGCAAATGAGAGAATGTGTTAGATTTCAAACAAAGTGAACTTGGCCATGGTTATTGCTATACCATCTGCATCACCAAAAAAGGCTAATCTGACCTCCAGTTGGAACAGAAGAAATGTGAACTAGCACTAAGTTCTTTAGAACATCCTGACTACAACCAACAGAAGTAGCATATAGCATTCTAGTCACTACCAGTGAAAAATCACCAGGAGCAACAAACAGGTTCCAAGTGGAAGAGATACCTCAGAGGTTGGACAAGTCTCTGCAGAAGGAACCATTGTGACTGGAGCTAGTGAGAACATTTTCAACTATATTAAATTGTCTTGAAATATGTTGTTTTGTTGAAGCCAAGAAGTTGTACAGAGATGCATCACTTTTGAATACATTTTTCTTGGGTAGCGCTTTTTTTGGTCCAGGGTTCTCTGGTTTTTGTTCTGAAAATGGACGTTTTAACAATTCCATTTTGAAAAAAAAGTTTTTGGGAAAAAAAAAAAAAAACACACTTGCAATGTGGAACGGAAACAAATGTTGAAGCCTTAAAAGTTGCCTCAGAATGGAACGATCACCATCCAGTCAACTCTAACTATGACAGCAAGAATAGCCTGTAAGAGCAGAGTTACTGGCTAAGAGACACTAACAACCACAAAGTAATCTGTTAGTAACTACTCTGATTTCCATCAGTTGATTTAAAAAAAAATACAACAGTTACCACTGGGATCGGTGGATACCGATTTATGCCATGGACCACAGATACTGACCTTTGGAACCTCAGCCCAGGTCACATAACTGGAGCCAGATCAAGTTTCAGCTTTTTGCCAGTAGTTCATTGGTTTCTTGGGAGGTCTGTCGTCGGTCTCAATTCATCACTTAATGGTGAGGCCCACAACATATACCTCTCCTCACTCACACCATTTTGCCTACAGCATCAAGTTTAAGCATTTTACCCTCACCTTCAAAGCCCTATACAACCGCCCTCTGTGCTACATCTTTGATCTCTCCCTTTCTGGGGTGAGAGAGAAGAGCAAAAATACAGACACCCTGACAGGGGACTCATCCTTCAGAAGCGCCGTGCAGCCCAGCTGTTGAGTCAAGTGGCTGCCCAGCAATTCTCCCCTGCCTGAGGATTGGTCAAGCCCTAGCAGAATTGGGATACCAGAGGGAGGAGTCTTGTATAAATATAGATTCGATTGAGCTCCTGTAAATGGGTCGAAGGGCCTGTACACTCATTACTCTAACAGAATATAGGGTTTTTTAAAAAGTGGTTCATGCCGCTTAAAGACATTAAATGACATGCAAGGTCCCTTGCTCTGACTCAGTTACAGATTTGTTGAAGAGGTCAGCTTTTTGCTCAATATCCTCCTCCTCTTCCCTTCCCCCTCCCATGAACTAAGAATCTGATTTGGGATTCTGCCATTTCCTTCCTAATCTGACTCCAGGGAATCCTGATTAACGATAAAATAGTCAGATTCAGAATACTGATATGAAAATCATTCCAACTGGTGCTACTGGTAATAGATCAAACATCTATATGACCTATGCAGGATGGCACGTAATAGCCTGTCTCACTGAAGTCCTGATCCGAAATCTATTGAAGTCAATTGGAGTTTTTCCATTAACTTCAGATGGCTTTTGATATCAATTACTAAACAAGTTGTCTGTGATTTTATAGTACATGCACAAACTATTTGACATAATCATGCAATGAGAATGTGTGACCAATAGTATTCAAAAAGAGACATTACGCTTTTTCTTATTCAGTCACTAATATTTTATTGATAAAGGTTGGTACCCCAAACCTTGTAAAATTAGATTTTCAGGTTCAGTTATCTTATCCCCAGCACACTATACCTACAGTGCTGCCTAGTTAATTCAACTGATTAAATTAAATGCTTTTTGCTAATTTTGAATCTTCACTTGCTGTAATTGTGGCCTAAATACTCCCAAAAGGCTCTCTCTGAAATGGCTTTAAATTCAGCATAAATTGTGCACAATGGCTGTAAGAATTACCTGTTTGACACAGCAGCCATGGAGACACTTTGTAAAAGTTTAGTCATTTCAGCGAGCGGTTTCTCTCTCTCTCTCTCTCTCTCTCTCAGGGGATGCAGTCCTTGACATGTTAAATAAACCATCTCATTCCACCATAAATGCTAAATAATTGCATCTCAATTCTTGTGTCGCTCTACATTTATGCAAAAAATATTGTGGATGTTTATTTAGGTATGCCACACTTGTATCAGTTTTATTGGCTGAGACTAGAGGAAAATGAGCTTCCTGACCTTTCTAGTGCATGGCAGCTCTCAAACAGAAAATGCCTTTAGTTTACACTAACAGATGTTTTTACAGGAGATAACGGTAATTTCTATTCAGATACTGGGACTGATATCTTATGCTTCACCTCCTATGTATATATGGTAAATGTGCATTTTTAAGATTAATTTTTTCTACAATATCCTTTCACCTTAAAGCTGCTGAATGTCTAACATAAATATTAATTGCTTATTAAATTATAGGTAAAAATTCAATATATTCTACTGGTTGATGGTTGTCCTGACATAAAGAATCTCTTCACTTCTATTGTAAGACAAAAAACATTACAATATATTTGCTGAGGGTAAATCAAAGAAATGATCCTTTAATACATCTGTCTTCCCCCTGCATCTTTTAGACTTTGATCCTGTACCTGCATGTAACCACACTGAAGTCAATGGAAGTCTGCCCTGAGGGGAGCTCATTGTAGGATCAGGAACTCAGGTATTTTGTTCTCATGTGTATATTTCATTTCATGACCCTAGGATCATCTAAGTGATTTATTGGCTGCATTGCACAATAAAGCAAGAATTTTTCTTACAGGTTCGGGGGAAACAACAGATCCCATTTAATCTAACAAACCTCCACCATCTCCTTCTTCCGACACCCTTCCATTGCAAAGCCTATAAACCCTAGAACTTTCTTCTACATCTACAGGCGTTAGACAATGTGGTGATGAGAACTACAGGAAAAAAAAAACAGCTATGGGGGAAGGGGGAGGGGGAAGGAGGTGAAGTTATGCCTGTGTTAGGGAGACTGGCATTAGCATGACTAATTTAAAACACTAACTCTCGTTGTTGCTTCTCTTCCTCCTTTTATGCTTCAGCTCTTTAAAACAAAAGCTCTTTGGGGTAAGGACTGTCTCTAATTTCATCCGCAAAAGTTATAGCTGTTATTTGGTGGCATGCAAATAACAATAAATAGCAAAATGTTCCTTTATATAACAATACAAGCACAAATATTAATTCAGATGAGGATTCTGGATTATCCCAGGAAGACTATAAATATTTTCTGGGATGATGGAGGTAGGCTAAATTGTTCATTTTCAGAAGAAGAATAAGTGTCATATGTATGGTTAGGCTAGGTCAGTTTCCCTTATCTGAGGTGTTTATAGCCTTTCCTTACACAAACATAATGTAATCTGAATTGAACATGATAATACAGGCTTGAAAAACACAAACTAGAACAATGGTGTGACTCTCTTTAATCAGTTATATAAACATTTAAGTGGCACAATGCTGACGTTATAGTGGAACAAAGTTTGAAACCATCTCTTTTAGTTATTTACTGGACACACAGTTCTGATGGTTTCATTGTGAACTTCAATAGCCTGTTCTCGATAACCTAGTGGATGATTAGAGAACTCTCCTCCCCCTGCCTTTCTGTTTTGTTCTTTTGGACTATGATTCAAGCCTAAAGCTTCATTTGGGGCCTCCACTCCTTCTGAGTCCTTTATAGATAGGAATTCACATGACTAAAACCATTGAGAAATGTTGGCACATTGTGCAATCTTTGTACTTAAATGCTTATCACTCTGGCACTCCACTTGACACTTCTGTCTATTCTGAAATATTCTCAGTCACTAGTATCCTTGTATGTGCCCCGTGTCTGTGGTGCCTGAGTACATTATTTCAACTACAAAGTTCAAAGCATTTATTACTTTAAAAACCAAAGAAAAATGATTTGCTGCTTTAAAGTGTTAGTTTTTTATGTGTTCATTAGAATAACCATTCTGTAGCTTTTTGTTGAATATTCATAAGATTCTGTCTGCCTGCTGGATAATTATGTTACATTAATATGGTATGAATAAATGAAAGCAGTAATTATGGTTTTATTCTTTATTTTGCAATTTACAGTGTGCTTTGCTTCAGTGATACAAAATCATGTTTGAAACAATATCACACGGTAATTTGTTTTAGAACTGTTCAGTACACAGACAGATAAAAAATCCCACCCAGGATAATTGGATGGATAACACAAAACAATCTTTTAGGTCATCTGGAATATTGCGTCCTCTATCTTCTTCCCCTAAAAGCAGGTTAACCCACAGAAATAGATCAGGGTGGTAAGAGCTGAGCCCATTTTTGTTGATTTAAAGTTTAACTAAAAAACTAATTTTGAACCTAAATATTTTTACCCTATGTACTCTAGAGATATGCATAGTGTCATATCAGGTAATCAGTTTTTATGGAAGAGCGTCCCCACAGAAAACAATGAGGAGCTCTGCTCAGAAAGAGATGGTGCAAACCAGCTGTTATTATGGATATAGCTGCGTAAGCATTCATGACACTTTATAACAAGGTATTCCCTCTCCCAAGGATCTAACAGGCTACAGCCCAGAACCTGCAATTGAATACATTACCATGGGATGTATCATTGAGGAGCACCATTTACTTAATTGGAGCTGTGCAGAAGTCTGCGGTAGCACATCTAGGGTCTGCGGAAAGAAGTGGAAGGAGATGAAAATGCTAGGATAGACTAGAAGGAAGGGACAAGGAATAAAATAATGGGATTATGCAGACACTTGAAAGCTTAAGACATACATCCCCTCTCTCTCTCTCTTTCACAGCCTCTAGAAGTAAACAGGGATAATATATTCATAATGAGACACTATCGCATTTTGGAGGCAGAATGGCCAATTGGATAAGACACTGGACCAGGACTGAGAATATTTTGACATTCTCCCACCCATTAATAGAAGTTTTCAACCCCTAAAGAATCATTAGAGACTTTGGTTTCAAGTGTAAGGGTGTAGAAGAGTTGACCGGTGATCAGAGAGAGCACACAACACACACAAAATGAAAGCACTGCTTAGTAAAGTCCAGTTAAACAGTGTCCTAGACAGTATGATGGGGAAAGTCAATCCAAAACTGAACAAAGAGGTTACTGTGAGGTTGAAGTAGCAGTGAAATCATGTAAGTCATTATTGTAGCCTACTATGAGGTAGGGAGTTGTGGAAAGAGGAGGAAATAGTCAGAAGATGTACAGGGGCCTATGAGAGCAGCAAACAAAACACCAATGAGATGGAGTGGAAGTCAGAGGCAAAAGGAGCAAGGAGAAGAAGAAGCTGGAAAGTCCTACGCAGGAGAGAAAGACCCCTAAAGTGTTGCTGTGACCACTGGATAAGGTGGAGCTAGATAAGGAGGAACCAAAAATGAAGATGGATTCTAAGAGGGAAAGAGCCAGATTTCAATGTCAGCATAGAGGAGGAGGGGCATGCAATAAATAGGCTGTGGAGCCAAAACATAAGTTTCTTAGAGAACAGAACAGGAATTCCAGATGAAGAGAAAAGGACAGAAGTGGGAGCATAGGAGGAGAGAGAAAAAAATTTGGAGAGCTACATCCTGACAGAAGGGACAAAAGCCACAGGAGGGCGAAGAGAACTTCTATGAAAGCTGGATCCAGATTTGTTGAGTTATTATCAAAAGCAGGGAGGCATCCTGGAATGTGGTAGGAGAAGTGATGCTGAGCTCAGAAGAATTTCGAAGCAGTGATGTTATGGGTGAGATGTTAGAGGCGAGATGTCCACTGAGGTGGTTTTGCTTTCCAACAAGAGCTTCTGCTGAGTCCCTGTTGCCCCCAGCGAATATGGAGGTTTGAGAAGATCCTATTGGGGGTCATGGTGGACATATATGGAGTGGGTTCTGGACAAGAGCTAGTCCTTCTAGCAGCTGTCCCTGCTGCTGCACAGGAAGGAGCCCAAGGAGATCCTGCTTCAAACAAGAGCCACTTCATGTTGGAGTCTGTTCCAGTTCCAGTTCTGCAGCTTCACCTCAATCTCTCTGGTCACTCAACAACAGACCTAAAAGTGGCAATTCTTCAACAACAAAAACTTCAAAAACAGACTCCAACGGGAAGTTGCAGAACTGGAATTAATTTGCAAACTTGATACCATCAGATTAGGCCTGAATAAAGACTGGGAGTGGTTGGGTCATTACAAAACCTAAACTTAATTTCCCAAATACTAATTTCTCCCTACTGTTACTCACACCTTGTCAACTGTCTGTAATGGGCCACTCTCTTACCACTTCAGAAATTATTTTTCCTCCCTTGATATCCTGCTATTAATTGATTTATCTCGTTAGACTGACCTCACACTTGGTAAAGCAACCTCCATCCTTTCAGGTATTTATACCTGGTCCTGTATTTTTCACTTCATGCATCCGATGAAGCGGGTTCTAGCCCACGAAAGCTTACTCCCAAATAAATTTGTTAGTCTCTAAGGTGCCACAAGGACTCCTCGTTGTTTTTGCTTTACAGTTGTTAATTAAGTGTTAAGATTCCCATTTTACTGATGGAGAACCCAAGACTGGGAGGCTGCGACTTGCATGACATCACATAGCAAATCTATGGCAGTCAGGAATAGAACCCTAAATCTCCTGATTCCTAGTCCTGTGATTTTACCACTAGATCTTGCTTTTTCTTACTTCGGTAAAGGAAATGAATGACTCTCCTTAAGACATTCTCAAAATAGAACATTGAAACAGTTAGACCATGGCAATGGTACTTATGCCAATGGTAGTGGCCTTGGCTTACTACCTGTGTAATATAGGGCCCATATAATAAATAGCTACCGGGGCCATGGAGGGAAAAAGTCTCCTCACAGATTGGAAAGGAAGTATTGTACACACAAGCCTTACCTCACAAAACCAAGGGCTGGTCCTAGATCCTGAAATCCATTTGCTCATTCAGTATCATGGATTTCAGAATCCAAGACCTTCCAAACCAATCCCGAAGACGCTATACTTCCACCACAAAACCAGCTATATTCACAGCGTACTACTTTGCTGGATTAAAAAGGTGGTAGTAGCAAACTCAACTAAAGGATTTCCAATCTTGCAATTTTTGGCTATTACAAAATGTAATTAGAAGACATAAAAATTTCCCAAAAAGTTTTCATTAAAATGAAACCATAAAGAGCAGGCTTTCATGGAACAGCAAGGAACATCTTTTTTTCAGTATGCTTCAGTTTGGAGAGCATTTTTGATGACATGGCAGACTCTGGATCATCTGGAAAAATGGATTTTAGAAAAACCCCAAACCCACCACACATTTTCCCTTCCACCCAGTTGGTCTATTTATAAATATCCCACCTTGTATTTTGTGTGCATGCACAAAGTTACAGGAAGTAAAAGCTGTGACAGGTTGCCCCCCTTAGGATGCCACCTGATGTGCTGAGATACCACCAAGTCCACCTGTTATGCCAGCCTGGGTACCCTTTTTACCTGCCTTGTTGAACCAGACTATTAAACCTCCTCCAACACACACACAGCCAGGGCCACACCCAACTGCAGAATGATACAGACACAGAGATCAGCTCTGGGAAGACCCAGCATAAGGGACTTGCCCTAGCACTCAGGTGTCCACCTCCCTTGGAATGCAGATCCAAAAGGTATATTATGAAATCCGCCTCCTCCCTCAATGCGGCGGAAGGTATGCACATCTTCTTGCCCCCCCCCCCCATTAGAAATTACAGAATCTGGGTTTAATAATAAACAAAGCAAATTTTATTAACTATAAAAGGTAGATTTTAAGTGGTTAAAGGGGCCAGCAAACAGAACAAAGCAGATTACTAAGCAAATCAAACCTAACATGCAAACTAAGTTTGTTTCACTAAAGAAATTGGTTACAAATAGTAATTTCTCACCCTAGATATTGTTGCAGGCAGATTACAGGAAGTCTTGAAAGGCAGCTGCACTGGTCTCCCTCTTGAGACCTCATGTATTATTACTCACAAACTAGATGCCCTTCCAGCTTGGGTTCAACCTCTCTCCCCTCATTTTAGTTCTTGCTTCCAGGTGTTTTTCCAGTGTCTCTTTGGGTGGGGAGGCAGAGAAGAACCTCGATGAAGTCATTCCCCTGCCTTATATAGCTCATGTATGGCAGGAGCCCTTTGTCTCCCAGTGGAAGAACACTGGCATTCCGAGGGGTGGGTCCAGTATCAGGTGACTCATACCCATGTCTCCGCAGAGCTGTGGCAGCCATTACTCGTAGGCTGTCTGGAGCATCCCCAGGAAGACTAAGCTCTTTCACAGTCCACTGTCTCTGCTAATGGCCCATTAGCCCTGTCTGGCTTTTCCATTGTTGTACCTGAAGGGCTGGTTGGGGCTGACACCCAAAGTAGCACATTTGAAATACAGATACATAGTTAATATTCCTTATTCCAGATACAGAAATGATACAGGCATACAAATTGGATAATCACATTCAGTAAATCATAACCTTTCCAATGATATCTCACGAGCCTTCTTGCATAAAGTATATCTCAGTTATGTCTGATCCATATGATCAGCATATTTTCATAAAGAATATGGAGTGAAACACCACAAAAGCAATTTTATAAAGATTGCTTTATTGATGTGGAGGCCAGAGCAAAAAGTGACTGTGTTTTTGTTCCGTATTCGTATAATGCCAGTATACTGATCCATGACCGGGGCTCCTAGGTACTACAGTAATACAAATATATGAACTCAAATATGAAAAAGCAAAAAAGGTCAGGGGGAGGACAACAAATCAAAGTAGTGTGGTACATTTAAAGAGATCCCTCTGGTCCTAGGGGTGTTATCTGTTCAAGCAATAATCCCCATTTTAAATAGGGAATCTCTGGGAAAAATTGACTTTTTCTAACCCTAGAATGAACTCTAAGTGGGCCTGTTGTATACCTAGCACTGAAGGAGATTCCAATCAGGATTGCTTACTCGGTTGCGAATAGAGCTCTCTGGAGGAGTGGGATTGAAGAGCAGGTGGTCTGGTGAACAGGCTTGAGACTCAGGCTACCTACATTCTATTCCCAGCTTTGCCACTTGACATGCTGCATGGCCTTAACAGAAGTTTTTTCCACTAAGTTTTTTCCAAGTTTTGCCACTAAGCTTATAGCATCCAATATATTTAGGGGCACAGTTCTTCCCATCTTCTTCTGCCAATATACGTCACATATACATGTTATGAAATGTTCCATGGTACATAGATATTTTTCAGGTAACTGTTCCACAGGACTCACATCATTGAAGGTGCCATCTTTGAAGCCCTGATATGAGAAGTTTCAAGACAACCTTGACAGTTTCCCTGGCATCGGCAGTCCCTGTTGTGGGGTGTGGCCACTTTATAAACACACCCTGCTTCTCACGTGTGGCACTGCCAGTGCTTCCTGCCTCAGTTAACTTCCCCAAGGAGGGTCTCCTCAGCTTCCAAAATACAGGTCAGTACTAGAGATTGGTCCTCCAGCCAATGCACAAAACAAACTTAATCCCTTCTGGGGTAACTGGGAGGAGTAACAAATTCTATCTAAAAAGTTCCAATAAATGAAAAGATTCTTCAACCCTTCATGGCCTCTTCAGCCTCCCCTCTGGGTTTAGTTCTCAGCCACTTTCTGGGCTAGCTTGGAGACTTTCCCCTGCTCCAGTATAGAGAGCTGGCTCCCAGGCTGGTTCCTCTGGAATACCCAGTCTCCTGCAGATACTGGCTCAGAGCCTTCCACAGGAGTCTGCCCTCTCCATCTGGTTTCACACCCAAGATTCATCTCTCTCTGCTCTTTTTTGAGGCCCATTTGTCCATTAAGTTATCATCTGATCATCTTACTCCCACCCCTTCAGGGTGGGAAGCAGCTAACTAATTATGGCACAGGTGGGGCTGGCCCATCTCCCTCTGAAGAGGGCAGGTACCCTATGACACATCCACAATCTCTTGTTACTCACCTGGCCTAACATTCACAGGCTGCTGTTTTCAGAAGAGGCTTCATAACTATCTAGAGGAACACACAGTACAATCTTCAAGAGATATGAATCACATTCCTATTTATTCCCACACAGTTCCCAGCACAGCTCCAAGAGAAAAAAGGGTCAGTAGCAAGCCAACTACTTGAACTGTCTGAGCTATTAGGTCAGTGGCTTTTGTCTGTACTGGCACTAAAATGGATAAGATGAAAACAGTGTTTAGTCTTGCTAAAAATAAGTTTAAACCAGATGGTATGTGGCATCCATGGAAACCATTTGGAGCACTTTTGGCAGTGGATATGAGGGGTTTTACAAGTCTGCTGAGATGGCCAAATGACTCTCAGAATGATAAAAATGTCCTAGTATAGATTAGGCCCTGAAGCAGTATTTGAGGTAAAGAAGATTTCGTTAGCAGCAGAGAGCTTATCATGCACAAGTGAGCAGTTCACATGCAGTCCAGCAGAAAGAAGTAGTACACTTACATTCTAGCCACTTTACTACACATATTTAACCTCCAAACAGTTAGGTTCTAGACAAATTAAAAACCATGAGGAGTCCGGTGGCACCTTAAAGACTAACAGATTTATTCGGGCATAAGCTTTCGTGGGTAAAAAAACTCCACTTCTTCAGATGCATGGAGTGAAAATTACAAATACAGGCATAAATATATTGGCACATGAGTGGAGAACCTTACAAGTGGAGAACCAGTGTTGACAGGGCCAATTCAGTCAGGGTGGATGTGGTCCACTCCCAATAATTGATGAGGAGGTGTCAACACCAAGATAGGGAAAATTGCTTTTGTAGTGAGCCAGCCACTCCCAGTCCCTATTCAACACAGCTGACCCACTGCTGCTTGTTGCTGGTTTTTGTTTGGGGGTGGTTTTTGTTTTTTTGTTTGGTTTTTTTTTGGTAGTGTAGATGTATCCTGAGTCTCTGTGGCACAATTCAGTAGTAGTATATTTTGCATAGTCTGTATAAATTGCCTTTTGTCTAATACTCTACTGGATATGGGAAAATACAAAGAAACTATCTTTTCCCAACAAGAGATACAACAGGGTGCTTGTAGCATGGCAATAACTCTCCAAGACAAATAATATAAAGCAGGGTGTTTTCAATGCCCAGAAGTTCCAGAGTATGGTTTTATATTCAAGTTAACTACGTCTGAAACTATTATATTTTGAAAGGGGAGTTTTGTTAGTTGTCCATAAGCGTAATTCTAAAACTTATGTATTTTTGAACATTTTTAAAATTACCACTACCACTTGCAGGATTCACTGCCCTGGAGGTTCCCAAATCCTACAGCTGCTTGAACTCTAAACACTTGAATATGCC
>NW_020664409.1:14684440-14716940 GCF_002925995.2 Terrapene triunguis
CTATGATAGCCAACACATATCCTGACAACTAGCACTGAAAAATATATTAATTAACTGACAGGAGATGTGGCTAGAAATACCAACTGAAGAGATAAAAGGCATCAAACACATTGTGCCATCCATATTTAAACAAAACTGCGAATGAGCCCCACAATACTGGGGAAAGAGGTGAATCACTGCTACTTCATGTAGGCAGAATCTACGTTAAGGATTACATGGAATACAGAGAAGTGCAGTGAACTTTTCCATGCCTCTTATGGCCTGAACTGAAGCCACTATTTGAGGTGGCACTGAATGGTCAGGCATCCATCAAAACATTCCTTTATATTGTAGCTCATTAAAGTGTACTTTTTGCTCATAATAAATTGCTACCAGTAACACTGTCTTTACCATCAATTTTCTGTGGTAAATTGGGTTTTTCAAAATAGTATATGTAATACATTGGCTTTCCCCCTGATACATTTCTCCAGGGCAAATCCCATTTTTTTGATGTTGCAAATATTAGATAGCATTCTACAGGATGGCTTGAAGTGGAGGAAGGAATGTTTCCTTAGCAGAGCCTCAGGGAGTTTCCCCCAGATCTGCTCCAATGTGGAAGGGGCCATGTATTCTTTCCTAAATCCAGCAGATCTCAGGGCCCCTGGGCCATCGATGTGAGTCTCATCCTTTTGAATCTGCACTTGCTCTCAGGCCCCTGGCCATGGCTTCATTTGGAGTCTTCACTGAAAGGAACATTCTTCACTTGGGGGGCTCTGAAGAAGAGTTAGTGTATTCTGGTCCTGTATTACTTTCTTCAGTACTCGCCACAGGGCTGATGGGGGCTGGAGGGGGTTGTGCAGCACCATCATGAAGATTCTGCACCAGGCCTGTATCTTTGAAAGGAGGAGAAGTGAATAGGACTTGGGAATGAAACTCTGCCCCATTTATACACCCCCACTGCAGAATTATTTAGGACAAACTTCACAGGGAGGGGGCCTCAGGATAAAAATCACTATGGTTGTGTTTCTGTGGGAAGGGGCTCTCTGACCCAGAGCCCTTAAATGACCATCCACTGTCACAATAAGTATTAGAAGTATCACTCCTGTAGGACACAACACATTCCTCAAGTACTGACTCAGACAAAAATCCCCACTCAATGAGAGTTTTGCCCAAGAAAGCACAACAGAACTAGGCCTTCATTTCATATGGGCAAAACCTTTGTAAAATTCAGCCAGCTTGATCATGCCTTCTGCATGGAAAGTTACTGGAGTGAACTTTTTCCAGGGACATCTTTGCAAGGATTCCCCCACAGCATTCTGTCAAGGGTGGAGATGAGAATGAAATTTTTACCCCCTGTGTGAAGGCCAGGGAACCTGCCATCTGACCCTAATAGATCCCCGGGATCCATGTTACGGCCTGTTACTCCCATGCCAGCTCTAAATCTAAGTAGTCTCTCACCCCCAGCTCTTGTTACAGACCCTTATTTCCATGGAGTCCCAGAAGCCATGGACAACTATCTGTGAGTCCCAAAAAATGGGATAACAGGTATATCCCTACCCTGGCCCTGACAGTCGAAATAAAGAGTTTGCAAACAACCCATAGGCTGAAATATCTTCCCATAGATGTTTCAAATTATTCAGTGAACCAACAACAGTTCATAGAGTCAGGGTTTGCAGAAAGAAAAGTCAAATTTCCCTGCATAAATATATTGCCCAGAAATAAAATAAGAATTCACATTAAAAAAAAAATGTAAAAGAGCAGCTGGGCTCAGTCTAAAGGATCCTCCAAAGTACTGAGTTCTCTGGCCCTGATCCAGAGAAGCACTCATGCACATGCATAACTTTAAGTATGTCAGTAACTCTGTTGACTTCAGTGGGACTCAGGGGGTGCTCAACATGTGCATGTTTAAAGATAAGAATGGGTATGAGTGCGTTGCAGGATCCTGGCCCAGAACATTCAACAACTTGAAGGACTGATGCCAAAGACCACATTTCTGCACTGCAGTCCATGCAGGCAAAGTCCTGGATCCACATAGAGCCGCAAGGAAGTCAGTGAGACTCCCTATGGGAGCCAGAGTCCACCTGCCTAGAGCTCGTTGGCATATTGGGATCCAATACTTCTATGCAAAAATTTAAAACAATAGAACAAACAAACACAGAAACAAGCAGCAGTGATGCCTATATTACATCATACAATATTACAATATCCAAATCTACAAAAGTCAACCCTTCTTTTACTTATATTCTTCTGACACTGAAAGATGCATGTCAATTAACAATATGCACTAGTTTGGACCATGGATAAAAAGCTCCTTCTAGTTGTAAGATTTCTATATGACAATTATATTTACAACAACTTGGCAGAACATGGGGTTAACAGGTATGCACTGCAAATGCATTTTGTCAGCAAGAGACTTTATGGCTTTCAAGTAATAAATCATAAAAAACTTTTCCTATTTCTAAACATTTTCAGATAAGGGAGTTGGGAATCAAATCAATTTAGGTTTCTATACGCAGGTTCCAATCTTTCCAACCAGGGACAAACATGCTGTCCTTGTCAAATCATTTCAACGTGAACCAACTGAAAATTTATTATCTTATAAAGACCATCTATGTCTTTTCCCAGCATTCTTTGAAGAATACACTGAGATGTGCACATTGGCCGCAATTTTATTTAGACAAGGGGAAAAAACAACTACTTGCTTTATAAGTCCAGAAAGAAGTTGTAATAGTTTCAACATTAGTCACATTATATTTAATAACAAAGTGTTTGCCAGTGATTCCACACTAAAATACTACCATTGCACTTTGTATACAGGTAGTTGCATTTACATGCTTATTCTCTAAGCATTTAGGATTATACTGAAGTATTCTTAATTATAACTATGCTGAAGATATACAGTGTATGTATACACATATTATACAGGGCCCAATACTGGTGGTTTTACACTCATAACTACATTGACTTCAGTGGAGTTTCCCCTGTTGTGTAGTTAGAACCAAGGTGAAAGTGCCTCAAATACGGTGGGGCCCTCAACTCCCATTCACTTCAAGGCACTCAACACATCACAGGACTGGGTCCTTTCTGCAGCAGTGTCCAATTAGCATATTAATGCTGAGCTGAGGCGATGCTGATAGGATCACAGGGGCGGACCTACGTTAAATAGCTTTTCTGAGTTTTTCAAGCTAAGCTTATTTCCTGGTACAAAGTGTCATTGCACATGTTTTTCAGAAGCAATGACAAGAAAAAAAAATAAACCATCACAAGAAAGGAGAAGTCTAGCAGAAATATTCTTAATGACATTTCATTTAATCAAGCTGTTTACAAAGAACCACCCAGGAAGGTGATGGCTGCATAGTTCCAGAGTATTACACATCCATCCTCCATAACATACAGCAGTACACAAAGATAAATGAGATCCACTAAGCAAAACTACCACTATCATTAAAATAACCATGAAGTAATGCTGAAGTGGACACACTGCTGGCTCACAACTCATTGCAAAATACTGTATCATGGGCAAAAGTGATGTTATTTTTTCTTCAATTAGTTAATGAATGGGAAGTTTTGATCGATGGCAAGCAGTAGGCTTCATTTTCAGTCAGAGGTGGTCCAAGTGATCATTCAAATACTGACACCAATACTTGTGGAAATGGAGTTTCAGTGTTTAATTATAAAATATGACTGCTACTAGTCTATATTAATAACCCATTATTGACTAGAATCTCCAAAAACCCTTAATAATTCAGTAGCATCTTCTTGTATAGTTTTAGCTAACCTGAGTGGCACTTTATCAATAATAAATACAGACTTATTTCGCAATCTTACTTTCTGCAGCATTTTTGTGCTAGCTTTCCAAACACGAAGTCAATGGTAACAACGTGGGCATAATAAAAATCAAAGTCAGAGATTCAGATATTCATTTTTGCCACTATACCTAGCCTTCACTTGGAAAACATCTGACAAGTCATCTCTCTCTCCCCCGCCCGTCCCCCCCAACGATCCCAGTTTGTCAGCTTTTGACTTCAATGGCATATGTATGTCAACATGGAATGGAACACCATTACCGCTATTTTACATTTTGCACTTGCTCACAAATGCTCAAGTATTCATGCTGAAATTGCCTGCGCTCTCCTCCAGTCAGGAAACTAAAGCAATACCATATTATTTGGCCAAACACCATCTCCACTGATAGAGTGCCCCTTTATAACAGAATTGAAAAGCATGAAATAAACCACCTTTCCCAGAAAGGTCCATGCCAGCCCTAAGCTTCATTAGAAATTAAATCCCTAAGAAATCCTACAGGGAAGGCGTCCTCCTAAGCTGAAGTGTTTTCAAGGGCTCGTCCACACAGTTTCTGTACTGCCTTAACTATATTGGTTTGAAACTCATATAATTCAGTTGGTACAACACCCTAGTGTGGACACCATTATACCCAGTATCAAGGTGCTTCTATCAGTACAGCTTATTCTCCCAAATTCACAGGAATAAGCTTCACTAGTATAACTCCATGTAGTCACATAGGTGGTTGCACTGACTTAACTATTTTGGTTAATAAAAAAACCGCACCTCTAACCGAAGGAATTTTAAAAAAATCAGTTTGAAACTGCATGTAGTCCAGGCCCAAGGTGGCAATTGGGGGGAGGGGGGCATCCCATAACCTCAGTAGCTGCACAGGAGAAATACTGTGCTAGATCTAGGGGACGAAGCTTGAAAACAAACAATTAGAGCCAATTAGAGCACATCCATAAAGCCAAGTTTAGGAGCTCCACTACATTTGTGTCTTTTCCCAGCTTTATGGATCCTTTAGGTTATGTAACTTCTGAAATGCCATTTTCACGTTCCTAATTTGGCACTGAAAAACTAAAATGTTTTTCCCATCATCTCAAATCTGGTCCCAAGATATATTCTAATAAACCCCATTTAAAACTCATCATACAAACTATTTGATAATCAAGACACAGCAGAAAAGCATTAGAAGAATTTTCTAACTATCCATAATACCCAGGGCCAGCTCCAGGCACCAGCTTAACAAGCAGGTGTTGGGGCGGCCAAGGGAGAGGGGCAGCATGTGCGGCAATTCGGGGGCGGCAGGTCCCTCACTCCCTCTAGAAGCGAAGGACCTGCCGCAGAACTGCCGCCGCCGCCGATCGCGGCCTCCCCCCCCCCCGCCCCCGCCGCCGGGCGCGGGGGCGCGCCGGGTTTTTTTTTTTTTTTTTTGCTTGGGGCGGCAGAAATGCTGGAGCCGGCCCTGATAATACCTACTTACTTATATCCCATGAAATCTTGTAATGTGATCTTAAAAAACAAACAAAAACAGAAAAGATAATGGTCTAAGTTCATATGACATGCCAAATTTGCAGCTACCAGGGCCGGGCCAGGCCAGGGCGGGGGGGGCAGAGGTTGAGGGCTTTTAGAGTGAGTGCCTACAGTTTGGGTTATAATAAAAGCAGGTTCCTATAACTTAGTAAAGTGCTATTAAAAACAAACAACAAAAAACCCTTGGACTAGGTATTTTAAAGTTCTCTCCACTTTATGGCTCAGGAACAGATACTCACTTAATTTAACTAGTTTGCTTGTTTTTTATCATTTCAGCTGTGACTGTTTTTCCAAGTGATAATGCTTATTTCTAATAGCATCCACAAACTACAAGGCAATAGACTCCTGTCTTAAGACTGAAGTATTTCAGCTTCAAGAAAACAAAAACAAGAAAGGTTTTACTTTTTGATAAATGTAATGTTTTAAAGGAAGGCAGATTGGATAACGAGCACTGAGTTGTAATAAAGATTCAGAATAATCACATCTGAAGAAACAGTTCATAGCACATATGTTTAGAGAATTTAGACTTTTGCCTTAGTAAGTTGAGAACAGATTACAATTTTCTCTAATTTATTGGCTATTCCAAGTTATTAGCTGAATACTTCATGAAAAAATTCTTTGTCTGAAGAGTCTTCATGAGCACTTAATTATGAGTATTGGATATATGAAATTAAAGATTGCATTAGTTAGGTTTGAAGCATCACATGATATTGTATTCCCTGATTTGATCAATGGTAACTTAAGTTTCTAAATCTTTTCTCTGTTTGAGGTCAATTAACAAACAAGTCTAGAATTTTCTTATATCCAGTCATTATGAGTTATTCTTTTTGTAGATTATTCTTGGTCTATTGATGGTGAGCATTTAAACAAGACTATTTTATTTTCAAAATTCAATGTGGGTAGGTTAGTTTTGATTTGACAAAGGTCACATGGAATTGTTTTGGTTCCACAGTTGGATGAGCATTACTCATTTTTCATTAAATATTAGAAATATAAAAATACTGGATCAGACTCCACAGTCCATCCTATCACCAATAGTGACCAGAACCAGATGCTTCAGAGAATGGTGTGAGAACCATGCAACAGAAAGTTCTGTAATAACTTCTCTAGGGGCAATTTACTCAAACCACCAATAGAAAGAGATTGACTTATGCTCTGAAGCATGAGGGAGTACTGTCTAATACTTGTAACACACACACACACACACCCCATTTCTGAGAACATTTGTGCATCAGTGACTTTTTGTTTACCAGAACAGCATTTCCAACATTGTGGGGTTTTGCAGGGATTTTAGTTGTGGTTTTAGCAGCCCCTTCAATTTCTTTGTGCTGATTAAATGGCTTATCTCAACTTGGACCCCCAATACTGCAGACACTTAATCAAGTGCTTAACTTTACTATTAGTAGTAGAACCACTGAGTGGTAATAGTCACTGTAGTAAAGTAAAGCATATGCTAAGGCTGTGTATATCTTCTGTGTGCCCACTTTGCTCACAGTATACAACCCACATTTTCAGAAATGCTGCACTGATGTTCATAGTAAATTAAGATAGTTGCAACAGAAGCAAAATTTTAAGTGAAGCTAATATTCCTAAATTTGAGACATTCACTCTGCTCTTCTCAATGTCCATTTTATACAACATACATTAGACAGACTATTTGTTTTCTTATATAGACAGACTCACTGCTTTGCATTTTATGTTGGAATAGCAGAAGAGGAGAGATACAATACATCCTTTTGGAAGATGTTACTACAGATACAACTTTAAGAGTTTGAAACTTGCCCTCACCTACAGTAATGTAGCTGATAAAAATCAGCTATTGAGCTTTTACACATAAGTATTAGGGGACTTTCCCAGACACTGTATTTAGCACCACGTGGCTGTGTTCTAAGAGTAGTGTTAAGTCCTAAGTGTTTAAATTATGGAGATATACCTATCTCATAGGACTGGAAGGGACCCTGAAGGGTCATCAAGTCCAGCCCCCTGCCTTCACTAGCAGGACCAAGTACTGATTTTTGCCCCAGATCCCTAAGTGGCCCCCTCAAGGATTGAACTCATAACCCTGTGTTTAGCAGGCCAGTGCTCAAACCACTGAGCTATCCCTTCCCCCCTTAAAAGGAATGATCTTGGACATTACTCTGGTTTACTATTTTATAAAAATAAGGATCTAATAGATACCAATGCATAAAACATGCATAAGTAAAAAACGTAAGGTACTGAATAAAATGTACAAAAAGGATAATATTGTCAAAAACACTTGTTTTTTAAGTAATTATGCAAGCAACATGGGTTTCAATCGCACAGGGATTCATCTATGTAGAACAACTTGCAGGATCAGGGCCATGATCTGCATCTGAAGATGTTGTACACAGAACTGGGCACACCAAGTCAGAAACCTAGTTAAAAAGTTCTTCAGAATTATGAGCTCAGGAATCTAGTTTTTGTAGATACTCATGTACAGTACCATAATAAAATACACTGACATTGTATATACTGTATTTAAGAGTACATATTGTATTTTTCCCCAGAGAGCCTGAAAATACATATTAGCTACTTGATCTTCATTTTCACAGTTTATCTTGTCACCAGAAAGCATTCAAGCTACAGATTTGCATGGTACAGTTTTGTTTTAAAGTTCTATAGTATTGATATTTCTATGTAAAAATGTTTGAAGCCAATTTAAGTAGTCCTTAAAAATCTGTAATAAAAAGTCTTAGTATAAAAGCATACAAAACTCCAAAAAATTTAAAAACCCAGAAAGCAAAATAAAGCCAGTTTCTAGATGACAGTTAAAACAACAAGATATCACCAAGGGATACATCGATTTGCAAAAGCTATAGACAGCTCTTTACATTTAGGGCCTGAACAGCCTAATTAAAGAAGGCTGTCAAAAGTGATCTAAAATGCTTTTCTAAAAAATAACAAAACGAGCTACTTAAAAGCAACACCTGTTTAAAAATAATCACGTTTAGCACAGAAAATATCTAATTTAAGTCTCCAGTAGCCATTATTCTGCCATTTTGTGCAGAATTTCCTTTAGCCCCATTGTGTAAACCCCTGCCCCAAAAAGAAAAGAAGAAGTAGGATAATTTGGTCTCCATTTCTCTTGTAGATGGACCCATGTTTAGTATAACTGAGTTCTGATACATAGCTCACTACAACCCCCTATTCAGGGATGCACTTACACATATGCTTAAAATGGGGCTTAAGATTCTTTTCTGAATTGGGAGGCTTTCCTGATTTGAATCTCATACAATTGGTTGGAGGTTTGCATGGAACCAGAATTTAGTCTAATTCTTTGTGGACGTAAATTTGACTTTTGCTAGCCCAGTGCCTGTAGTCTTTCACCTCGCTATGCCAGCCCTAGAGTTCTTCTCCATTATCCCACCCCCCGCCTCAGCACTGACATTCTGTCACGCCTATAACACACAGCACCTTGGAGGAATCTGCTGATATATTATTTTAGCCATGTGAGATTTACCTAAGTAGTCTCCTCATTTCAGATCTTGCTCAAGGTAAGTCTCTAAACATTTTATTGGACTTTTCCAATGTAGCAGTGGACACAATCATTTGGCAATTGAGTACACATGGGTATTTATGCACATTTGCCACGGCTAGTGAAAATGTCCTTTTGCTTCTTAGTTATGCATGCTGAAATGCCTTATAAGATGGCTCAAATGCTAGGCCAACTGAGTTTCAAAGCACTACTTGTAATAGGGGGCGCTTCATGTAGGGATCTTCTATCACAGCGAGACAGGATAACTGAGAATCCATTCCTATCTATACTGAAGGGCAACTACGCTGCAGCTTCATATTTGTGCCTTGCTTGCTATCAGGCATGAAACATGGTCCCCACACAATTAGGAACTGGGAGGTAGCTGTGCATGTGAACTCTCTGTGGAGTTTTACAACCTGGTTACATGCATTATAGCTCTTTCAAGGAAAATCTGTACTCCCTGTTTATATTCCATTTGCCACCCAATTTACAATTATTTAGTAGTGCCTAAAGGCCCCACAGAAAGATCAGGGCTTCCATTATGCAAGGCACTGTACAAACAGAAGAAGAGGCCGTCTCTGGCCTGAAGAGTTTACAGTCTAAGTTTCCTTCTATGTCACCAAACATACTGTCACCCTGCAGTGATTTTAGCCTTATATCATTGCACTCAAAAGCAGTCACCTTCTGCATTACAGCCATACGTATTGTCCATGCTGTGAAATTTTAGAAAGATCTCCAGCTACCAGCTCATTGACAAGATCAACAAAGTGCCAGAATTGTAAGCACTGTGTCATAGGCTTGCATTAAGCCAGAGCATCAGATCCCAAGGCTTATTACCTGAGGTACCCTGCCATTAAAAGCACACTCATCATGACCCATCAGGTCTTTATTGATTTGGGCCCTGATCTTGCACTGGAGCCTGCTAGTGTAACTCCGACAGATCCCAGTCGGGATTGAACCGGGGAACCTCGGGAGCTTGGTGCATGAGCCTCTACCACATGAGCTAAAAGCCAACTGGCTGTCAGCTAAGGCGGTAGAGCACACTCATTTTCTCGCTCTCTCTCTCTTTAAGTGGTCTCGGTGCCACTACATGGGACAGAACACCACACCCAGATGGTGTGTGGGTTACACTAGCACAGCCCCAGGGTGCATGAAGCACTCTATTGGTCTCAAAGGGAGCCAGTATGAGTGCAGGAGTCCTGGCACAATTCCCAGTGCAGGATCATCTCCCTGAAAAAAGAAAATGCAGAGCTAGAAATTTCAGAGTACTATAATTAAGGAAGTTACATCTAACAAACAGATGGGTTTGTGTATCCTTCAACCCCCATCCCATCCTCTTCAGCATTCCAAGCCTCTTGCTGCTGGAGAAGTAAGCTCCTAAATTTATCAGTGGGTAGAAAATCCTGCTGCGTTGCTTCCTTCACCTCCACAGCATATATCCTGCATACACTCGGGGGGGGGGGGGGTTTGGGGGGAAGGGAAAAAAAAAAAAAGTTTTAGTTAAAAAAAAAATACAACCGAACCCTTGCCATTACAAGGGAGGAAGTCAGGGTAGTTCACAGGAGGATTGTAACCCACAGTTGTAGCAGCATAAACGCTGGAAGCAATATGCAAAAGAAATATCAATAGTAGCACTTGTAAAGGGAATGATCTCTAAGCAATAAAAACATTTTGTTCCAAAAGTACATTTGTTTATATTACAAAATGTCTCCCCTCCCAGTCTTCTACACTCTGCTACCCCTACAGCACAGTCACAGTCTAGTAGAAGATTAATATTTCAGAACTTGTCATGGGCAGTTTCACTTGACTCTGTCACTGCCTATGTCTGACAAGCTATTTATCATGCTGCTAAGTGTCAGCCTTAAATTATCCCTGCTGTTATGACAGCAACATTATTCATCAGGATTACAGCCTCAGTACAAGGCTGCTTACAGCCGCTACCGTCTTCTTCTGGGCTTTATCGATTTGCACTATTTCTATTACAAAAATGGGCTATGCACATGACTGTTCGCATCTTGCATGTTGATGTTTAACAAGAGAACAAAACAAAACAAAAAGTTTTAAGTAGAGCTCCCATAGTTGCAACATGCCATTTCCAAAACAGCAGCATTCACTCCAACTGGAGGCACATTTTCAAATGAGAAAGCAGGAGAACATTCTACGCATTATTGATCATAGTGCACAGGCACCCAACGTTAAAGACGTTGCTTGACAATTTCTCAAGATGAATTGATCTTCATTTGTTTTAACTAAGTCTCCCTTCCATATCCACTGCAGCGAAATGACAATAAAATCAAGAATTATTTATTGAGATGTGCAGTATTATTCACAGCTACCTCAACTATTCAGTGTATTCACTCAATGTCGTGGGCCCTCAAAAATCAAGTTCTGCTCAATGACCTGTTTAAAGAAACTAATACAATGAGTACAGATTAGGGCTGGTTGAAGTTTGTGTGGCCTTTTTTAAAATATAAAATTCTCTTCCTCAGTCCAAATCTGGCTCCATCCCCACCATCTCAACCCCCCCCAAAAAAAAAGAAAGAAAGAAAGAAAAAGAAAAAGAAAAAAAAATTGGCAAAAGCTTTTTTCCCCGCTAAAGTTTTCTGGTTCTTTAAAATTGAAAAAAACTATTTTTGTGTTAAAAAAAAAAAAAAAAACTCAAGAAGAACAAGTAGTAGCAGTAGCCTCTTGGTTCTGCAACAGTTTTTGCAATTGCTTCTTGTGCTAATTTTGAATGGTCATCTAGTCCATTTTTAAACATTTCCATTTGCAAGACGAGAAGAAAAACACAAATATTCTACAGAAGAAGTGTGAAAGACAAAACTCAAAACAAATTAAAAACCTCAAGGCACGCTGTTTTGTTCTGAGTTTCCAAAGTTTCACATTAAAAAAAAAAATTCAAGTACAGATACATCCAAACAATATCTGCTGGCTACCAGCGCAAAGCCCCCACACTCCAAAACACTGGAAGATGTCAGTGCGGTCAATTAATAGAAAAGGGTTAGGTTACTTTAACAAACAGACTTTACAACCTCTTGTCTCACCAACGTTTTCACAGGCTAACATACTTTGTGGGTATTCATACTATAGCATTAAACTAGGCTTTTCACTGACCAGACACTAGCGCCATTCACAATTAGGGATGAATATTCAGAAAATGTTGTCAAGTATTTCTAGAATTTTGAAAATTCATTCCAATATACAAGAATATCCCCATCTCTATCTATTGTGGAGCTGTAGCAGCAAAGATGCCAGTTCCTGGAGCCTTGCTGAGCATCTCCGCTTTCATTTAATAAATAAAGTAAATTTCTATCCCTCATGGTTGTATAGAAAAGCTTGAAAATTAGAACTCTAAAGGCCCAATACTAGAAAGCAAATATATGCCTTTTTTTTTTTTAAATCTCATGGTTTTTAGGGTTCTAACTCATGAGTTTTAAATGCTTGAGGCTGGTAGTATTGACTTCATTCTTACATTTGTAAAGCAGTTTCTTATATTTCTACCTGAAGTCTTGATCCAGGAAAGGAACCTGCTAATCTAACCCCTTCAATAGCACTCCAGGAGGGATAGCTCCTTTTTTTCTATCAATAATGTAAAAACTGCATTCTCAATACAGTAGCTACTACCTACCTAACAAAAGATCTCTTCAAATGACTCCTCTGCAACATCCTGCGCCTTACTCAACATCCTGCGCCTTACTCCTATATTCAACACTATAACGTTATCAAATCTAACCATCACCGTGCAGTCCTCCTCTTCCTATCATTCCTCCATACTCACTAGCCTGCTGCTATAGAGCAGAGACGTTATACTTAACTTGTTTTTCCCTCTCGATATGAAGCAGAGACCACGCATCCAGTATGACCACTCTCTTCCCCCTCCCTAGTCTAGTAGCAGGTACCAATGTTAGATACATACCAGAATGCCTCATTTTCCAAAACAATCCTATGAACTTAACTATTCCACATAAGACAAAATAATTAAAATAAATACTTATTATAGGCACTTTTCTACATCATTCATCCTATGGTGGATTATAATGGATGTGGAGGCAGAGATAGAGGGCCAGATCTTTAGCACAAAGGTTTTCAGGAGGCCCAGATTCAGCAAGGAATTTTGACTCGTGCTTAATTTTAACCATGTGAGTAGTCCCAAGGGGACTCATTGGCAGGGGCGGCTCTATGTATTTTGCCGCCCCAAGCGCGGCAGTCAGGCGGCTTTTGGTGGGGCACCTGCGGGAGGTCCGCTGGTAACGCGGATTTGGCAGCATGCCTGTGGGAGGTCCGCCGGTCCCGCGCCTTCGACGTACCCGCCGCCAAATTGCTGCAGAAACCGCGGGACCGGCAGACCTCCCGCAGGCATGCCGCTGAAGGCAGCCTGACTGCTGCCCTCACAGCGACCGGCAGGCCGCCCCCCGCGGCTTGCTGCCCCAGGCACGCGCTTGGAGTGCTGGTGCCTGGAGCCGCCCCTGCTCATTGGGAATGTGCCTCAACATTTTGCCTTGTTTCTGAATATTCACTTTAAAGTCTTTGATATGTTTTCCTTTCTAGATTTAACCATTTAGAATCTCCTAGTTTTCAGACACTTTGTTTTTAACCACAACATTTCACTAAAGATTTTGGCTGAAGTAGTTACATACTCAACTTTATTCTGTTTAAGAGTAAATATTTAGCAATCCAAAGTAGAAGTTGCAACTACAGTTTTCCTTTAAGAGTTTTTCAATAAACACAAAGATCAAGGGTGTTAGTTTTTTATTTTAAAATAAAGCTGCAGAACCTAGTTTTCAAGAAAATGTTGTCCAAATCTTACACATCAAAAAGTCAACAGATAAGGCCCATATAATGATACTTATGTGCCTACTGCTGATTTGAGTGACCAAGTGAGCTCTCTGGGCCTCTTATAAAAAAGTTCACACTGGAAAATTTCAGGGGATCATTGGGACTGAATTTCAAGGTCCAGGTCCTGCAAACATTAACTCACATATATAATGTTACTCACATCCTTCAGTGTTTGAGAGATCAGGACCCCTAATATTGAAAAAGGAGTTCATAGTTCCTGTGGAGTCAGTATATCAAGTTACTGGTCTTTGGGTGACTATGGTGAAATAGTCTTGTATAAAGGAACTTGCAAAATGTTGCTGGTGCCCAAAATGAAAGTGTTGCTATAGGTTCTGGTACTCTGCAGAAGTTATTTGGAAATACAAGTACATAAAATTTTGTTTTAAATTTAATTTTGAAATTGACTCGAACAGCTAGACTGAGTCATTTAATAAAACAGAAGATCACGGCAAAAGTAATATTTCCCCAAATAGTCTGCCCCTTTCAATGGGTCTATTTACTTTAGATACACTGATGATTACATTCAGCTGCATTATCTGTTTATGAGCGCTTTTAACTTTGAATGCTGCAGCAAGTGTCAATCTTTATATTATTGAAGGATAATTAGGCAAACCATGTAATTGTATTGTCACTTATTAATTTCAAGCTCCAGTGTCATAAATTATATGCCTTAATTAGTACTGCATGTCAATCACAATCTGGAAATTTGAATGAGAAAGAGGTTAACAAGAATACATAATTAAAAGAAAACAGTGAATAATGGCATGGCTGAACAGTTCATAAAATTAGGTAAGAAAACTGGTGCTGAGTCAGCTTGTAGGTGCCAAGATAAAGAGGAGGTTGCATAAAATACACACAAGAAGCAGGAAGTCAGAGAATAAGACAAAATTGCAGCTCTGAAGCTTGGTTTAGATGGCCAACAAAACATAGGGAGAAAATATCTGAAGAAAACTGGGGGAGGGATCGTTACTTCTCACCTACCAAAATTCACAGAGAAAGGGAGAAAGGGATAGCAAAGGATAATAAATACTCTGGACCCAATTCAGCAGTATATTACAGGCACCTAGTGCCTTCACCAACTCTACTGGCATAAAGGGGCCACAAAGCTGGCCTTAAGGGATTTCCTTAGCATAGATTTCAGAGTGGTAGCCGTGTTAGAACGAGGAGTACTTGTGGCACCTTAGAGACTCTCACATTTATTTGGGCATAAGCTTTCGTGGGCTACAGCCCACTTCATCAGATGCATGCAGTGGAAAATACAGTAGGAAGATATATATACACAGAGAACATGAAAAAATAGGTGTTGCCATACCACTATAACAAGACTAATCAATTAAGGTAGGCTATTATAAGCAGGAAAAAAAAACTTTTGTAGTGATAATTAGGATGGCCCATTTCCAACAGTTGACAAGAACATGTGAATAACAATAGGGGAAAAATTAGCATAGGGAAATAGTTTTTACTTTGTGTAATGACCCATCCACTCCCAGTCTTTATCAAGACCAATTTAATTGTGTCCAGTTTGCAAATTAATTCCAATTCTGCAGTTTCTCATTGGAATCTATTTTGAAGTTTTTTTGTTGGAGAATTGTGACTTTTAGGTCTGTAATTGAGTGACCAGGGAGGTTGAAGTGTTCTCCGACTGTTAAATGTTATAATTCTTGACGTCTGATTTGTGTCCATTTATTCTTTTGTGTAGAGACTGTCCGGTTTGGCCAATGTACATGGCAGAGGGGCATTGCTGGCACATGATGACATATATCAAATTGGTAGATGTGCAGGTGAATGAGCCTCTGATGGTGTGGCTGATGTGATTAGGTCCTATGATGGTGTCCCTTGAATAGATATGTGGACAGAGTTGGCAATGGGCTTTGTTGCAAGTTTCCTGGGTTAATGTTTTTGTTGTGGACGGGGTAGGTTCCTGGGTTAATGTTTTTGTTGCGTGGTTGCTGGTGAGTATTTGCTTCAGGTTGGGGGGCTGTCTGTAAGTGAGGACTGGCCTGTCTCCCAAGATCTGTGAGAGTGAGGGATCATCCTTCAGGATAGGTTGATGATGCGCTAAAGAGGTTTTAGTTGGGGGCTGAAGGTGACGGCTAGTGGCATTCTATTACTTTCTTTGTTGGGCCTGTCCTGGAATAGGTGACTTCTGGGTATTTGTCTGGCTCTGTCAATCTGTTTCTTCACTTCAGCAGGTGGGTATTGTAGTTTTAAGAATGCTTGATAGAGATCTTGTAGGTGTTTGTCTCTGTCTGAGGGATTGGAGCAAATGCAGTTGTATCTTAGAGCTTGGCTGTAGACAATGGATCATGTGATGTGGTCTGGATGAAAGCTGGAGGCATGTAGGTAAGTATAGCGGTCAGTAGGTTTCTGGTATAGGGTGGTGTTTATGTGACCATCACTTATTAGCACTGTAGAGTCCAGGAAGTGGATCTCTTGTGTGGACTGGTCCAGGCTGAGGTTGATGGTGGGATGGAAATTGTTGAAATCATGGTAGAATTCCTCAAGGGCTTCTTTTCCATGGGTCCAGATGATGAAGATGCCATCAATGTAGCGCAAATAAAAGAAAGTTCTTCTTCACACAGCGCACAGTCAACTTGTGGAACTCCTTGCCTGAGGAGGTTGTAAAGGCTAGGACTATAACAGCGTTTAAAAGAGAACAGGATAAATTCATGGAGGTTAAGTCCATTAATGGCTATTAGCCAGGATGGGTAAGGAATGGTGTCCCTAGCCTCTGTTTGTCAGAGGGTGGAGATGTATGGCAGGAGAGAAATCACTGGATCATTACCTGTTAGGTTCACTACCTCTGGGGCACCTGGCATTGGCCACTGTCGGTAGACAGGATACTGGGCTAGATGGACCTTTGGTCTGACCCAGTATGGGTCTTATGTTCTTATGTTAAGTAGAGTAGGGGTGTTAAGGGACGAGAGCTGAGGAAGTGTTGTATGCCAACATTTTTATGGCTGACTTAGAACAATGCTTCCTCAGCTCTCATCCCCTAACGCCCCTACTCTACTTGCATTGGAGAACACTTCAACCTCCCTGGTCACTCAATTACAGACCTAAAAGTTGCAATTCTCCAACAAAAAAACTTCAAAAACAGACTCCAACGAGAAAGTGCAGCATTGGAATTAATTTGCAAACTGGACACCATTAAATTAGGCTTGAATAAAGACTGGGAGTGGATGGGTAAAAACTACTTCCCCATGCTAATTTTCCCCCTACTGTTATTCACACCTTCTTGTCAACTGTTGGAAATGGGACATCCTGATTATCACTACAAAAGTTTTTTTTTTCCTGCTTATAATAGTCCACCTTAATTGATTAGTCTCATTATAGTGGTATGGCAACACCCATTTTTTCCATGTTCTCTCTGTGTGTGTGTGTGTATATATATATATATATAATCTTCCTTAGCATAGAGGCATTCCTTGGATGGCATAGCACAGTGTTTCTCAAACTGGGGCTGCTGCTTGTGTAGGGAAAGCCCCTGGCAGACCGGGCCAATTTGTTTACCTGCCCCGTCTGCAGGTCTGGCTGATCGCGGCTCCCACTGGTCGCAGTTTGTTGCTCCAGGCCAATGGGAGCTGCTGGAAGCGGCGGCCAGTATGTCCCTCAGCCTGCGCCGTTTCCAGCAGCTCCCATTGGCCTGGAGCGGCGAACCGCAGCCAGTGGGAGCCGCGATCGGCTGGATCTGTGGACGGGGTAGGTAAACAAACCAGCCCGGCCCACCAGGGGCTATCCCTACACAAGCGGCAGCCCCAATTTGAGAAACACTGGCATAGCAGCTATGCCTCACCCTTGACATAAGGTGGTGTGTCAGACACTACTGCACACTGGCTAGTCCTAGCTGCCAGAATTGCCCCTTGGAGCCGTAGACAGATGGGAACAAATTATGATAGCCTTGAGGCTCCACTGGTTTGGACAGAGGCTGAATGAGCCCTTAGTGATAATTCTGGTTCCATGCATATAGTTTTGGGTGGTGGAACAGGGAGAGGCAGCACAATAGGTGCATCAAGGATCTGCTTGAATGAGGGATTTAAAAAACAAAATTCCACAAAGGATTCCTAGGTAAAGCTAATATATAAAGGAAGCTCAATAAGTCAACAACTGAATTACAGAGGTGATAATTAGGCCTTGGCTACACTGGCGCTGTACAGCGCTGCAACTTGCTGCACTCAGGGGTGTGAAAACGCCACGCAGCGAGTGCAGCGCTGTAAAGCGCCAGTGTAATCAGCGCCTGCAGCGTTGCACGCTCGCTCCCAGCGCTGCAAGCTACTCCCCTCAGAGAGGTGGAGTACATACAGCGCTGCGAGAGAGCTCTCGCAGCGCTGGCGGCGCGACTACACTCACGCTTCACAGCGCTGCCGCGGCAGCGCTCCCACAGCAGCACCACGAATTCCCAAGTGTAGCCAAGGCCTTAGACATTGCAACAGACAGCATTAAACACTGAGGAGGAAATAACAAAAGGTGTGATTACTAAATCAGTCAGTGGAAAAATGGGTCCAAAAGAGGAACATTTTCATGTACATGAATGAAGTCAGGCAAACAGAAAATGTGAGAATTTGAGAGTGGATAGTCTTCTTCCATAATAGGAGTCGCATGAGCCCCCTGATGGAGAGTAAAGACACAGAAGCCAGGTGAATGATATGGGAGAAAGTGAGCATGGAGCATTAGACATTTTTAAGTGCTCTAAAGTGTTCCCTGAATCTATCAGTGCAGGAATGTTGAGTCTCCACTGCTTCCCCATATGGGTGTATCTCCTACAAGGAAAAGGATACTAGAAGTAGGATCTACAGCTACATCACAATGAATTTATACCTAATAGCATGGTGTACAAAGACCCACTGCTATTCAGTCATCTCCTGCTGTTTATGTCCTTTCGCTTACCCTGAGTATGAGAATCTGACACACCCTGGGAGCTGCTAGGCGGAGAATGCAGTTCCAACAATTTTCTGACCCCTCTGCAATTTTATTTTTTGGTCAATTATAATGATGAGAAAAGTTCCTGAAGGAGGAGAACAGGAGCTCCAGTCTTTTCCCCCCTCCAATGCACATAAACATAAGCTACACAGACATATCTAGGAAACCTCAAATTTTAATCCATGGATATTTAGGGAAGGGTAAACAGCAGATTCTCCCCTATCCCCACAAAGAAGTCAGCATTCCACCCCTTAGCCAACAAATTTCCCAGGGGGCAAGAGATATCAGAGCCTTGTATCCATCTATCTCCTACCTGCAGATATCTTGAGGCATGATAAAGGAGAGTTTTAAAGCACAGGAGAGTAAACCGCATGTATTAAAATCTGCCTTATAACTTAAGTACCTGCTGAGCTTCTTCATGGGCTTGGAGAAGGGAGAAACCAGAGGAGCCCAGAAAGCTCCCACCCTCTGTAACTCCACAGCATACTGATGGAGAGATGTATATGAAGCGGGGGATAAAGGAGGAGAAGCTAGAGTAGCTGAACTCTTTGCTGTGGTGGGGTTACAAATTACCATACGGATTGCATATAAAACACATGAAATTACAATATCCCTCATTTCTTTACATTTTTACTATTTTGCTACAGCACCCTATCTTTTCAAAGAAAGTGATCTCCCTAAATAATCTAATTGATTGACTGAGTGGTACAACACATCTACTACAGCTGAGAGAAGATACTACTATCTCCCAGTGAAGATGAACTTACCTAATAAGAAAATCAGTGGGGGGGTTTCCTGTAGTTCAATGCAGAGCAAAGCTGACTCTGTTAGCTATTTCCTACCAGCAGCCTTCCCCTGAACACAGCTGTGGCTACTCTATGGAGTCACAGGTGCAGCAATAACCAGCCAGTCAGAACCGAGGCAGTGTGGGTGTTGTACTGTAACAGCCAGGGGTAAAAAGCTGTGGCTTACCTCAGACAGGACTTCTAAAAAAGGCTAGGTAGTGGAATTAAGGTTCTAACAACAGACACAGTTAATACTCAGGAACTGATCCTTTAGGGTCTGGGTATGTTGTAGATTTTTGCACTTCCATGTTTGTTTCTCTTGTTAAGGTAGATGAAGGGTTCAGGTATTCTACCTTAATTGAGAGATCATTTTGTAAGCCTATCCTAGTCACTCAGCAAGTCAAAGGTGCTTAGCATCTCTTGGGATGAGACCCTAAATACTCACAGAAGATCTAAGTTATTAATACCTAATTTAAATTCTCTCATGTGTAGTAGGAAGAAAGTAAAATAAAACATTGTGATATAGTATAACCTATGAGCCATTTAGGGCAGAGACTGTCTCTTCCTCTGTGTATATACCACACCACACATACATAATCACAGTGGAACAGTCATTGGGAGAGAGAGATATTGTGTAGTCCAGTGGTTAGGACACCCACCTAGTATGTGGGAACCCCCCCCCCCCTGCCCCCCCCCCCCCCCCCCCCCCGCCAAGCCAGGTGGCATGGGAATCAGCCAGATAATCTTTTACCTGGCTGGGGTATGTTGAGTCTTTGCTGGTTCCCCAGTGGTGTATCCCCTATGAGGCTCTACAGATACCTGGCCACTTCCAGTGTCATCAATCCTGGCTCCCTCTTCCCTGTATTCCTTTCTTCCTTCCTTTTGTCTCCACACTTGCTCTTTGTCTCCTTTCCAATCTCCTGTCTCTGTCTCTTTCCTTTTTCTTTGTCCCTTTTTAATTTTGGGTAACTTATTTTTAGCTGTTCTCTAATGGCCCAGTGGCCTCTAAACTCTCTATTGTCTGACATCTTTGAGGTGCAGGGATACCCATTATGTCCATCTCAGCCTCTGAATGCAGTTAAAAGGCTTCTAGACCCCAATTCAGCAAAGCACTTAAAACGTGTTTATATTTATACATGTGTGTATGTCCCAGTGTATGTCCCCACTTAAGCAAGTGCTTGTGCTTTGCTGAACTGGAACCTTAGAGGTAGTAGGAATGAGAGGAGATTTTTTTGTAGCAAACACTGACATCTTGTAATCCCTGAAATCATTTTTTCCCCTAAGCATCTAAAGAAATTGTGCTAAATGCATTCTTAGCCTTTTATGTAACTAGCTGGCTTTTAAAATCACAACTCGATTTTTGTGTGCAGTCGTACCCTCTCACCACCTAACCTTTCAATTTTTCAACCTTATTTTCCTGACTTTCTCATCCCTTCCACTTGGCTTAAACATTTGCTCTCCAGTAAATAAAATGACTATGAGCTTTTAGGTCTGAAGTGTTTTCCACATGTAGAAATGTTGACATATGGTACAGCTACTTATAATATATTTGTGAGTATAAATATTTTTATTTTAACAACCAACCTTTCAGCCAAATTGCATAAACTACTGAAAGTAATTCAGCAAGTACTCTAAGTGACTACTGTCTAAATTTTATTTCATACCATCCAAATATTTTAAAGAAGAAATTCTTGTATTAATTGTACTACTGCAACTTATATTTCTGATGCACTATTTTAATTTATTGATGCTGCATCCTCTATGCAAGTACTGTATGAACATGCATATTTATATGAGTCACCATATTTCCTTATTTCAGTTAGTTTATTTTTTCCCTGCACCTACTTTATATCTAAAAATCTGAACACTTTAACACACTAACGCTCACTAAATTACAGTTTGCGGAGACAATGTATCTCTCATCAGACTTTACCCTATTTGGTGCTGAGTACTTCCTCTGAAGTACTGAGCACCCACAACTCTCATCAAGGTGCATGGGAGTTCTGGATGTTCAGCACTTTGCAGGATTGATCTCAATAATACTATGAGATACCAGCTGTTATTTAATATATATCAAATTGTATGTAGGAGAGCCATTTTCAATGCTCACTGTGGTGAGAATAATTAAGAAGAAGCTTGTTTACTTGTCAGATTTTACACGTCATTTAATGTTTTTTTGTGTGCAAAACATAGAGAGGGACGTTCACTTACTCTTCCTCCCAAAGTGTTCTATGTTCTTTCTGCATTACCTATAAAAGTGCAGCTCACATTAGTTTCACACTGCTGCAAAATTATTACCTGCTTTAAGGAATAACAAAAACATAGTGGAACCTCAGTTCTAGCACTTAATATTTTTTAAAAAGTACAGCTGCCCATATGTCTGAGCCAGCCATGGTACCAACCACAGCCACTGGTAGTGTGGTGTTCTGGAAGCATGTCCATACCCTTCTTAGAGATGTATCTCTTCTCTGCAGTGGCAACGTGAAATTTCCAGGCCAAGTAACATACCCATTTTAGCTCTGGTCAAGTCGGTGCATTAAAACAGAAGAGCAACCACTGCAGTCTGAGGGGCTAGCTGCTCTGAGTATGTACCTAGGGTCTGTGTTGGGTTCATACCTGGGGCTTCTCACTCTTCCCTTCAGTCCTACCACCTGGGCTACACTTCTATTTTTAGCACACTAGCTCTACCAGAGCTAGTGCAGCTATGTCTCCTGGAAATTGCACCTCCAGCCCCAGTGTAAATATACCATTAAGGGTATGTCCAGACTTCAAATTTTATAGAAGTCGATTTTTAGAAATCGATTTTATACAGTTGACTGCGTATGTCCACACTAAGGGCATTAAGTCGGCGTAGTGTGTCCTCACTACCATGGCTAGCATCAACTTATGGAGGGTTGCACTGTGGGCAGCTATCCCACAGTTCCCGCAGTCTCCGCTGCCCATTGGAATTCTGGGTTAAGCTCACCAGTGCCTGATGGGGCAAAAACATTGTCGCGGGTGGTTTTGGGTACATGTCGTCAGTCGTCCCTCCCTCCGTGAAAGCAACAGCAGACAATCGTTTCGCGTCTTTTTTCCGCGCAGATGCCATACCACGGCAAGCGTGCAGCCCGCTCAGCTCAACTCATGGACACCGCCGCTGTTGTGTCCTGGGTGCTTCCTGGGTGCTGCTGGCAGCAGACGGTGCAATAGGACTGCAAACCATCATCATCGTCATACACTACTTCCACTGCAACTCTGCTTTCCTGCTCTCTTTCAGATGCCATACAACAGCAAGCATGCAGCCCGCTCATCTCATCTCACCGACACCGCCGCTGTTGTGTCCTGGGTGCTGCTGGCAGCAGACGGTGCAGTAGGTCTACAAACCGTCGTCATCCACCGCTTCCACCGCAACTCTGCTCTCCTGCTGTTGTGAA
Organism: Terrapene triunguis; assembly: GCF_002925995.2. Lineage (NCBI taxonomy): Eukaryota > Metazoa > Chordata > Testudines > Emydidae > Terrapene > Terrapene triunguis. The sequence goes on from NW_020664409.1 coordinate 14,707,189, forward strand.
TGACCTCAGTCTCAATTGAGTAAATGATGACTGAGCTCAATAGAGTAAATGAGCTCAGTCATTCACCACTTCCACTGCAACTCTGTTCTCCTGGTGCCATGAATCCACCTCGCAGATCCTCTCGTCATTTGGTATAAATATCTATTCTCGTGGCATCCATCGTCATACACCGATTCCGTTGCAACTCTGCTTTCCTGCTGTCCTTCAGACGCCATACCATGGCAAGTGTGGAGCCCGCTCAGCTCACCACTGCTGTTGTGAGCATTGTAAACACCTCGCGCATTATCCTGCAGTATGTGCAGAACCAGAACCTGCAAAAGCAGGCGAGGAGGCGATGACAGCACGATCACGATAGTGATGAGGACATGGACACAGACTTCTCTCAAAGCATGGGCCCTGGCAATTTGGACATCATGGTGGTAATGGGGCAGGTTCATGCTGTGGAATGCCGATTCTGGGCCCGAGAAACAAGCACAGACTGGTGGGACCTCATAGTGTTGTAGTTCTGGGATGATTCCCACTGGCTGCAAAACTTTTGCATACGTAAGGGCACTTTCATGGAACTTTGTGACTTGCTTTCCCCTGCCCTGAAGTGCAAGAATACCAAGATGAGAGCAGCCCTCACAGTTGAGAAGCGAGTGGCAATAGCCCTCTGGAAGCTTGCAACGTCAGACAGCTACCGGTCAGTCGGTAATCAATTTGGAGTGGGTAAATCTACTGTGGGGGCTGCTGTGATCCAAGTAGCCAATGCAATCACTGAGCTTCTGCTATCAAGGGTAGTGACTTTGGGAAATGTGCAGCTCAATGTGGATGGCTTTACTGCAATGGGATTCCCTAACTGTGGTGGGGTGATAGACGGAACGCATATCCCTAGCTTGGGACCGGACCACCTTGGTAGCCAGTACATAAACCGCAAGGGCTACTTTTCAATGGTGCTGCAAGCACTGGTGGATCTCAAGGGATGTTTCACCGACATCAATGTGGGATGGCCAGGAAAGGTACATGACGCTCGCATCTTCAGGAACTTTGGTCTGTTTGAACAGCTGCAGGATGGGACTTACTTCCCAGACCAGAAAATAACTGTTGGGGACGTTGAAACGCCTATAGTTATCCTTGGGGATCCAACCTACCCGTTAATGCCATGGCTCATGAAACCATACACAGGCACCCTGGACAGTAGTACGGAGCTGTTCAACTATAGGCTGAGCAAGTGCAGAATGGTGGTAGAATGTGCATTTGGACATTTAAAAGTGTGCTGGTGCAGTTTACTGACTCGGTTAGACCTCAGCGAAACCAATATTCCAATTGTTATTGCCACTTGCTGTGTGATCCACAATCTCTGTGAGAGTAAGGGGGAGACGTTTATGGCGGGATGGGAGGTTGACGCAAATCGCCTGGCCGCTGATTACATGCAGCCAGACACCAGGGCGATTAGAAGAGCGCAGCAGGGCACACTGCATCTGAGAAGCTTTGAAAACCAGTTTCATGACTGGCCAGGCTACGGTGTGACAGTTCTGTTTGTTTCTCCTTGATGAAAACCCGCCCCCTTGGTTCACTCTACTTCCCTGTAAGCCAACTGCCCTCCCCCCTTCGATCACCTCTTGCAGAGGCAATAAAGTCATTATTGTTTCAAAATCATGCATTCTTTATTAATTCATCACACAAATAGGGAGATAACTGCCAAGGTAGCCCGGGAGGGGTGGGTGAGGAGGGAAGCACCGGGTAGGGTGGTGGATGAGGGTAGGAGGGAAGGACAAGGCCATACTGCACTTTAAAAATTATTGAATGCCAGCCTTCAGTTGCTTGGGCAGTCCTCTGGGGTGGAGTGGTTGGGTGGCCGGAGCACCTCCCACCATGTTCTTGGGCGTCTGGGTGAGGAGGCTATGGAACTTGGGGAGGAGGGCAGGCGGTTACATAGGGGCTGCAGCGGTGGTCTGTGCTCCTGCTGCATTTCCTGCACCTCCACCAAACGCCAGAGCATATCAATTTGATCCCACAGTAGCCTCAGCATTGCATCCTGTCTCCTCTCATCGCGCTGCTGCCACTTCTCCTCTTGCTCCCGCCAGCTCTCATCTCGCTCGTCCCTCCTGTCCTCATGTTCATTTTCTGCTTTCCTGGACTCTGACATTGTTTGCCTCCAAGCATTCTGCTGAGCTCTTTCAGTGCGGGAGGACTGCATGAGCTCAGAGAACATTTCATTGTGAGTGCATTTTTTTCGCCTTCTTATCTGCACTAGCCTCTGGGACGGAGATGATAGGGGGAGCATTGAAATATTTGCAGTTGTGGGAGGAAAAAAGGGAGAGTAGTATTTAAAAAGACACATTTTAGAGAACAATGGGTAGACTCTTTCACGATGAACCAAGCTGTTAACATTACATAGCACAAGTGCTTTCGGTACAAGGTCGCATTTTGCCTCTTATATTGAGGGCCTGCCGATTTGGTGTGAGAGATCACACATGCAGGGCTGGGCAACAGAATTTGGCTTGCAGGCAGCCATGGTAAGCCACAGTCTTTCGGCTTCTTCAACCTTCAGAACATGTGGAAATGGTTTCAAACAGCAGCGCCCTCCTTTCCCATACCAAGCACCCGTTGGGTTGGCCATTTAAAAGGAGGGGCTGTACTGGCCGCGAATGCATCCCAAGTCTTCAGGGCAAATTAATCATTAAACACCCTTGCTTTTAAACCATGCATTATATTTACAAAGGTACACTCACCAGAGGTGCCTTCTCCGTCTTCACGGTCTGTGAGCCCAGGTTGGGAGGGTACTGGCTCCAGGGTGATAAACAGTTCCTGGCTGTCGGGGAGAGTGGTTTCTCCGCTTGCATGCTGTGCGCTATCCTCCTCCTCCATCTCCTCATCTTCCACATCCCCAAAATCCTCATCCCTGTTGTGTGAGACTCCCCCCAGCAGGTGTCCACGGACAGGGGTGGTGAAGTGGCGGGGGTCCCCCTAGAATTGCAAGCAGCTCATCGTAGAAGCGGCATGTCTGGGGGTCTGACCTGGAGCAGCCGTTTGCCTCTTTGGTAGGCTTGCCTGAGCTCCTTAATTTTCACACGACACTGCTGCGGATCCCTGTTGTAGCCTCTGTCCATCATGCCCTTAGAGATTTTTTCAAATGTTTTGGCATTTCATCTTTAGGAACGGAGTTCTGATAGCACAGATTCATCTCCCCAAACAGCGATCAGATCCAGTACCTCCCATTTGGTCCACGCTGGAGCTCTTTTGCGATTCTGGGACTGCATGGTCACCTGTGCTGATGAGCTCTCCATGGTTATCCGTGCTGATCAGCTCGCCACACTGGCCAAACAGGAAATGAAATTCAAAAGTTCCCGGGGCTTTTTCCTGTCTACCTGGCCAGTGCATCTGAGTTGAGAGTGCTGTCCAGAGCGGTCACAATGGAGCACTCTGGGATAGCTCCTAGAAGTCAATACCATCGAATTGCATCCACACTACCCCAAATTCATCAGGGAGGAGTACAGAAATCGATTTTAAGATCTCTTTAAGTTGACAAAAATGGCTTTGTCGTGTGGACGGGTCCAGGTTAAATCGTTCTAACTCTGCTAAATTTGACCTAAACTCATAGTGTAGACCAGGGCCAAGTGTGCATTCATCTCTCTGGCAATACTAGTGATAGTGCTAGTATCGTGGTGTCTTCCTGTTCCTACACCATGTTACCAACTTTCATGATATTTCTTTCTTTTCTAAAAGATCCTGGAATCATGCGATTAGGTCAGAATCTTACCTTTCATTTAAAAAAAAAAAGTTTCTAGCCCTTGTGGCTGAGGAGAAAAGTTTGAAAACGTGACCCTTAAAGATTATAACACCATGAAACATAAAGAACTGAAAATATTATTTTTAAAAACCTCATGATTTTTAAGCCAATCCCATTATTTTTGGTGGCTTAACTCTTCTATTCTATTTATGGTCTTATGCTGCACTCATCATAGTAGTATCTGAGTGCCTTCCAGTAGTTCATTAAGCAATGTGACTAACAGCTGTCATGTGTTTGTTCTCTCATCCTCTCCCCAGGATGTGGAGTGTTTTGTTTTGTAATTTTTTTATGTTTATGTGAGCTAACACCTTTGTGTTGCTAGTGAATGCTGTTAGAAAAACATACTGTACTTTTTATTGGTAGGAGAAATTTAAAAAAATATTTTCATAGAGACCACCTTCTTTTTCTTCTACTTCTTCTTCTTCTGAGTGCAAATCCAATTAGGGGAGGTCACCCCACCTCCCAACACCAGAAGGGGCTTTTGGTGGGGCCTTTGTCCATGCCCTTGAGCAGGAACATTTGAAAGAAGTGGAGCAGGGCCAAATGTGGGCGTATTCAGCTGCTGGTGAACCAGGTGGTCAGGACAACTGGATCATGCCCCTACTACTAAGGGAGAGTGAGGTGACTGCAAGGCTGCACTTATGTGGATCTGAGAGGATGTGGTCTTTGCCAGGTAACCCAGCTGACTCAGGCACATCCACAGTAGTGTTGTTACACTAGTGAACTCCAAGTATTGTGGTGGTATTGTAAAAGAAAAGATGACCTTTATAACTGATGCTTGGAATTATTGTATTAATTGATTGGGCCAATTTCTTAATTCCTTTCTCAGGCAAAACTCCAGCTCAGTGGGACTGTAAGGACTGAGTAGAAAACGAGTGGCGATTTCAAAATTTGGTCAGTTAGTTTACTTGAAATTGAGATGTGGGTTTTTTTTCATATTTCTGAGGTTTTTTTCCTTTCCTTCCCCCTTTTTATTCATCACCTTTTACTGGAGTGCCGTATAGTACCACCAGCCTACCCACTCTATGAACCCAGATCAGCAGAAATAATATCCTACCTAAAGTCTGGTGTTTGGTGGTCCATTTTACCAGTGAACCAATACACATTTTCCTTAAAAGATTCTAACGTTCATACTAGATCTGTCGTCTCTCTGTTGAAAATATCACTGACACCTCTGAGACTAACAAGGTCAAGTGCTGTAAGATGGAAGCCTTTTGTACTGATGAACAGTTGAAGGGTGTGACATATGTTTTAGGACCCTAGCAGCTGGTTCAGTGAGAGCCTCTTGGGTCTCTTTTAATGATAAATACAGGCCCAGCTACTTCATCTCAGAATGGAAATAGCAGTATGTTAACATTCATCCAAACCCTTGTGTCTGTCATTAACTCAGCCCTTCTACTGTAGTTACATGGCACAGCTCAGCTGACATATCACCTGTCCTCCCACCTAACGAAACAGTAGGGCAGGTTATGCATCAGTGCAGTATTTAAATGCCACTTGACTGAAAACTACTGATTACTCCACATGTTTTATGTCTCCGTGTTTTTAATTCTCTTGAATGCCAGCTGATCACAGTTGTTTTTTGTTGCTGTTAGTTTCTGTCTTCTAAAAAAAAAATGTGTAGAAAGTGCTTTATAAGCTGATGTTCACTAAATGTGTTAGTAATAAGTATAATACAAATAAAACAAACACGGCTGTACATTTGGGCTCTTTTCAGGAACAAATCTGCCCCTGAGCTGCCCACGCACCCAGAAGGTCACACTCCTCCTACGGAGCCAGGATCAGAAGGGATGGAGTAAATTCAGCAATGAACATCCACCCCCACTGATAGAAGTTTTGGAGCCATTGGTTAGGAACAAGGGAGATTTCCTCCTCCCCCTTCTCTCACCGTCCTCAGTACTCAACCTGATACTTTAATAAGTGCTTTGGGATCCTTAAGGAAGAAAGATGCTATATAGATGGGAGATGTATTAATAAAATCCCCAACTGCAGTTCAGCTGCAAATGGGAGCTACTGCAGCTCCAGGCTGGAGTAACTCTGCTAGGCAACTACAGATGGTGTGACAGATGATCTCAGCAGCCCATCCATTTTTTCCGTGTAAATTAAAACAAAAAAAAAAGTTAAAAAGCTATCTTGGCAAACTAGAGATTTCAAGGGCCTTAAGTTCATCCTCAGGGCTTGCTTTGGTCCCTTTACTGCTAGTCCTTGTCAGAAAGTTTTATACCTGAATCCAGTGGGGGAAAGTATGCGTATGCCAGACATTTGGTTCCACCTTGCCATCAACCGTAGGGGAGAGAGAGGTGAATGCATGGCATATACATGTCTTTCTGGTTGACAACAAAAATAGACCTGTCATCCAAAGAAGAGCCCAATAATTTTGGGCTCCTTTAAAATTTTGCCCACAACTATTGGAATAATCAGTCAGCCTAAGCATCCTGCTCCATGTTAAGATGCTGAAAACTTTGTGAACCTATTGAGTATATTATCCTGGTAATTGTTTTCAGAACCCTAATAATTATATATGGCAATCTGACCATTGGAGGTTAGACAGTGTGTCCTAAAGAAAGAGTGTGTAGTGGAGAAGTAGGACTTAATTCCACAGATGCAGAAACTGTGGGCAAATTTAGCCTCTAGTATTGAACGTCTCCATGTCACCTGATATCATTCAGGAACAGCAGGTTCTGATTATTATTTATAATGAACCCTTAATGTATACCGTGCTGTACGATATGTGAACTGTGGTCAACAAGTACAAGGCTCCTGCTCCAAAGAGATTACAGTCTAAAGAAACAAAATGTGTAGAAGGAGGTACTATACAATACAGCAGGGATATGGTCATGGAAGCTGAACTGCTCCTCTAGAAAAAATTGGCGTATAGGAATTGAGGAAGACAGCTTTGTTGCACCTGAATGGGAAGCTCCTCTATATGTGTAGTGGGACATAAAAGGTGATGAATAGTCAAAAGACTCAGAGGGCGAGAAGCACTGGTATAACACAAAGAGCAGAAGAAGGAATAAAGGCAGATGAGAGCACAAAATAGTGCTGGGTTTACAGTTACAGAAGCAAGAAGAGTTCCGATTTATGGTAAAATGGTTAAAGAAATTGCAAGAGATACTCCCTGATGTTTTATGTAGGGGTGCTGACAGTTTACTCTTTCTGTGGATAAGGAGACTTTTATAAGATGCCCATAAGAAAGGAATAGGTCACTGAGCTAAGCTATGTGTCTGGAAGCGTTTGGGACCTATAGTCCCAATGGGATCATACTACTGCTCAAAAACCTGCAGGTCTTTCATCAAGTCTTATTTGTGGAAGCAATCCTGAAAGGTACTGAGCACTCAGGACATGATCCAGGTAAGTGTAACGCCAACTGACCCCCGGTCATCAGCAGGTGGGACTGAACCTGGGACCTCTGAAGCTCAGTGCATGAGCCTCTACTGCATGAGCTAAAAGCCAGATGGCTGTAAAGCAGACTCATTAATCTCCCTCTCTCTAAGTGGTCTCAGTGCCACTAGATGGGACAGAACACCACACCCAGGAGGTATGTGGGTTACACAAGCACCTATGCATGTGGGTAGCTTTTGCAGGATCGTGGCCTAGGTTGAGTTGCCACAAATGGAAGCTCTGTATAAAGCTATCACAGGTAGAAGAAGATATTTTTGTAAGTAGTCATTCATTCAATGAAGTATGATACTATGTCATTTCTAAGAGTAAATGTCACTGTTTAAAATTAATTATTTTACTGAGTATTTCTTAACAAAAAATGAATAAAAATAAAAATAAATAAATTGAAGGGGTTACAATGTTCCACATTACTACATACTCCCCTGTATGAGTACAGTCTTCTATTGAAACTTCATCTACCAAAACTCCTTTGAAACTTACAGAATGACAGAGGTAAAACTCTAGAGATCCAACGCAACCAACGTGAGCAAATGCTTGCCTTCAAGCATGAGTAGTTCCTTTGCCTTCAACACAATTATCCATGGTGATCACACTTGCTGGACCAGAGCCTAGTTCCATACCTCATGTCTTCCAGTGGACATCAACTCCATTAAACATTCACTTTCAAAACACAGCTTTCCTTGTTAAAAAATGAAATTATTATATTCTATCCCAAAATAGTGACTTGCCAGGGCAGATACTGGCTATGTTCTCAAAGAAAATTCAGCATTGTAATAAAAATAAAATAAAGATTAATGTAGTGAAATAATATTTCTTTGTTTATGGAAATTGCCTTTTTCTTTTCTCTTATTTACTACCTTTTCCCAAAAAATTTGAAATGAGGATGAGACATGTTTACAATTTTGTGCCATTTTTTTTTGGAGATGAGAATTCATTAATAAAGGTTAGACTCATTCAGACTTTAAAAATAGGACACTTACAATTATTGTTGCCTTGCGATCTTCTTGTATGATAGTTTGTCCTTGAAATCAGTGGGACAGCTCCACATGAATGGAGTAGTTCTCCAGACTAGCACTTTGTTAATTCAATGATGTGAGATCAGAGTCAGGCCCATACAGCCTAAACCATTTGAAACCGAAGTACCAAAGTTTCTTTGTAGCTACAGCACTTATTACTAATTTTAATATCATCAAAGGTTATGCTCCAGTTGTGTTTATTGGTTTACATTGCATAGTTTTATTTGCAAAGCACAGTGTATGCAATTAATTGTGTGGAATAAATTATAAAAAGAATCTGTTTTATGTGCTGGTATCTGCTGGTATCAAGAAAGTAATCTACATAAACAGCCTTGAAGCAATTTCATTCTCACCTTCCAATGGCGATGCCTCTAACTAGTCAAATTATCCATTCAACATATTCAGTGTTATGTCCTATACATCATAGTCACATTTAATATCATATGTCAGAGGGTTAACAGCAGGTAGGGATTTTATCCATGTTTGGGCCTGAAGTAAGAAATTTTGCCAATTTATGGGCTTCCGGAAAACTTTGATATACTGTTAATGGAACAGTCCTAAGTCTTAGTTAAGGTACTGTACTAGAGAAATGAAAACAGGCCTATATATTAATAATATGTGAACCTCAGAAGGCTTGGTTCATATTATTATTGGAAAGTTTAGACAGAATTAGATCTGAACTGTCCAAACCTCTCTAGTTTGCAAAAGTGGGCTCTACATCTCTTAATAATAAGCTGTCTCACAAGATTTTCAGTATTTCTTGCCTGTAGTTGGGCCAGAAATGCACTAAGAACAGTTACGCTGATGGTACTGAACAATTCAACTCTTAGGCCATGGATAGGAAATGCAGAAGAGTGTGATAATGATTCAGGACTAGCTCAACATTTCTAGCCCACGAAAGCCTATGCCCAAATAAATTTGTTAGTCTCTAAGGTGCCACAAGGACTCCTCGTTATTTTTGCTGATACAGACTAACATGGCTACTACTCTGAAACCGGTCAATTCTTAGTTTCTCCAAACTTATTCAGCCTATACTACTGGTAATATATTTCCATTGCCAATTGGTGAGCCATTGTTAATGGACAATTATTTGTTTTATTTTCAGTGGAAAGTTTTTTGGAGCATTTACGATAGAAATGAGACTTTGTGGGGTTTGTTTTTTCCTTACTATTGTTACAAAAGACAAAACTATGTTAAATGTCTGACTTTGTTAGCTCTGTTGTGAGTAAGGCCATTATTGCCAATTTGGCAGACAATATTTTGCCCTTGTTGGAACAAAAGTATTGGAGAGATCAGAGATGACCTAGAATGAAGAACTGCTCAGTTCAATAATAAGAGCAGGACACCAAGTCATGAGGTTTTCTTTTCTTTTCCTTTTTTATCACAGTCAGGGGGAAAAGGTTTCTGCCTGGGCCATCCTTCAGTACAGAACTCTCTCCATGGGCCAAGACGTGCATGACTTCCAGGCTGCTTTCATTTATTACTCCAGTTGCAGTGGAGTCTATCAATGCTGGGCATTCAAGATGGATCTGGAAGTGATGCCTATTGTTAAGTTTGCCTCA
>NW_020664409.1:14721940-14807440 GCF_002925995.2 Terrapene triunguis
GAACAGGAGTACTTGTGGCACCTTAGAGACTAACAAATTTATTAGAGCATAAGCTTTCGTGGGCTACAACCCACTTCTCAGTTTAACTTTTAAATGAAGTTTTTCCTCAGGATAGGTCTATACCAGGGGTTCCCAAACTTGGTTCGTGGCTTGTTCAGGGTAAACCCCTGGTGGGCCGCGAAACGCTTTGTTTATCTGAGTGTCTGCAGGTACGGGCCGGGCCTCCGCTTCCCACAGCTCCCATTGGCTGGGAACGGCAAACCACGGCCACTGGGAATTGCGAGCGGCCGTACCTGCGGACGCTCAGGTAAACAAAGCATCTCGCAGCTCTCCAGGGGCTTACCCTCAACAAGCTGCGAACCAAGTTTGGGAACCCCTGGTCTATACTATAGCTAACCCTCACTGTAGACGCAGCTGTGCCACTGTAGTGTAGACAGAAGGGGGTTTATCATCGATGCAGGTAATCCACCTCTCCACGAAGCAGTAGCTAGGTTGATGGAAGAATTCTACTGTTGACCTACCTGCATGTATAGTGGGGGTTAGCTTGACCTAACTATGTCGTACAGGGCACAAAATTTTTCACAGCCCTGAGGAAATTAGCTAAGGCAACCTAAGTTTTAGGTGTAGAGCAGGCCTCAGTAAGTCCCACAGGATCAAACCCTACATCTATCTTTACCCACCGGTTCCCTCCCGCTCTTTTTCTCCCCCACCACCATTACATTCAGGAAGATACAGGATATAGGCTTTAACCCAATAGACTTTCTGTGTCAACTTGGGCAAGTCACTTATGGCCAGTTTTTCAAAGGTATTTAGGTGCCTAAAGATGCAGATTGGCATCTAGTGAGATTTTTAAAAGCACCCGAGCACCTTACATGCCAAAACTGCCATAAAAATCAATGGGAGTTAGGTGCTACCTGCTTATGCACTTTTAAAACTCCCACTAAGTATCTATCTGCATCTTTAAATACCTTTGAAAATCTGGCCCTTCATCTCTCAGGGCTAGATAGTAGCTTTGTCACAAGCCCTGAACAAGGGGTGGTGTGTACTTGCACTACTTCACGAGCAGACCATGCCTAGGTTGTGACTCTGTGTGATAGGGTGTGGGGGTTTGGGATAGTAATCTGCAGCAGTCCTTTACCTGGCACAAATTATTTCCCTTGGTGGTCTGACTCAGCTGTGCTGGCAGCATATGGTGGGTCTGGAGCCACAGCTTCTATACTAGCAATACAATCCTGGAAAAAAGTAGTTGCATTCCCTGCCCTGCACACCTGCATGGGAGGGGGATTACTGATTTTGGGGATGCTATTCCCTCTCTCGCCCAGTGACTTCTGACATGGGTAAGGGGAGATTTCAGCAGCGGACAGATGGGCTCTTTATATGGATTTATAAATTGAGCTATTCTGAGGGCTACTTGATGAACTTCAAAATGTTTTGAGGGATGTTAAGCATAGATTAATTTAGAGTCCTGCTATAAGGCCTACATTCAGAATATAGGAGGGGAGTTGTTTGTTTGGTGACAGCTGTTATCTTAAAGAAAATCACATGGAGGTACTGGATTGCCTCCTCAGTCTACTGGCCATTTGTTTTTCATCTGCTGATACTTCCCCCAACATTTTGTTTTATAATGTCTATGAACGAATTTACAAAGTAAGCTCTCCCAAGCTGCACGGCTGAAAGGAAATGCATACTGTGATGATTGCAGATCATTCCGTGATGGAAAATATCTATCATTATATACAGGACCCAGTTCTTATGTAAAATTATAATATCCTTGTGTTTGTGTAATCAAAATGCTCAATCTAATCAAGCCAAAAAGATTTCTGTGGGAAAATATTGCTAAGTGTCTGATCCTGTTACAAGTTGCTGGTGCCCTCAACCCTTTGGAGCTCAGTGGCAGTTGAAGGCATTCAGTATCCCTCAGAAAGAATCCTATCCCTTGCAGAAATGAGCCCCACATTTGTTTCTCATTGATCCTTGCTGGAAATTCAGTGGGATAAATGATATGTGCTTGTGCAGTATATGTGCGGAAGAGTATGAACTCTGAACAAGGCTGAGTCACATGTCCAAAGGGGAGCCGGGGGGGAAACGTGTGTGTTGTATTAATAAGGGCAAAAGAATATAGCAAAGACTGGAATTAAAAACAGATACAATTAAACTGATATTATCTGTACAATCTTACTGAACAATGCTGATCAGCTGCAGAGAATTACTGAGAGCAGAAAATATACACATGGCAGAACAAGGAGGCTGTGAGAACTATGAAATCTAATGACAAAGGTGAAGATCATGGCCCCGTGTATCACAGAGAGCACTCTCCATGCGCCTGATCCAAAATATATAGAATCAATTGGAGTCTTTCCACTGATTTAAATGGACTTTAGATCAGCCCTCGTGTGCAGGTGACATCATTCTTGCACCATCCTTCCCCTTTTTATGTCCCTGAAGAGGACTATCCATGGGGTCCACACCCACAAACTAAAAGGACAAATGTCAGGGGTGTTGAAATTACATTGGATTGAAATTTCATGTACGTGTTTTCTTTCTCAATCCTGTGGTAGGTAAGGGCAGCAGGAGCATTGTGACAAAACAGACAGCTTATTTCAATGAAATGAACGTCTGATGCCATTGGACAAAACCCTGCCCTACCAACAAAACCCCACCAGAACGAAACATACCACTGCACATACAATTCTCCCTCTCTGGTGAAGATGAGAGAAAACAAACTACATGTGACAGATGTTAGTCATGTCGCTTAAGACCTTACTGGAAGAAGCTCAGATACTTTGGTGCTTAGGGTGGCATAGGAACCTATATAAGATAAAGTAGAATGTTTTTATCCCACCCATTTACTTTAGTTCTTATTTTTAACAAACAAACAAATTTCCATCATTTTAATTCAAGTAACTGACAAATAGTTTTCTGATTTTTTTATTATTATTAAAAAAAGTCTTGTAAGAAAAAGGTAAACTTCAGCTTTTTGGTTTTTAGAAAAAATTTGCACAAAATTGATGAGCAGTGTTTGTTGTAAAGAGTTGCCTGAATATTAAGCAACGATCTAATCCTAAAACTAAACAAATGAATGCCCAGCTGATCATGGACCAAGTCTAAATATCAAGGGAAAATGGTCTACGACCTCCTATTTGGGGTTGTGTATAGTGGTAGTACTCCAGCAACACAGCCTGAGGAGACCTGGTCCTGGAGGGGAGAGAGAGAGAGAGAGAGAGAGAGGAAAGAATCTAGCATTCGAGGAGCCATCTGAGCGAGGTGAGCAGCTACTCATCTATATATACCCTATGCACAGCCCCAAAGCACTTCAGCAACTTCCTGGAGTGGGAATTTTATTTTATACCTTTTTTGACTTTGCACACCAGACCAGCCTTCTCTCTAGCGAGGCCGGCCCAGCATATATGTCCTAGGTCTTGCAGTCTTCAGGAAGCTGCACATATTTTCTTTAGTTAGTACATACAATGCATATGGTCCAGTGGGTAGAATTAAAGTTGCAATAGGAATTTTAGCCCTGAGTTTCCTGTCTTTTATGAGTTTGTCATCTGCTCATGAGCATTGTAATCACATCGCTTTCCATGATTCAGACCAAATTCTTCCCTGCCCAGCGGTGCTAAGAGAAGGAGGGTTGTCAGTCAGGGCATGTTTCTGTGGGGTGTGTCTATGGGATCCACACAGCTTGCACCTCAATTTGCACCTCAGCAAGGTTTGGGCAGGATATGCTTTATAGCCAGCCCTAGGGATGCAGTGCTGGCTGGCACACTAACCAGCCATAAGTTGTAAAGAAGGCATAGATTGACAAATGTGAAACTTTGTTTAAAAATAGAATAAAACCAGCAAATTCAAAAAGGATGAAATGTGAAATTCACCCTTATACATGGTGCCAGCACAAGGTCTATGCACCTCTTGGGCCATGCACCACTTGAGTTCCAACCCAATCTCTCTTTCAAGGGCTTAGGTCAGGTGGGACTTAAGTAGTGAGGTTTGTTCATCCTCTGCACAGGGATGAACTTCACCTAAATGCTGGCAAAAATGTCTTAAATGAAACAATTTTTCATGAATTACATGAAGGACCAAAAAAAGTGACTGAAATTACTAAAACATTTTGCTTTTAAACTGTCTAACACTAAATGATAGATTTAAGCTATTTTTAAACGTTAGAACTCATGTATTTGTGTTGAAAACATGTCTACCAAATTTCACCTTGATGCAATTTAGAACAGCCATGTTCTAAACCTCTTTAAAAGATTGGAAATGCCATCAGATCCTTAATTATAGAGGCAGTGCTGCTCACTGTTATAATTATTGAACTTACCTAAAGTCAAATTTGCAGCAATACAAGCTTTCAGCTCCAAACAATACCTTTGTCATTACTTGCCTGCTTCTGAGACTTGTTTAAATATAACAGGCATTATTTGCCACAGTTTTTAATTTCACATTGTGAAATATGAAATTGACTAGATTGGATCATATTTTTTAAAATGATTCAACGTTTTCCCCCTATTTTATTTAAGGAAAATAGCTTGAGTGTGTTATTGCCAAAAGTCAGATTTTGATTATATAATATACATACACAGTCGATCATATTGTCACTGAATTACGCTTTTTTAAATGGCAATTTTTGCATGATTCACATTATTATACTGCATGGAGGAAAAAATACAGAATTACAATTTTGTGCCACATCCTGTGCTCACTGAAATCAATAGAAGTTTTCTCATCAGTTTTAGAAGCAGCAGGATTGGCCTGTTAATGTCAGAGTGTAGGTAGTGCAAAAGATCCCAGTTCTGAACACATGTGCCAGTTAATAGTGAATTAGTAGCTTGTAATTAATTCCTAACTTATCAAATTGCTAAACATTAAATACCTAGACAATCCAGCACTGAATATATTTAAAAAAACCATTTTAATGCCTGAGCTACCAAGCTACTAAATTATCTTATTTATATATGCATTGATTTTAATAGGTAACTGCTAATTTGGTAAAGCAATTGTCTAGCAAAGGCAGTTAATTTTTTTGTAGTGAAAGTTTTTTTTGGTGGGGTTGATTTTTTTCACTTAAACTCTATACTTGTGTTGTGCCTTTTGGAGCATATCTCTGAAATGATCACAGCAGTAAATTGCTTGTGCTTGTCTGTTGATTGTGAAGTGAAGAAGCTGGTTGGGCTAGCAACTGAAGAACTCTATTTAACCACAGGCCAGCTATATTGAATGAAGTTACAATAAGAACTAGCCTCATCACAGCTTCACCACTGACCCCCATCTTGACCTTGAGTTTGACCTTAGTTATGGTCCACTTCCGTTTACATGAAAGTGAGATAAAGGGCATAATATAGTCCGTATTCACTTCCTGGATCTACAGACAGACCTAGGATTAGTACATTTATTTAACTTTGAACCACAGTTGACAAGTTTACAGTTTACAAGTGAATGATTATTTTTGGTTACGTGCAATGCTGAATTGCACCTGTTTTTTCAAATTCCTGTCTGGGGGAAAGGGAGACAGAGGTTCCCACTGCTGAATAAAATAAAAGATCAGACAGCTTAAGGGATCAAACAAATAAAATATACAAGATAAACAATCTCAGTACTTGCATTGTTCTGATCTTTGAGGCTCCTTTAGCTACATCCAACTCAACTCTCACATTTTTAAGTCGGTAGTGCATACAATGAAAAGCCTATTCACAGGTCCCACAGCAGCATATTATCTTACCGGAAACAATAATGAGAATTTCACTACTTATGGACTCCAGCGTTTTCCAGATTTAGCAGGATGGAAGTTAGAATCACCAACTGGTGTTCCCTTCTGGCTCTCTTCTGCCAGTTTATTCAATAAAAGTGTGCACAGGGCCTAGTATCTGTGTTTCAAGTAATTGTATTTGGTGGTGGGGGGGAGTTGTTTGTATGTAATGGGATTTTTTATTGCCGCAGAGAGATAAAGCACACATGGTGTATACTTAAAATAAATTCAATAAAGGCAATGTAACATATTTGCCTCATGCCTGACTGTATTATTTCTTGTGTACAGAAGCAACTAAAACATTATTTTAAAAACAGTTATTTCTGAGGCCAGAACCACTGTAGACAGATATTTAGGGCCTGATCCCTTCATGTGTGATGCCTGCAATAAGTCAATAATATTCACTGGTTTATGGGCCAGATTGTGTTTGCCCTTGGTGGGGGTGCATTGGGAACTGCTCCATCTGTGCACATATTGGGACACAAGACACCCAAAATGAACTCTGCTCATTCCTTTCCAACTGTTTGTCTCCCTCTCTTGTTGTGTCGCAACTAAAATTTAGATGGTGAGCTATTGGAGAAGGACCATGTCTTTTTCTGATTCCTGTGAAGCATTTAGTACACTTCTGGGCCCTAAATAATATTATTTATATTAAACTACTTCCTAGCAGCCTCAGATGTGACTCAGCCCTGAAGTCTTAAACAAGTGGCCAGCCACTTCAGAATTAGATATTTGCTATATATTAGATATATATATAGATATTCCTGCTCAGATGGGAGCTCCACCAAAGCTCTTTTGCCCAAACTTGGGTCATTGGAGAACCCTACCACTAGATCTCTACAAGTTGTGAGGAAAGGGAGATAATTTATAGTCTTCTGCCGTGCCACCCGTCATTCCTTCATATAACCTATAGTCACGCAATTCCTGGACTACAAATCCCAGAATTCCCTTAATCTGGGAGGAAACCAGGCAAAGGTCAGAGCTGGGGACTGAACAACTCTTAGGTATGTCTACACGGCAGCTGGTCGCATGCTTCCCAGATCGGGCAGACAGACATGCCCAAGCTATGCTCAAGCTAGAACGCTAAAAATAGCAGAGTAGCCGGGGTAACAGGTCGGGCTTGACACCTGAGTAAAAATGCACCCAGACACCCTGGGTTCATAGTTGGATGATTGACCTGCCACCCATGCTACACTACTATTTTTAGCTGCTAGCTTGAGTAGAGCTAGTGGATGTCTGTCTACTCAAGCTGGGAAGCTTTCTCCCAGCTGCAGTGAAGATGTACCTTTAAGGGCACAGGTCCCTCTGTAGCAATATCCATACAGTTCACCAACAATGTATTTAAAATGAATGTACAATGTGACAGCAAAGTCATATATAAAGATATATTGAAGGCTTGCAAATTATTTGGATGAACTTAGCAAGGTTATATGACCTTCATCTAAACAGAGAAAGGATGTAATAGTATCTACTTGTACTCACCCAGCATACTCCTGCCACCACCTGCTTCTTGCAGTGCCTAATTAACTGTCAAAGGTACATCAGCATAGTTTGCTAGTCCAGACTTCACTGGTAAAATAGATTACACTATGTTCTGGCATATATATGTTGTTTGGCCAGTATTTCTTCCTTCCTAGCCCTATAAAAGGATGGCACAACAGTTTGTCTATCCGTTTTTTGGGATGAAATATTGTGATGTGCTGTAATGGAGTTTGGGGTAGTGAATTAGGAGCACACAGCCTAAGGGTGGGCATGTTTAAGAGTGACATAAATGTTGACAGATTCTTTTGGTCAGAATGAAAAAAGGATTTTTAGTGTTCAATATGCATGTCTTCCACCAGAAAATGACAGAGCAGCTCTTGGCCTGGTCTACTCTTGCAAGTTTTGCTGGTATAACTGTTTCAGTTACGGGTGAGATTTTTAACCAAAATAGTTATACTGGTACAACTCCTAGTGTGGCCATGGTTACACGGCATAAAGATGTGTTATACCAATATAGTCATTCCCGTTATCATGAGGTAGAGTTATACGGAACATACTGTAACTTATAACTACACTATATAAAGCAACTTTATGCCAATATAACTGCATCCACCGTATGCTAATATAGTTAAAGTGGCACAGATTGCTAAGGTAGACAGGTTCCTATTTTCACCAGTTTCTATGATAATATTTTGAGCAGTAGGATGACTAGCATCAAAAACATTTTTATTCTCAGTAACCTGAACGGTGGTTAGCTGTGGTCTTTCTGCTGCAGTTGGATTCTATAGCTCTAAACACCAGTCTCAGGCATACTGATTTTGGATTAGACTTGGATGTACCAGGAAGAGTTTTCCTATGAGCTGCTGAGCCTCATACAAGTCATGGTCACCTAGAACTTTTTTCTTTTATTTTATTTAATACAGGATTTAAGAGGTCTGAGGTTGACTGATGATCCTGATTTTGCTAATTACTTGCAATGGTAAGTACTCACTGTTATAACATTCTCTGGGTCCAAGAAGAATTGCATCCACACAGCAGTAGATATAACATTTGTCCAAATATTGCTACCTTTCTCTGATTTGGCCAGCTAGGAAAAGACAATGTGGTTACAGGATGTGTCTGTAATAGTGGCAGCATTGCTGGCTGTAACTGGATCCTGGTAGAAGCAATGGTGGAAAATAGAAGCTGGTGGAAAGTAGGGAATAGCTGATGGGAATACTAGTGATAGAAGCAGGTACAAAAGATGATATTTTCCCCCAAAATGTGTTTTAATTGAGGAATTAGTACACAAGTTCTAAATCTATCAAACCGAAATGGGTTTCTTGGGTAGCAGTTATAGGGCACATCTTCACTACCCGCCAGATCGGCAGGTAGCAATCGGTCTATCGGGGATCGACTTATCGCATCTAGTGAAGACGCGATAAAATCGATCCCTGATGGCTCTACCGTCGACTCCAGAAATCCACTGCAGCAAGAGGCGGTAGCGGAGTCGACGGCGGCGCGGCAGCGGTCGACTTGCCGCCGTCCTCACAGCCAGGTAAGTCGACCTAAAATACGCCACTTCAGCTACACTATTCACGTAGCCGAAGTTGCGTATCTTAGGTCGACCCCCCGCTGTAGTGTAGACCTAGCCATAGTGTCCTTTACAACAGAGAAAACATAGGTTTTTGCTGTAATAAATATAAAAGTGATTCTTTATTACTGTGTAGATCTCTCTGCCTGTCTTAGGTCCTTGACTAACTAGGCTTTTACTTCTTAGTGTCAAAACACAGGATCTCCCTAAGCCCTGGCCTGGCTTGACTTAGTTATTCTTAGATTTAAGTTATACTGAAGCTGAACCCAAGCAGAGGTGAGGTGATGCTGGCGAGCAGAGAAAAGTATGTTGAGGAGCTTGCAGTCTCCATTGGTTGAAGATACCCAACTAATACTAAGCTCTCACACAGCAGCCTCTGCGAGCAATGCTTTCTACCATTTCTGCTTGGCTAGGGAATGCTGTCCCATTCTGGTGGAAGACCTAGCCTCAGTTATTCATGCCTTTGTCACAGCTCTGCATTACAGCCATGCAATATATTTGAACATGAAGCCTTTAGCATTTAGGATATTCCAACTAGTTCAGAATGCAGCAACACATCTCCCCAGCAACACAGGCTACCCAGCTCTCAACGGTAGGAGAAGAGCTTGTCTGAGCATGAGAGAGAATTTTCCACAGGGCTGGCCTGAGACCATGGAATGAATTCCTCCAGAAACTAAGGACGATTACAACCCACCCCCATTAGTGTAAGGCACATTTCTTTGACCTTGCCTTCTCTAACATAAATACATAGCCACAGTATATATAAAAGAGAAAAAGACACTATCAAAACAAGACACTTCACAGTACATGAACAAACAACACATGACGGATGTGCTTAATGCACTACTGGAAGGTGCTCAGATAGGATGGTGATGAGCACGGTATAGAAATCTGTATACAACAGAAAAAACCTGAATAAAATAGAATGAATGTTTGTGAAAGTGAATTTCAAAATCACATGGATGAATAATTGTAATAACATGTGCAAGTATCTGTGCTGGACATGCTTGCACACTCATACATCAGGGAGGAGAAACCAGACTATCTGGCCATTCCCAGCTTGCACACAAAACCAATAGAGGTTTGCCTTGACTTTTACATCTTTCTTGAAAGCACTGCCTCTAAATGGTAGCAATATAAAAATAATAATTTTTGAGATATCTGGTGTTTTGACACAATCCCTGACAAGAATGGGTGAGTAGGGAGAGGAAAGAGAGGAATTCCAGAAAAAGCATCTTGGTTCCTGATTAGGGCCCCGAGTTCTACAGTAATAATAAATAATATAGATAGGGTTAGCAAAACACCCAATCTCTTTGTGGGCCCATGAACAACCCTGTAATGATCAGATCTAAAATTAAATATATTTAGCACTCCCTAGTACCCCAAAAATGTATATAGTTACAGCTTCTAGGGTCAAATTAGGGTTGATGTGCAGAAGGTATCTTATTCAGCTCCTTTGCTCTGTCTCCCCCTAAGAATTGCTCTATCTCCCCCTGAAGAAGGAGTTAAACCATGGCAACACTGCAGTACAGTGGGCTACTTGTCACTTATTGTCAGGGAAAAGGTGTTCATTGCTGACTCCTGTGCTGCTTGCCTTTAGATAAATAGACATACAAACTTCTGGCTATTTGGACCTTGCAATCTTTTATTCCCAAGAGAAAACCATTGATCTTTTCGCCCAGAACATACGTCAAAAACTAGTAGCAAAATACCCATGATCCCCAGCATTCTATTCCCTTGGGCTTTCTCTGTGAGGAGAGAAATTGATTTTTACTTTTTAGGGTGGATTTGCTCCTAAATTAGCCCTTTTTGCAGCATTTCATTCTATAACGTTGTAGTAATGGGGGAAAAGAAGAACTAGCAATGTTAACTACATGGAGCAAATGGATTTTTTTCCCTTTTGGTACTTTGAGAGGAATTTCAAACAAGTCAAACTTTTCTAGGTCTGAATGTTACCTAGTAGGGGCTCTAAGCCATGTTGACACTACCAAGAGTCCTATGTCACTGACACTACGCAATTTATCCCACCCGCCCAAAACACTGAATGAAATCTTCCCCTGCCTCTCATAAGGAAAAGTCATTAACTGTATGAATGCCCTGAGGGAGAGGAGAACAACCATCAGATCTAGCCTCAGGGTTAGCTGAGGGCACACAGTGCACATACATGCACACATAGTGCATTCCCATTAGTAGCTGGCCAGTCTCCAAGAAAAGCAGCTCTTGTTCGGCACAAGGCACAAGAGAACTATTATTCATATGTGTTTACAGAAACAGCTGTAAAAGGAAGACATGAGTTTACAACAGTGTCAAATACACGTGTTGGCTGTCATGCCCTAATGCTACTGTTCTGCTGATGAAAGAAAGGGAAAGTAAAGGATCTGTCCTTATGCAGTTATTTATATGCATTGGCTGAAACTGAATGAGCTTTTTGTGATCTCCCTATTTAGCGATCTGGCAACAATTTTCGATTATGAAAGAGAAAGAAAATAAGTCCTCTCTTTCATTCTAAGTTAGCCAATAACAGAAAAGTTTGGGTTTGTTTTTAATTAAGACCTGAAGAAGGAAGAGAGCAACATCTGGGTCTCTTCTCTAACACTTCTACCAGGGAGAAAAAACTATGGAACCTTCTTTCTGATGTTTATTGCTAATTGCTATGGGCAGCACTAATATTTATCTGTCTGAACTTTGCTGGAGAGTAAAAACAGAAACAAAATAAGCATATTGCTAATATTTCAACAGGGACAACTGATGAGAACCTTTAAAATCTCATGAAACTGTAAAAAAGGTGCAAGGTGCTGAGTGCCTCCTGGAAAAGGGTGGGAGAGGAGGAGAAGGGGGTTAATTGGTCAACATTTTACCAATGTATGGAAAAACAGACTACACAAAGCATTACCACTGATACCTCCTGAGAGCTAAGCAAGACTTGGGGCCTCATTGTGCAGCTCATACACTGGCAAGTTCTTATGTGCTTGTGTGTAGTTCCAATATGGTGATTAAGCATTTACCAACATGAGTAACAACTGCACAATTTGGCCCTGACTAATTCTAAGGACTTTTTCAATCTGACTGTGGTCTATATGGGCTCACAACTTGCATTTCTCTAAATTTCAGTTTTGAGGAAACTCAAAATCTCAGAATGAAACATCACTAAAAATACATTTTGTATCTAAACTGTGAGAACTTGTGGTTTGCTAATTGTTTGATGGGCACTCAGCACCTTGCAGGATCAAGCTCTAACTGCTTAAATTATAATCAAAAATACCATTTAAGATTCCTGTAAGCATGGCTGTTGTTAAGGCAGCTGGGAAATACTTGAAGGATATTCCAAATAATACTGCCATCTAAAATAATGTTTATAGCTACCATTACCCTTGTTTACTATGGAATTATTGGATTTATTTTTAATCTCCAATAACTCTGTCATTGATTTTGTTTTATATGCCTCATATTATACATGTTTGCTTTTTGGCATCCAGCCGTAACACCTTCATAACAGTTTTGATTTCATTAATTTATTGCACTGTTTCAGAAACATGCTTGGTATAGTATAAAAAAGCCCTTCAACCTCAGCACACCCATTGAGGTAGCTCAGCTCCGGAGGCAATTTTAGAACAAATCTTCACAATGAGGGGCCAATTGTAATCATGGAAACTTACATACTAAATTTTAATAGATTATTACACACATATGGGACCCTCTCCAAACCCCTAATCATTTTAGTTGCCCTTCTCTGAACCTTTTCTAGTGCCAGTATATCTTTTTTGAGATGAGGAGACCACATCTGTATGCAGTATTCAAGATGTGGGCGGTACCATCGATTTATATAAGGGCAATAATATGTTCTCCGTTTTATTCTCTATCCCCTTTTTAATGATTCCTAACATCCTGTTTGCTTTTTTGACTGCCTCTGCACACTGTGTGGACATCTTCAGAGACCTATCCACGATGACGCCAAGATCTTTTTCCTGATTCGTTGTAGCTAAATTAGCCCCCATCATATTGTATGTATAGTTGGGGTTATTTTTTCCAATGTGCATTACTTTATATTTATCCACATTAAATTTCATTTGCCATTTTGTTGCCCAATCATTTAGTTTTGTGAGATCTTTTTGAAGTTCTTCACAGTCTGCTTTGGTCTTAACTATCTTGAGCAGTTTAGTATCATCTGCAAACTTTGCCACCTCACTTTTTACCCCTTTCTCCAGATCATTTATGAATAAGTTGAATAGGATTGGTCCTAGGACTGACCCTTGGGGAACACCACTAGTTACCCCTATCTATTCTGAGAATTTACCATTAATTCCTACCCTTTGTTCCCTGTCTTTTAACCAGTTCTCAACCCATGAAAGGACCTTCCCTTTTATCCCATGACAACTTAATTTACATAAGAGCCTTTGGTTAGGGACCTTGTCAAAGGCTTTCTGGAAATCTAAGTACACTATGTCCACTAGATCCCCCCTTGTCCACATGTTTGTTGACCCCTTCAAAGAACTCTAGTAGATTAGTAAGACACAATTTCCCTTTACAGAAACCATGTTGACTTTTGTCCAACAATTTATGTTCTTCTATGTGTCTGACAATTTTATTCTTTACTGTTGTTTCGACTAATTTGCCCGGTACCGACATTAGACTTACCGGTCTGTAATTGCCGGGATCACCTCTAGAGCCCTTTTTAAATATTGGCGTTACATTAGCTATCTTCCAGTCGTTGAGTACAGAAGCCGATTTAAAGGACAGGTTACAAACCCTAGTTAATAGTTCCGCAACTTCACATTTGAGTTCTTTTAGAACTCTTGGGTGAATGCCATCTGGTCCCAGTGACTTGTTAATGTTAAGTTTATCAATTAATTCCAAAACCTCCTCTAGTGACACTTCAATCTGTGACAGTTCCTCAGATTTGTCACCTACAAAAACCAGCTCAGGTTTGGGAATCTCCCTAACATCCTCAGCCGTGAAGACTGAAGCAAAGAATTCGTTTAGTTTCTCCACAATGACTTTATCGTCTTTAAGCGCTCCTTTTCTATCTCTGTCATTGAGGGGCCCCACTGGTTGTTTAGCAGGCTTCCTGCTTCTGATGTACTTAAAAAACATTTTGTTATTACCTTTTGGCTAGCCATTCTTCAAACTCCTCTTTGGCTTTTCTTATTACATTTTTACACTTAATTTGGCAGTGTTTATGCTCCTTTCTATTTACCTCACTAGGATTTGACTTCCACTTTTTAAAGGAAGTCTTTTTATCTCTCACTGCTTCTTTTACATGGTTGTTAAGCCACGGTGGCTCTTTTTTAGTTCTTTTACTGTGTTTCTTAATTTGGGGTATACATTTAAGTTGGGCCTCTATTATGGTGTCTTTAAAAAGCGCCCATGTGGCTTGCAGGGATTTCACTTTAATCACTGTACCTTTTAATTTCTGTTTAACTAACCCCCTCATTTTTGCATAGTTCCCCTTTTTGAAATTAAATGCCACAGTGCTGGGCTGTTGAGATGTTCTTCCCACCACAGGGATGTTAAATGTTATTATATTATGGTCACTATTTCCAAGCAGTCCTGTTATTATTACCCCTTGGACCAGCTCCTGCGCTCCACTCAGGACTAAATCTAGAGTTGCCTCTCCCCTTGTGGGTTCCTGTACCAGCTGCTCCAAGAAGTATCGAGAAATTTTGTCTCTGCATTTCGTCCCGAGGTGACATGTTCCCAATATGGGGATAATTGAAATCCCCCACTATTATTGAGTTCTTAATTTTGATAGCCTCTCTAATTTCCCTTAGCATTTCATCATCACTATCACTGTCCTGGTCAGGTGGTCGAGAATAGATCCCTAATGTTATATTCTTATTAGAGCATGAAATTACTATCCATAGAGATTCTATGGAACATGTGGATTCACTTAAGATTTTTACTTCATTTGATTCTACATTTTCTTTCACATATAGTGCCACTCCTCTACCCCCCCCCACCCCCCACGCACGACCTGTTCTGTCCTTCCGATATATTTTGTACCCTGGAATGATTGTGTCCCATTGATTGTCCTCAGTCCACCAGGTTTCTGTGATGCCTATTATATCAATATCCTCCTTTATCACGAGGCACTCTAGTTCACCTATCTTATTATTTAGACTTCTAGCATTTGTGTACAAGCACTTTAAAAACTTGTCACTGTTTATTTGTCTGCCCTTGTCAGATTCTTTTTTATGTGAATGTTTCTTGTCTGATCTGGCCCTTACATTATCCTCTTCCATCCTCTGTTCCTGACTATACCCTAGAGAATCTCTATCAATAGACTCTCCTCTAAGAGAAGTCTCTGTCCGATTCACATGCTCCTCGGCAGCAGTTGGCTTTCCCCCATCACCTAGTTTAAAAACTGCTCTACAATCTTTTTAATGTTTAGTGCCAGCAGTCTGGTTCCACTTTGGTTTAGGTGGAGCCCATCTCTCCTGTATAGGCTCCCCCCATCCCAAAAGTTTTCCCAGTTCCTAATGAATCTAAACACCTCCTCTCTACACCATCATCTTATCCACGCATTGCGACTCAGAAGCTCTGCCTGCCTACCTGTCCCTGCGTGTGGAAATGGGAGCATTTCTGAGAATGCCACCATAGAGGTCCTGGATTTCAGTCTCTTCCCTAACAGCCTAAATTTGGCCTCCAGGACATCTCTCCTACCCTTCCCTATGTCATGGGTACCTACATGTACCACGACCAGCAGCTCCTCCCCAGCACTACACATAAGTCTATCTAGATGCCTCGAGAGATCCGCAACCTTCGCACCAGGCAGGCAAATCACCATACGGTTCTCTCGGTCATTACAAACCCAGCTATCTATGTTTCTAATGATCGAATCTCCCATTACTAACACCTGCCTTTTCCTAGTAACTGGAGTTCCCTCCCCCGGAGAGGTAACGTCAGTGCGAGAGGATACCCCAACATCATCTGCTGGAAGGAGGGTCCCAACTATGGGAAGGTTTCCCTCTGCTCCCATAGACTGCTCTGCTTCCCTGGGCCTTCCATCCTCCTCAACAGCGCAGGGGGTGTCTGACCAGAGGTGGGACAATTCTACAGTGTCCCGGAAAACCTCATCAACATACCTCTCTGCCTCCCTTAGCTCCTCCAGTTCCGCTACCCTGGCCTCCAAAGCCCATACGCGGTCTCTGAGGGTCAGGAGCTCCTTGCACCGCTTGCACACATACGCCACCCGCCCAGGGCATGTAATCATACATGCCTCACTCAGTGCAATACACTGGATAGCCCCCACTCTGCTGCTTGGCTTCTGCCTGCATTGTCTCCTAGTTAATGAAGGGGTTGTTTAAAGCAAGAAGTTTTGACTGTAGTTTAGTTTATAGGTTTTAAAACAACAATAACAGCAAGGGGCCCTTGCCCCCTTCCAAACTCCCTTGCGAAACTCCCTGTTAGCAGCCCCTAGTCGCTTGCACACTGCTTTATAAAGCCCTGGCCTGCTTGATAGCCCCGCCCACTGATTAAGGCTCAGCCAATTAACAGAGGCTTCTAGCTTTCAAACCTTCCTTTGAAGCTCACAGCTTCCAACTGCCAGCCACAGCACACGGTCCTTCAAACAAACAAACAACCAAACAGACAGACAAACACAAGCTCAGCACACAGCAAGTAACCCCCAAACACAAACAAACACACACTACAGACAGTCACTTACCCCAACGGTGTTGAATTTGCTCCTCCTTCACCTGGAGAACTCCCTTGTGAAACTCCCTGTTAGCAGCCCCTGGTCGCAAATCAAATTCAAATCTCGGCTCCAATGAATTTGTATCATTGTCACAAATAGTTGACCTGAAACTGATTTTTCAATGAATAAACTATTTGTCTGAAGTTTTTTGCCCAGCTCTACTGTGAAATATCATGCATTTTTAAAACTAACCTATATAGCTTTGTCAAATAAGGAAAGTACGTGTTATGATCCATTTTCCTACTGTAGTTCTAGAAATTCTAATTCAGCAATGATGCAGGTAGTCATTAGTACAATTTACCAGAGTCTATTGTTTTGCATGATGAACTCACACCTCATCACATATTATTGCTTAATGACAGCTGTACGTGTTTAGTCTTCTGTAAGTGATCACAGGTAGGGATGTGTGAAAGTGATGGAAATTTGTCCTAAAAAATTGTTAAAATATATTTATAATTCCATTCTGGCCCAGAATATTTAGCTTTTGGCAAAATATTCATGAAGAGTCTAATCTTACACAGACATCTGTGAAAATTCAAGGTAGTGATGGGCAAACTAATAGGTCCAAATAAAATTTTGAATTTCAAACTACACATGTTGACAATGGGATATTTTTGCTTGAATATAGGGCTGCTTCTAAGTGCAAATGAAGTTGCTGCCAATCAAAAATTATACTAATTTTGAGATAAAATCCATGAAATTTCACTGGTTTAGCATGAAGTTGATGAGTTTTATGAAATTTAAATGACATGTAAAAACCCTGCATTTTTTACAATTCCATGAGTATTTACAGCCTTAATCACAGCAATTATTAATTTCCTATCATATCTCTCAAATGTGTGCTATTTAATAACACTGACACATAAGTAATCATGATGTCAGCATTCATCAATAAAAATATCATTATTGAATATACACAATCAGCAATGAGACCTTCCCTCAGCATAAAACATTCTCAAACTGTTTGCATTCTAATACTTTTTGAGTGGTAATATATCTAAGTCTTAGCACCTTCTGGCAGTAAGATACATAGGGCCAGATTGTCAAAATTGCTCAGGTGTGAATTTTCAAATGTTGAGCACCTACTACGCAGATGTTTACCCTGCAAGTGAAATGTGTGTTTGTAGAACAAGTAAGCATACCTCTGTTAGTTTTAAGATAGCTAGCACTGGTAACAACAGCAGTACAGATGTGATGGCACTAGTTTCAATATGGGCTAGCAACCTGAGCATAAGCCCTCCTGGGCATATCTGCACTGCATCTGGGAGGTGTGATTCTCAGAGCAGGTAGATTTATACTAGCTCTTCTCCAGCTAGCATGCTGGATACTGCAGCACAGGCAGTGGCTTAGGCTAGCCACCTAAATCCAAGCCTGCCCGGCCCCCTGAGCCAAACTTGAGTGGCTAGCCCAAGCCCCAATGTCCACACTTCTATTCAAAGCACATTAGCTTGAGCTGATACCTCCCAAATGCAGCACAGACATACCCTCACGGACCCTAGGTATGTTCTCTGGTTGCTAGCCAGTATTTGAACCAATGCCAGCAAGTCTACACCGCTATTGTTAGCCAGGTTAGCTAGATCAAAGCTGACACAGGTATGCCTACCTATGCTGCAATCAGAGCTTGCACTGTAGACATACCCTAGGTAGGTCCAGATTTTCAAAAGAGCTGAGCTCCCATTTAGGCACCTGAATAAGGGCCATATTTTAACCAGCAGTCAGCAAGCATCCAGTAGCTCCCTTTGGGATGTCTATGGTTCAATATGTCGAGCTCTCTTGAAAATCCAGCCAACAGAGCCAAATTGAGAAAGTGGCACAAACACCCCTCAAATGATTACACACAAAATCAGCATTGCTTTGTACCCATATTCTAGATCTAGGCAGCCACACAGACACACATAAGAAAAGAAATAATATACACTGGGAGCTGTGCATATGGGCTATCAGTGAGGCAGGGTTTGTACATACATGAACAGCTTTGTGGGGGTGGCTTTTGCTCTCAGCATATATAGTTGTGTGCTGGGGTTGACGGAGCTACTCCTCCTTTCTCCCCTTTGGAAAGGGCGTGCTAAGGTGGAAGAGGCAATTCCCACCATAAGACACATTTAGCCTCCATGGAGCAACTTCTTTGTAACCTGGGATGAAGGGGTAGAATTCCTCCCTCCAGTGGCGCTGGAACATTTTTTACAGTGGGGGTGCTGAAAGCCATTGGTCCCCACCCCAAACTTTTTACCTCACCCCCCTTACTCCTGTCCATGCCCTCCGACTCCCCAGAGCTGGGGCCAGGAGCAGGGCCTTGGCTGGGGAGGGGACGCGGACAGGGGTAAGGGGCCAAGGCTGGGACCTCGCATGCGGGGCTGGAGCAGAGCGCCGAGTGCGGGGCCGGCGGCAGCGAGGAGCTGAGCCCCCAGGTGCAGGGCCAGGAACATAGCCCTGGGCGTAGGGCTGGCGGAAACCGGGATCCCGCGTGCAGAGCCCCAGGAGCGGGGCAGGCGGCAGCTGGGACCCCACGTGCGGGACTGGGAACAGAGCCCTGGGCGCAGGTCCTGCAGCTGGGAGTCAGGACCCCGAGTGTGGGGCCAGGAGCAGAGCCCCGGATGCCGGGCTGGCAGCATCGGGACCCCGGGCACAGCATGGCAGGCGGGACCCCCCACAAAAACTGGGGGTGCTGCAGCATCCCCCACACACCCTTACTTCCCCCACCTATGCCTCCCTCGCCAAAGCATCCCCCAGAGCATAGTCAAGTAGCTCAACTGGGCATTTGGGACTGGACTTTCCCTTAGGTCACTATAAATAAAAGCCAGTTATAAAGCATTCTAAAGTAGTATGGACAATGTGTTATGTACAAAGTTTTGTTGCAGAAAAGCTAACATTATTATGACATAGGAAGGTTTAGATTGCAAAGACATGTACTTTCTATGCGAGGCTTTCATTAATAAACTTTGCATGCTTTGTTTTTTCCTTAGCATGAAGCGGGGGATGGGGGAAGGGTGGCATGAAAGAGACACCATTTGTATTACAGTTATTTGCAATCTAATTTGCCAGGCCAAAGGATAGTCTGAATGATCTAATTCTCAATATACTACAGGACTGAGGTGAAGTACAAATCATCTTAGAGGATCCAATAATTTTGTTTCAATTGATCAGTTTCTTAGGCAGTATCCTTCAGTTGAGACTTTTCAGATAAGTAAAGTAAATTAGGTTGAAAACAAAATGCTTCTTTCTAAATTCTGGATTTCTCAATGTATTTTCAGTCCTATAAGAGCTCGGTAGCTTTTCTTCTATCAGCTTGAGGCCTACTGAGCTGCATATACTGTACTCTATCAAAGCCCAGTTCTTTTCAGCTCAGTGAATAAAATACTGCAGTTTCTCCCATTGACTGACTGAAATAAAATAATCTATGATGCATGAACAAGTCTAAATGAAATAATAATATCCTTAGCAGTGAAAAACGGATTGGTAATACAGTAATTGAGCAGATTTATTGCCATCTCCTTGAGCTAGCCTGCTGAAACAGCCTGCTATTTTATTTAATCTCATATCAGAGGAATTACTGGCTGGTAATCCATTGTTAAACATCATTTAGAATGATGGATGAAAATGTCAGCTTTTCCAACATAATCAATTCATATCTCATTAGCACATATTATTTATGATTCTCATAATGGGACCTGCAGGGGTCTCTAGGGGGAAATGGAGACCTCAGCTGTTGTTGAAATGAGATGAGATATACTGTAGCTTATGAGTTAATAACTGCATATAAAAAATACTTCCCCGCAGTATTGATTGTCCTTACCATTTTACAAATGAATTGAATGCCTTGGCTTCCCCTGTTGCTGTGCACGGCAGCTCTTCCTCCTACTTATTTCAGGGCTAATAATTCCATTTTCTTTAAAAAAATTAAAAAGCATATTAGAAAGACTTTAAAATAACTTTTAAGGCAGTCATGGGGGAAAAGAGCTTCTGAACGTAAAGTAATAAGAAACACTTTACTGCTCTGTTGCTATTTGTTAAGGACTTTGGGCACTTTTTTTCCCCCTCAGTACCTATGAAGACAAATCGACATATTTCTTCAGCTACAGCATAGTTGCATTTTACGGATACTTTCTACCGTATGCTGCCTCAAAGACCAATGAAAAGCAAACCTTGATTCATGGACTTAATGCAGCTGATGGTGCAGCAGTAATCATGGTCACAGTGTCAACTGCTGCCTCAATTAAACTACATTTGAGAATCATTTTATGCTTCAGCTCATAAACATCAATAAAGGAAAATGAGTAATAAATGACTGTCTAGAGTACAAAGGACCAGCTCATATTTCAGATGAAAATGAAGACAAAATGTAGCTTTTATTTGCCTGTGGAATTCCCATTAACTGCATCACTGACAGGAGGGAGCTGGATCAATAGTTGGCTGGCCGCAGAAAACAGTTTCTGGCTGTTCAGCAGCCAGTGCAAAAGGAAAACTGTCATATTGTGATCTTTATCAGGTAATCTTCATTACACCAGACCAATGATATATGTATATGCTGGTCAGCTAGGGGCACTTCTAATTCTTGGTTCTATTTGTGGTCTGAGTGCAGAGTGCTCACAAATTATTTGTTTACAGCCATGAAAAACCTTCAATGTTCATCTCTTTTATTTTTTTTATAGGTAATCCATACTGGAAACTTTCGCTCGAGACTACTTTATTCACTCAGAATTTTTAAGAAAGCACTGTATCAAAACTTATCTTTCTTCCTTCTTAAGAAATACTTTTGTTGCTGAAGTGAAGCTTGAATGAGAGATTTACTAAGTATCATTCTGTAAATTCTTGGAGGGTATATGTGCCTTATTATGAATTGTTCCCACCTTATTTGAACAAAGAGGCTGTGAAGGAAAAACAAACATTCCATCTGAGATGTTAGTACAACACAGCTCTTCCAAGTTTCAGCTTGTGTGTATGGCAAACTATATCCCAAACCAAAAGGATGGCCTACCATTTTTTCCAAGAGAAGATATTTAACGTGAGTGTCATCATAAGCAGCCAGAATCTCAGCTGGTGTAAATTGGTATAGCAACTTATGCAAGTCATCTGGCCCTATAGTAGTGAATTTTAGCCTGGTTTGGTAAACAACCTTTTAATGAATAGCTTTTCAAAGTACAATCCAGATTTTTTTTTAAATGACATACAAATACGTAGGGAAGCCACATTCCCTACCATATACACTGATAGGTAGAAGCGCATCATTAAACCTTCAAGTCTAATCTAATAAGGAAATCTGAGCTGTATTATTTTTACATTTCTTCAGGACTCCATCCTCTCTGACCGGTATTTGTTCTTTTTTCTCTCTGTGTAGTTCCCTGTTTTTATTAAGTCTCTCAAAGAATCAGTATTGCCAACCCCAAGTATTCAAAAATCATGAATTAGCCCCTCGCCCCCCAAATCATAAGATATTTTTAAGTATCAGAGGGGTAGCCGTGTTAGTCTGGATCTGTAAAAAGCAACAGAGAGTCCTGTGGCACCTTTAAGACTAACAGATGTATTGGAACATAAGCTTTCATGGGTGAATGTTTACATGCATCCGACGAAGTGGGCATTCACCCACGAAAGATATTTTTAAAACTCATGATTTTTAAGACGAATAATAATAATTAATAATATATTTGAGTTTTTTGTTTTGTCATGCCTTCTGATTTTTGTGTCTTTAGTGGAGCTCACAACCTGCAAAGCGCGTGTCAGCATTTCAGGGTCTAAATGCAACCTGAAATGCACATGCAAAACTGCAGCTCTATCTCCTGGCTGTTCAGAGAAGAGTCTCCTTACCCTTTCCTAATTGCTGGAGTGGGGGAACTATTATTCTATCCCTCTCCATCTTCATCCCTTATCCCGACTATCCTGTCCCCTTCGACTCCCCACCCTCCTCGCTAGCCCATCCAGTCTCCTCCTCCACTCACTTTCCCTCTCCATGCACTCCTGCAGTCTTAAGTCCCCTGCCCACCCCCTTCATTTATCTGTCCCACATTTTGCCCCTTTCCCTTTTAAATATCTTATTCCTCACATCTTCTTTCTGTCACACCCTACTTCCCTGCACAATCGCCTCAATCTTCACCTCCTCCTCTTCAGTCTGCCTCCTGCACCCCACATTCCTATGCACCCCCAAACTCTGCCGTTTCTATTCCACATTCCTTAGCACTCTTCAGTTTCAGCACCAGCACCGCAAATTCCCCTGCACCCTGCTCAGTCTCTTTCTTCACATTATTAGCCTTCCCCTTCAGTTTCCCCATTCCCCACATGACATCCTCAGTCTCCCTCTTTCCCTCCACATTCTCCTCCACCCTCTTCGCTTCCCCCTGCCCCCATATCCTGCTGCAATCCTTCAGTCTCCCCTGCTCTTCAGGCTGTCTCTGCTTCCCACTTTCCCCTGTCTTGTATAGTTTCCAGTTCCTGAAGGTACCCTAGCTTCAGTCTATTGAAAACAGTGGGAGGTGCAGCCATTTTCACTAGGGCAATATGGCTTCCGCATGCAAAGCCTGTAGGGAATGCTGGCCATCTTATCAAAGGGCAGT
Source organism: Terrapene triunguis (assembly GCF_002925995.2). NCBI lineage: Eukaryota > Metazoa > Chordata > Testudines > Emydidae > Terrapene > Terrapene triunguis. The sequence goes on from NW_020664409.1 coordinate 14,744,977, forward strand.
TTGGCTTCAGTAATGAGAGATAGTGGCCATTTTAAATAAAAGAAGTGTTTGAAGCCAGGAATCTGAGATTGTTACACTAAAAAAAAGAAAAGAAAAAAATCCCTAAATCTCACAGTAATACAAATCTCACAATCATATGATAAAATTGAAAGAATCCTCAGCATTTTCACTGACCCACAACAGACCCAAATCCTGCAAACCTGTTGTGCAGAGTTCAAATCTCTGGTGACAGCAGTGAAGAGGTGGGCATTAACATGCAAAATCAAATAATCCAGGATAAAAAACTGGGTAGCACCTGAAGAATATAAAAGAATGAGTTCAGGCCTGGGAATCAGGAGAAGAGTTCTAATCCTGACTTTCCAAGTAGACTTTAAATAGAAATCGCTATAATAAAGACTGGTAAAATGATTCCTTTAAATACTTCTAGAACCATAATCAAAGCAAAAGCAAAATTTTCAAATATCCTCACATTCTCTCATCGAAAAGATCTACTTAAAGCTTGCATAGGCCAAACAGAACTCTTGGTGAGTTTGTAGCATGTAGGTACATCATTCATCTTTTCTGGGGGACAAGGAAATAGAGTAAAGGGTTACGTTGATTTCCATGTTATGTTCTGCCCCATATTGTTGTGAGGCTATGTATGTACAGACTTTTCTCTGAAAATTTCCCCACTGTTATGATTTTGGTTCAGGTCACATATGGTAGCAACAAGGAAGTCTACACAACATAATGATAAAAATAGCAGTGTTTGCCAGTGCTTTGTTTACGCTAGGCCTCACACCATTGGTACCACAAGTGGAGCTGTGCTGGTGTTCGCAACAGTGGGAAATTTATCAGAAAAATTGAGAAAACTTTTGGTTCAACTAGTCAAAATAATGTAATATAGTCCAGTAAAGGAGCAGATCCTTTTAGTAACAGAGTACATAAAATCCACATTTAGGTTTTTAATGGACTGGTTTTCATCTCCCAGGATTTAACTGGAATTGCAAACAGAAGGCATTATAGTGTCATGGCTGATCAGTCAAGTTAATGCTGGCTTTTTGTTGCACTCTTCTTCACCTGCAAATGAGTGGCACTCACATAGCATACAGCCCTTTCAACCTTGGAAAAATAAGAAATATTCTCCAGTCTGATCCTTATAATCAAATGCCTTTTTATCAGTTTAAGCAAAGGGGTAAGTCAAAAGGCACAAACAGGGAATAACTTTTGGAAAGTAAAATTTGATGTGTGTTGATCACAACAAGCTGGGGAGCATGGATCAGTGTTCATGTCCCACTCTCCTTCAGTACCCGGCCCAGGCCGGGGAAGCTAATGATCCAAATGGACCAAATTCAGTGATGAATCCTGGTCATGTGCCACTCTGAGGCACGTTGTGCATACGAGAAGAAGACAACAAGCTGATCACTAAAAATGAATTCCACTATGCCATAGCAAGGAGGGACAGGGTGTTAAATTACAGCAAATCTTAAGTGTATGACTATCGAAAACTGCATCTGAAAGCAAGTAAGTACAGTATTCAGTGTAGGCAGGTGTCTGATTTTAATATTCATTTTGAGTGGAAAACAGCAAAGTAGCAGATGATATCTGTAAAGGTGAGCGAAATAAGTTAGAAAAGAGGACATTAGGTAAGGGATGTAATATAGTTTGCTATTTTGAAATTAACTCCAAACCAGGCCACTTGGTTAGGATTGGCAAACCCGATTTTGTACTTTTGGATAATCTAAGCACTACAGCTCGATGTACACTCTTTCCTTAACCTGTGTATTATATAATTTTAGCATTAGCTTTATTGAAAGAAAGAATTCAACATCGTATATGAGTAAAGAGGACCTCTGAAGGACAGAGTGCAGAAATAGGGGAGGAGATCCATAATGTAAAGGTAGCAACATGTAGGGGGGACTGCCAGATGAATTTGGATAATATATTGTTCCTTTGTGTGGTTATTTCTCAATGGAGTCTTCAAGGTACTGCTATGTTTCATAATATGCTATATGATTTATAATTAATTTTAGATTACAGCTATATCATTAGGCTACAGAAATAAAAGTAGTGCCTTTTTCCTGGCTGCTTTAATTATTTTTTGAAAAAGCAGAGAGGTTGTAAGAATTTGACAGGGAGCTTTGCAAATCATTTGGCTCCTTTGAACTTACTGTAGCTGTTGTTTTTTTGGAACACTCTCAGTGTACAGTTAAAGCTGCAGATGAAAGATCCTTTTCAATTGGGTTAATGTGACTCAGTTTTTAAACACACTTTTTATTTGGATGGAAAAGTCAGTGTGCCCCTTTTGTGCCGAAATATGGTTTACCACAGTAATACACATACACAGTAAAGGCAGATTTATACATGGTTTATCTGTATGGCTCCATGATACTTTGGATAAAATGTAGGACAAGTGTCTTATCTCATTCACTTTACAAATAAACATTCTAAGTGAAAAATATTGAAATATAAATATGTACTACCCTTTACCCTTTATATAAATTAGACAGGTTCTGGCTTTCCCACCCCTTTTTGCACTTAGTGGATATGTAGTTTGTTATATTGGATGAAAGCACAGGTATGCACTGTTTTATGCTAGCAGCTATCAATAGTATGTACTTAATATATTATACTGAATGAAAGACTTCATAAATCAGTTATATAAGGGATCATACAATGCTTTTAGCAAATTTCTAAAGAGTCATAAAAACTATAAATCAATGTATTTTTGATTAATCAGCTCACACTGTCAGCTTTTGAGGAATCTCTTTGATGTGTCCTTCTTACAGGGTATACAGTAGGGGGAGAGATATCAACTATCAGGGGTGCGGGAGGAGGGGAGAAGCGTGAATGAGAAAATAGCAAGCACTGTTAAAATAGTGGCCATATTCATGCCACACCCAAAGTCCTCTGTCCTGGGACAGCGCTCAAGGGTTACACATAACGGGCCTGATCCTTCATTCTTGGACATCGAGATCTTGCACCAGACACCATGAGATCTTTGAGCATACAAGGAAAGTAGAATCACACCCTAATGCCCTGATCCTGCAAAAGTTTATGCAGGTGCTTAACTTGACATATTTGAGTCGTCCCACAGAGGTCAATGGGACAACTCATGTATGTCAAGTTAAGCAGCTGCATAAATCTTTTGCAAGATCTGGGCCTTAGATGCTAACACAGTGATCTGAGAGGGATTGAGCACCTCCAACCCCCTCTCCGAAGTCAATATGAGTTATGAGTGCTCACCAGGAATTCTCAGGATCAGATACTGCATGGAGAAAAGGGAGCAGAATCCCAGTTAAGTATCTCTCTTTAAGTCTAAATGCCTTTAAATAGAAATTGCCAAAGATGAATTTTTCCAGAGAAAATACTGTTGAATAGTAAAGTCCCATGAACATTGTAAAAGACATCTGACATCAATATTTAATTTTATTAGTTATACTACGGGTGCTCCAGGGAAACTGATGGAGAGCATTCTCAGTATTGATTAGAGTGTTCAGCAGTCCCATTGCATACTATTCACAAAACTACACAATTACAAATTAATTTACTCAATTCATGATACATATAAATGTATCATGAACAGAGTAATTGTTCATAATTTTGTGTTTGTGATCAGAATGCAGTGGGATTTCTGAACTCCAAATTGGAAATTCTAAGTATTAAGTGATTGTGATTTAAATATGAATACACACATTAACATTTTTTTAAATCATCCCTTTTACCCCTACAAAGTGATCCTGAAGGCATATATTTTGATATCTTGTGCAAATCTCATAATTGTCCCTTTCGAGCACATTGTGGGAAAATAGATCATTACTTATTAATATTTTAAATGTTGTTGCTTTCTGGTTTTAAGAAAACAAGATTTAATAGCAACAGTAATGAACAAATGCTTAATGAAAACTGCATTGGATGTGCTTTTAAATGAATAACTAGGAGCCAAATAATGCCAATCTTAAAACAAATCCATGTTGTGAGGTTTATCAATCACACAGTATTAGAAACTTCCAAACATTTATTTTCTGTGTGGAATGCTGTGGTTTCTTTTGGTCCCTCTTATGTTTTTTTGTTACGCTTTGATTAAAATAAGGAGTTAACCAGCTAAATGCAGAACTGAAGAATCTATGCGGAACTAAGACAGGGATCAGCAACCTTTGGCACATGGCCCGCCAGAGTAAGCCCCCTGGCGGGCCGAGCCAGTTTGTTTACCTTCCGCGTCCGCAGGTTCGGCCGATCACGGCTCCCACTGGCCGTGGTTCTCCGCTCCAGGCCAATGGGGGCTTTGGGAAACGGCAGCAAACACATTCCTTGGTCTGCGCCGCTTCCTGCAGCCCCCATTGGCCTGGAGTGGCGAACTACGACCAGTGGGAGCCGCGATCGACCGAATCTGCAGACGTGGCAGGTAAATAAACCAGCCCAGCCCATCAGGGTGCTTACCCTGGCGGGCCGCATGCCAAAGGTTGCCGATCCCTGAACTAAGACAAGGTTCAAAACTAAAATACTAATTAATTTAAAAGGTTCATAAAATTCAAGATAGATTTATAATACAAGTACCTTTTAAAACAAGACTAGTACACTTTAGTAAATGCCTGAGAAAGTAAATAAAAGTTAGGTTCCTATCTGTCGTGTGCCTTTGAAAATCTTCCCTTAGTATGCTACCTGGTCATATATGAAAGAAACGTTTCACAACAGTATAATCATATCGGGTGAAATTCACCCTTGTGCAGAGGGACAACACAATGCCTCTCCAACTCTTCAATTTCTTTTACACCATCCAAATAGACTGTGTATTTATCTAGTGTGCAGAATTCTCCAATAGCTGCTGTATTAGGTACTGTTATTCTGGCTACCCAGCTAAACCCCACAGATATATTTAGCTTAACTAGAAACTTCAAGTGTTTTGAGATACAACATTCTGGGCCAAATATTCAAATGTAAATAAGTGTGTTGCAGCTGCAAAATATGTGTGGACACATGAAAGCAAATGATTGTGACCAAGATTTTTAAAAGTTAGGCTCTTAAGTCCATATTTAGGAACCTAAATAAATTGCTTGATCTTCAAAAGTGCTGAGTGCTGAACAGCTCCCAGGGAAGTTAAAGGGAGCTATGGGAGGCTCAGTACTTTTCAAAAAGGTCCCTAAATATTGATTTAAGAGCCTAAACTTAAGAATCTATATTTGAAGAATTTGCCCTGTATTTTCAAAATGGGTATTTATGTCTGCAACAGGGTACTTGCTCACAGTAACCCGTTTACTCATGCATGGGTTTTGCAGGAGCAATTTGTGGTTCTAAGCTTGCAAATTTGCCCTTCTGTGTCATGCCCTCCAAGACGTCACAAACGTATTGGTACATTGGTATATGGTTTCACTGAATTTATCTTTGACTCCAAAATTGCTAAGAACTGTATATTAAAAATTCTTTAAACTACTTTTGGTTAAAATGTAAGAATATATCTCATTTTCAAATAATGTTTGTTTCAAGAGGGTTGTTTGTTTCAAGAAGTTGTTTGTTTCAGTCACTCCGAAAATTCCTCTGCTAGACTCTGCAATCCCCTGGTTGCTGAGAAGAAGGAGAGACAACGCAAGAGGGGGAACTAATTATTTTTAAGGAAGGATAGAAAGAACTCTGGGTTCTTCTGATCACAATTAAATCAAATTCTGTGAGGTAAATTTTCAAAGTGGCATTTTAGATGAAGAACTCCCATTGACTCTACCGAGCATGGCATGTAGGTGAAAATCTGGCACAACACTGAAAATATACTCTTGTGTATCTTGATATAGTATAGAGTAAACAAAAGCACATATCAAATAACGCAATAACACAGCGGGGCAATGATACCCTAGTTCTATTCTTGCTGTGCACTGGGCAGGAAGTTTTCATTTCACACATCATCATTCACTGTTTGCTGCAGTGACTCTACACAGTCAGAACATGCCAACAACCCACAAAGCAAAATATTTCATTGTGATTTTCCTTTAGAAAAATAGAGGCATGGGACTTGGATTTCAATTACCTTATGTTATGGTGTGAGCAAAGTAGGAAAGAAAAGAATCACATCTGCTGATTTGGTAACAACCCACCAAATCAAAAGCATGTTCCATAAACAATTTTCAACCAGCACAGAAATAGACTTCTTTAAGGTACAGATGGTATATATAATTTATTAGGGAGGCAATGGCTGTCAGTCAGTCTCGCTCTATTTAGAGAGTCACTGGTGCCATGGGTGAAAAAGAATGCTGTGCCAGAACAACTCTTTTACTTGTCTGATATTGATATACAACCATAGCTCACCGTTTTCACCAATGACAGTACAAATTCAGGGAAGGATATGGACAATACCACATCAAAGGGATCATAATCCATTCTAGTTAGAAACAATCAAGAAAACAAAAACTGCAGTGTCTAGCTATGAGGAGAAGCAGGTGCAACAATATAGTTTGTGTATTCTGGGCTATCATCCAAGTCCTCTCTCCTCTCATCCTTTTCCCTCTCTCTGTCTTTCTGCTTAGTACTCCTGAGAGTGAAAAAAGTTGTTATAAAACATAAAAGAACAGAATTAGAAACTTCTGCAACATGAATAGCTGGCCCATGACAAATGACATTACATAAAATGATGGCCATGAAAAGCAGGTGGAGGCACAGGCTTGGAACAAGAACGCTGCTGCCAGAGCTCATGTTTGAACTGTTGTTACCATTTTAATGTCATTTGCAGTAAACCATTCATAAAACTTCTGGCCTCAGCTGACCCCTATCACTGTGTTTCTTTTTATTCATGCTTCTTAAAACAGTTTTCAGAAGCCATGTATGAAAGTGTGATGTGATAATGAAAAGCAAGTTAAAAGGTACCATCACCACAGGGATGTAGCCCAGTTGTCAAAAAGGTAGGTTACAGCTCAGCCATTAAAAAGGGCAAAATTCTAGTCTGCCAGTTTTGAGCTGCACTGTGCAAAGCCAAGTGACTTCAAGAAATGTTAAGAGCTTTGAAAGAGCCCACATTGTACCAATCTGCTGGTTGATTGACACCTCAAGTCTCTGAAAACTTGTATTAATGATAAGGGGAAATTATGGCATTCTATATACAGGAAACTAATGGCTTCTATACAGTACATATTTCGCAATCTTTTGAAACATTATCATCAGTGATCATTTCAGGTGTGTTGTTCTAACGTGTGCCATGTGAGAACTTTGGATACACTGTCCACATCATGACCAGCCTGCAGAAAGACAGAAACTTTCTAAACATAATGACTCTTTATATAAGTGATTGCTATTAAAAATATTGCCAATTAGCATTTGAAAGTAAAATCAGCTTTACTGTGGTGTTTGTGGCATTCTTATACTTATTCTGGGAAATGTCAAGTTTTGAATAGGGGCCATTGTGGTTATTATTTATACAGCAATATGCATCTTCAAAGCATTTCTAATTAATCTTCCCCCTTGTAGATAGACATTATTACCCCATTAGACAGATGGAGAAGCTTGTACACAGAGAGCTTGTTACCTGACCAGACGCACACACAGCTAGTCCAATGACAGGTTAGAATTTAGGAGCTTGTAGCTCTCAGTCCCGTGCTCCATTCAATAAACTATATTGCTTCAACAGCTCCAAAATGGGGATTCCCATCACATCTGGTGGTCTTTTAATATAATAAAAAGCCATGGACAGGGGACACACTTAAAACACTTTAGAGTCAGTAATGGTTTTAGAGACATTTTCTACACTTAACACCAGAGCTACTATCTTAGAACCAGAATGATTTGTTTTAATCACAGCTACTGTATACTTGCTACGATGAGTCCAAAACTGGAAATGCAAAGGATAACGTTTCCTTCACCCCATTCAAATCTGGTTGCCATTTAACACCCTTCCCTGTTTTCAGCTGATCATTTACAGATTTGGTGCTTTTTATTCCCTGTCAATACCCTGCTGCTGTGGTTGGGAAAATGAGTTCCAAGGGAACGGAGATACTGTGGTAATATTACTGGTAAGAATGACCAGATGGAGCCGCACCAAGTTACACCATCTGAGGATCTGACAACTGAGTTTCCCCAGCCTTCAGAGCATGTAGAATACTTCAAGTGGAAGAATACAATGTTTCAGAGTGGTACAACTGACAGTTAATATTTACAAAACTCACTGAAGGTGTAAAGCACTATATATGTGGTAACAATTATTTCCATCTCATGTAGACGGACATAACATGATGGAAGGATGTTCTCAAGAAATGAATTACTTGAGGTTCTATTGCATTCTCTTTCTCCCTCTAATCCTTTGCTTCCAGATTAGGTACACCTCAGGGCACAGTGGGCCAGATTTTAGTCTGATTTAAATTCAGAGAAACTTCACTAAATCCAGTGGAGCTACTCCAGTGCTATTGAGATCAGAATCTGGCCCATTGTCACTGAGACAATTGCAGAAGAATGCAACATGTCCCCTCACTCTGAATGGGACAGGACTGTTTAGGTAAACAATTATTCATCTTGTTAATGTACAAGAATATATATTAGGAAAGGTCTACAGTTGTAGAAGAAGAACCTTTAGCATACAGGAGAATAACAAGTTTGCGTTGCTCCTCACTCATAAAAATTGCTTTCTATACATAAGGGAGATAAGGTAGGTGAGGTAGTATCTTTTATTGGACACCTCACCAACACTGTCTCTCATATTCTGAGATCAAGGCAGCTACAACAACACTGCAAACAATTTCTATACATAAGTTCATCACCCATTATTTCCCCAGAACATAGCAGAATTGTTGCTGGTAAACAAAAGGACACTTCCTAACATAGCCCCAAGCCAAATTCTGCCCTGAAATAAAGAGGAGCAATTACCACTGAAGTCATGATGTTAGGATTTGTCCCTTGCTCTCTTACAGAGACGCTCCAAAGAAAATGGTCACCTATCTATACTATTTTTAAATTACCCTATAGAATTTAACAAAAAATTATATCTTGCTACAGAATTCTATAAAATGATTTTTAAAACACCGCTAAATTCTATAGATTTTTAGGGTATTTTCTATAGAGTCCAATTAGCTTCAGCCCTACTAACTTCTATATGACTTTTCTGTAGGTGTCCTTTTAATTATACATCTCTCCTTCTAAGTGACACTATATACTGCTGAACTAATACATGGTCTGAACCCTGGGAATCATCTTTCAGATATGGAGCACCTTAGCCCACACTTATATAGCTGTTAGTTTTAATTATTTTGATGTTATACATAGCTGGGTAACTTTGTTATTTCAGTCCTGGTTTCTTTCTAGCAATTAAAAAAAAGAATCCAAAACACTCTGGGATTGAATCTCTATTGCCCTGTACTTCCAGCAGTCATTTGCACCAGTGCAAAGTGGGTGTAAAACACTACCATTTGGATTTGGCAGCAGTTTACAGTCACATTGGAAAATCAGGATGTTGACTTTGCTGTAATAAAGGTAATGTTAAGAGCCTTTGCTTGCATATTAATTTGAATCATAACCTACATATAATTTAACTGAAACTATTTATTATAGATTACTTATTTTACATTATTACTTGTGAGTCAGTGACTGTGAAGCTGGGTTGGTATTTTTTTAAGACACTGCTGATGGTATCACTACCATGTGCCAAAGGCTAAGACTACTGACTGCTCTTTAAAACACCTGGGAAATGTCAGAAAAGATGAATCCCATAGAGATTTGAGATGCTTCCACTTGAAACTCTATCCAAATAATGATTAATTACTAGTTATTCCGATAGTGAAAAAACTACTTGTAACTTAATAAATGCCTGCTAGTGAAATATGTGTTTTAACCATGGTATTCTGAGCTTGTAACCAACCTGATATACATGCATTTGGTCTTCATTCATTAGTATTCATTAGAAAGAAATATTTTTCAGAAATTAGAACTTCATCTTTTGGCTTAATAGGAAACCTGGGTTTTCATTTTTTTTTTTTTGGCACCTTTTATTTTCTTCCTTTTATTGTGTTGTTTTGCATGAAAAATTCAGAGTTTTGGGTGTGTTTGCATTGCGTTTTTAGGAGCTCAGATCCTCCGTAATTATCCAGCATAATTTTTAAGAAAACTGGGTAGAATTTAGTACCACAGTCACAAACCCAGTCATTGGGCTCTGCTGTTCTAGGCTGATGCAATGCTGCCACCATATGGTAAGCCTCAGATGGAACACCAGGATAAAAGCATTTTTTAAATCTGATACGGTTTCTTCTTAACCATAGATTTGACTCTGCAAAAACTTATTACTAGGTGCAGTACTTAGTAGCAGGATAGCAGAGTGGCCAAATGATTTTTATCACAAGCTTCACAATATCTGGTGTTTTTCTTAAAGTCCCAGCTACTGTAGGCATGTGATTACATGAGTTTCTCAGCTTTCTTTATAACAAAAATAGAAAAAGTTTCTAGCCCTCCTGGGTGTAAAAGCCTGAAAACATGACACAAGTGCAGCTGTAGGGCTCAGAAACTAGAAGGCAAAGAAAAAGAGCCCCAAATGTTTAAATTTTAACCGTATGATTTTTAAGCGATTTTCATGATTTTTTTTGGTGGGGGTCTGACTCATGATTTTTAAATGCTTCAGGCTGGCAATACTGCAGGATTAATGACTGAAGTCAATGGGCTATTCACAATATTAACCATTGCATCTGATGATATTTATGGGATCATGCCCTAAAAGGTTCTTATCAAGTACAGAAGCAAAGCTATATAAAATTCTGTAAACAGGACATTTTATAGGTAAATGGCTATCACATGTCCCCTGATCCTAGTTTTGTGCATATTTTCTTTGCTCAATATCCTGAGTGTGGACTGGTACATAGCTGTGCTAATCCTCCTTTGCTCCCCATCATTCTTGCTCCTAGAGGTGAGTAATTTATTACAGCCTTTTACTGATTGTAGATCATCATTCTCTTGGTACCCGATGAGCTTTGCTGGCTGGATCATTTTGGAGGCTCCATCTCTCCCCGCTTCAATGGGATGAGCAATACCAAGTACACATTCCTTGCTTTCTATCCTGCGCCAGGACCTGAGATTAAAGAGTTCAAAATAGAACCACCCGAGGGCAGAGAGCAGTTTTACTCCCCCTTGCTCACCGGCAGGGCCATATTAGAGCCACACTAAATCTAGCCCTTAATTGTGAATACTTTACGTTTGTCTGCTGATGTCCATCTTGGAGTGTTTTTACATCAGCCTTAACAATACTGGGTCAAATTCAGTTCTTCCTCAGGCATAATTCCCATTGCGATCTATGCACTTCTGGACTTATTTTACACATGGTGTCAATAACAATTAAAAAGCTATTTGAAACAGTCATGATAAAATCTAATTTTGTTATTAATTCAACCCAGATGTTTTTATTGGAAAAAATATACACGAGACTTGAAATCAGTGGGAATTTTGCCATTTACTTTAGTGGAAGCAGAACAGGGGCCCAGAAATCAAGCAAATTGCTTCAGCCTGAAATTTGGTTGAGAGTAGAGATGAAGCTGTTTTCTTTAAATGGAAAAAAAAAGGATAAATTATCTGTTACTGGGTTATATGTTCATATGTGAAAACAAAAACAAAACAGTGTTTAGGCAGAAAGAAATCAAACTAGAAAAATGCCTTTAATTTGAAAAATGGAAAGTCCCATCCTTGTCTCACTGAAGACAGTAACAAAACTTGAATTGACTTTATTGGAAGTAGGACTGGGTTCACAATGCTTTAATCTAAGAAGTCTGGGCCTGATCTTGCAAACACATGAGTAGCCTCAACTAATGCAACTAAGTAAGCAAAGTCCATTTATTTAAATCAGAATACTGGTGATACTATAGCAGAATTTTCAGAAGCCTTCTTGATCCATTGTTAACTTCTCACATTCAGTAGCTGACATTCCAGTGATCTGCTGCACACCAATCTATCCAGCTCCTCACAGTTGTCCCCTTCTATGATGAACTATCACCATTCTTTCCATGATAACTTTGTCAAGGTTATTTCCATCTCTACACCTGATATGACCAAAGTATGTAAGCCTGCATCTGTTGATATCTGAGAATAGTCCACTTCTCTCTAATAATATTTCTAAAATAAACTTTTATCTCAGAGATACACGAGTCTTCACTAGCACCATATCTAAAAGGTTTCAGTTTTCCTCTTGTCAGCAGTATTAGTTTCCCAGGATTCACCTCCATAAGCTTTTTCACCAGTTGAACCTCCATGCATTTCAAGATGGCGTGTTTTTTCCACACTTTAAGGGAGGCCATGGCTGAGCAAGTCATCCCTATTCTTCTGATTTCTCCGGAGCTGCCTCCTTGGTTGCTCACGCTCATGCAACTAGTACCATTGGTCGTCAGTAGACTGCTCAGGTGTGTAAAGGCTATTTGTGTAAGAAGCGAGAATCTTTGCTACCTGGCACCCATCCATTTCTCTGGAATGGTATCTTTTTGCAGAAGGAAAAAGATTACATTTGAAAGATGGTTCCTGAGCTTTTGGACTGTCTAAAATCCAAATACATCACCTCACAAATTTGTATGCACATACACACAATAAATAAATAAAATGAAGATTACTAATCACCCAAACAAAAAAACCCACTATTTTTGAGAAATTTCACAAATGTGGCCAACAGTAGAATGATGCACTTGCCAGAAAAATTTTTTCACCTGTAACTATTTCCTTTCATATTTAGGGCAAAATATGAAATAAAATCATAATGACTCCATGAACCTTAATTTCCAAGGTTTCATATTTAAGTTTTTGAAAATATTTATAAATATTTAAAATGAGCCACAAAATTCAGATCTGTTCTTTAAAACCCCTCACTCTCCCTCCCCATAATTCTGTGCTGTCAAATTTGGATTAGCTCATTACAAAACAGGCAAAATTCAGATCTGGATTCTAACTTTCCATCCCCCAAATCAAGTATGGGATTGCTCAGATCTGGACTTTTGGTTCACGCTCATTTCTGTTTGTACTTATCATATACATTTGGCGTCTTACTATGAGTATGATTTTTTTTTCACAAATATAATCAGTCTTAATCTCCAAAATCTTTATTCACTGGTACCATGATTTAAATGCAATTTGATATATAGTCAGCTTCTTGGTAATACTGCATAACTTTGGATGTGGAAAAGCAGATGAATTTTAGTCTAATTTAACTGAATTTTGGAAAACTTAACTCACCTACTTATCTGGACTGAGTAATTTTTTGGACAGAGATGAGTAAAATGTTTTTACTTTTTCTTCATCCTCATAGAGGAGAGTGGGTAAATAAACTTCATGCCTAAATTGGTAAATGTTCACGACAATTTTGCAAAGCTACTTTAACTATCTATCCTTATTTATAAATATTACAGCTCATATGGTCCTCAAGCTGCAATTCCTAGGCACAACAGTGTTACTTAAGAGGTTTACCTCTGTTCTGAAGTCCACTCAGGCCTTCACTATGCATTTCTGTGTTTTTGTGGGTTTAAGTGAACTTATAATGTTATTTTAATGCAGGTTTTTCTTTAAAAAAATACATGCTCCCATCAAGTAATTGTATTTGTCATGACTGAATTCAATGGATTATAATGACCTTTTATCTTTATTTTAAAGCTTTAGATCATGGTAGGAAGGGCTGGTTTAAACAGCTCCAGATAGGAATGTTTTCTAATTGAAAATCTTCATCAATCTTTAATGACAGCATTATAATCACTGCTGAATGTGTTCTACCACTTGCTTTTCCCTGTAAAAGCCATTTTTTTAGACAGGTCAGGGATATTTGTGTTTATGAAGGTTAAGGCAATGGCAGTATTTGAAACACTATACCTTAAACCAGGAGTGGTGCAGGCACATGTAATCCCATTTTCACCCTGAATTCCCCATGATGCTCCTTTGAGCCTTTCCTCAAGAGACTACTTTCACCGAGCCCTCTAAGCAAGGGCTATCAACTGTGTGGCCTTCCCTGAAACAGCTTAAATGAAGTTCACTATACTCCAGTACCTGTTGCACAGCCAAAGCACTGTAATGGCGACCCGTGACAACTTTTACAGCAGCCTTTATGATAATTAAGAGGGCTGGCTAAATAATGTGAAAGAATTAGTGCATGTATAAAAGGCCCTTTAAAATTGTGTGAAGTAGCACAGACTCCTAAAGACCTTTTGATACCATCATCTGTACAGACCCTAAACTGAATGACAAATGTATGCCTCTATCCTGTTAGTACTTATTCATGTGCTTAACTTTAATCACATGATTAGTTCCATTGAAATCCTGGTCATAATTAAGTTAATTAAGTATTTAAAATTAATTAATTAAGTTTTCATCCAATGAGAACTTTCAGGAGTTTGCAGGTGTAGGGTTGTATTGGCCGGATGTTGTGTTCTTTTTTTTTTTTTTAAATGGAAAAAATTAAAAATGGCAAGAATGGAGGGAAAAGCTGTTTCTTCTAGTTCATTGTTGTTAATGTGAGAAGCTGCTCAGTGGGACTGGCTGCTAATTCCAGTCTTTGGGAAGCTAAAAGCAAGTTTTAAGGATTTTTTGTTAACTAACTCGTAACTAGACTTCCAAACAATGCTCTATATTTTTAGTCACTAATGGTATCTATACTATGCCCTATTTGAGTTTCATAAGCATATTTAGAAAAATACTTGTTTTCTGTATACAATGAAAATCTTGTTATCTTTTTTTCTGCCTGTTACTTTGAGCATAACTCAGACTAAATCTGGTAACACTTGTTCAAAATAAATATTTCCAGCAGGCCTTGCTGTGGTTTGCATCATCTTGATTAATTTATGCAATGATGCAGCAGGCTGTTTAATTGATAGTGATTACTGAACTTTCTAAATCTGTAAAACTTCAGTGGGTTTAAGCTTCCAATAAATGCTAGCATCTATTTTTACACCACAGCTTCCATTTAACAGAAAGGCAAATACATCAGTTTGCAGCTGCCACTGCTGCAAACACCAAGAAAGATCTCGTATTCCTATGGTGAAGTAGGAGTGTCTCTCTATATTATCATTTAAGTATTTTGTTGTACATATTTTATCTGGCCTCCTCAAATTAGAAAGAGCAGGGATTTTTAATAAGGAAACACCCAGGGACCAATTAATTATCGCCCACTAAAGTCTCAAAACAAAATTGCCT
Source organism: Terrapene triunguis (assembly GCF_002925995.2). Classification (NCBI taxonomy): domain Eukaryota; kingdom Metazoa; phylum Chordata; order Testudines; family Emydidae; genus Terrapene; species Terrapene triunguis. The sequence continues at coordinate 14,760,058 of NW_020664409.1, forward strand.
ACCCTTACTTGCCCCCAAACAATTTACTGCCTACAATTGAATAGTGCATACTAGTGACCATGGGCCAATTGTTTTTTAAATGGCCTCTAATTTTGTGCCTACAGCCACTGCAAACACAAATAAAATTATTTAGATATCTAATCACCTCATTCATTTGCCCTTGCAAATCATGCAGTACACATCTAAAATCTTATCGGTTCCACTTACAATGTTCAGGCCACAAAACTACACCTGACTTAAATGCAAAATTATAATAAAAAAAATTAGAGGCCAGCTTGCAGATCCTTTGACTATGTGGCTCTCTAAGAGAAATCTTCATGTATTTGTATACAAGAGGATCAATATCTATGGAATGGATGGGGTTTCATTTATAGGAACAATCAAAAGAAATCTCTGGTTTTACGAAAGATATCAGAATGTTAATAGCAGTGAACCCTCAGGTGTGTACCAATGCTCCTCTATTGCAGAGCAGAGGGAAATTTGCCCCTTTCAGGAGGTTTTCAACACCTTGCAGGATAGAGTCCTGTGTCTGAGTGCATTTCTATTATAAGCCCTACTGTAAGAAGGTTTGAAACTGACCATAAAATTTGCTACAGTAAGCCTCTGGGTGGGAGCACAAAGCATTTAATTATTTTAAAATACGTTTTGGACTAGTTATTGCTGTAAATGTGGTCATACTGGGCTCTCTCTCTCTCTCTCTTCAATCTGGAGGCCACTTGCACGGGATTCTTTTGGGAGGCACATTGCAGCCTCTGAGGGTTGTTCCTTCCGTCTCGTCAACAGGAAGAGAAGCATGGAGAGGATGGGGAGCTTACTGAGTAACCACAGGAGTTTATTATTATTACCCTTGTCCATCCTGCCCTTCACACCTTTGTCTGATTATGACCCTCACTTGTTTCACTTTTAAGTTACATTTTACACCCTTTGAGTAAGGGTTAGCAGCTTTACCAGTTAGATGAGGTACATCTGGGTGCTTAAAATAAAAAACGACTATTAGGATTGGTGCCCCATTGTGCTGAAGGGCTGTACAAACATATCAGATGCATGGTACCTGCCCCAAGGTACCTGTAGGCTCAGTGGAGAAGGCACGGAATGACAGATAGACAACATATAAGTAAAAAAGCTAGAGAGGTGTAGCTTATCAATTATAATATCACTTTTGAATCCATCCCCGTTTGCACACGCATAACCCTTTCTTTCTGTCCTAGTGCTACTCAGCATTTTCAACCATTCCTGCCCCAAAATGCCCACCTTCATCCTGCTCATCCATATCATATAGTCTGCCCCACAACCAATGTAAGATGTGTTTGCTCAACCACAATGAGGAGGAGAGGTGCACAAGAAGCTTCCTAACCCAGGCAAAGCTACTCAAGGGGCACCACCTAACTGCAGTCCTTGCATTTCTTGCAGGAGAAGAAAGATGGCTGAATTGAGTCAGGGACAAGTTCCCATCCCCTCTCTGACTATAGAATGGAGGTAGTCAGCTGGGATGAGCATTCTGTGTCATCCTATTGACTGATGCAAAATGCACATAAGCACGCCTACCTGTAGGGGGGGCCACCACTGCTATTGCTTCTGGAGCAGTGAGGCTTGGGTCTGGTAGCTAAATGTCTCTGTATAGCCCAGTATGTCTCACTGTGGGAGAAAAACAGTCAACCAGTTCCTAATATTACAGTGCAAGAGAATGTTTTTGAACTAGTGCTGGTCAGAAAGTGGAGTTGTTTTCTGTGGAAAATTTTGACTTTTTGGTGAAAAATTGAAAACTGAAATATTTTGTACAAAGGCTGAAATAGTTCAGATTCGAAATACCACCATAGTACCTCATGGAGTTGTGGTTTGGATGCCTCATACTCCCATTTTTCTATATAGACTGGCATCCCTGCTTGCACAATGGAAAACCCAGTTTTCCACTGAAAAATTTCGACCAGCCATAATCTAATGGACCTCAAAGAGGGTTCCTGCTCTCCATTCCCAGCTTTTCTTAAGAGGAAATGACAATACCTGTAGACATTGAATATTTTTGTGCAGGCTTATACCGTATCTCAGCAAGTATCTCTGTAAGATTACATTTTCTGTAAATCACATGGAAAAAGAGCTCTCATATCGTCACATACTTCACTGCCTGATAGTATATTGCTGTCCTGTTTAGCACAATCATTAATCAACATGGATTAGATGCATGGATTAGACATGGATTAGACATGGATTTACTGCACATAGGTAGTCACTTAGGCCTTGTCTGCACTACCATGGTAAGTTGACCTAAGTTACGCTAGAGCAGTAGTGGGCAACCTGTGGCCCTCAGGCCGCACACGGCCCATCAGGATAATCCACTGGTGGGTTGCAAGACAGTGTTTACATCAACCGTCCACAGGCACGGCTGCCCGCAATGCCCAGTGGCCGCGGGTTCACCGTTCCTGGCCAATGGGAGCTGTAGGAAGCGGCGGCCAGCATGTCCCTGCAGCGTGCGCTGCTTCCCACAGCTCCCATTGGCCAGGAACGGTGAACTGCGGCCGTGCCTACAGACGGTCAATGTAAACACTGTCTCGAGGCCCACCAGCGGATTACCCATATGGGCCGAATGCAGCCCGTGGGCCACATATTGCCCACCATTGCACTAGAGAGATATAGCTTATCGGTGAATAACATAATTGAAGTTGACATAGCTTAGGTCGACTTACCGTGGTGTCTACACCGCGCTATGTTGATGGGAGAGACACTCTCCCACCAACTTACCTTACTCTTCTCAGGGAGCTGGAGTACCAGAGTTAATGGGAGAGCACTCTGCCAGCGACTTAGTGGGTTTTCACCAGACCCGCTAAATTGACACCACTGCATCGATCACAGCAAAACAGATCTACCGGAAAGTGTAAGCCATGGCCATACCAACACACTCTTGAGGATCTAAATCAAGCAAAACTGGTAAACATTAGAGAAACTTCCTCTTCACGTGTCCTCTCCCCATAGCTATCAAAGTATTTTGTTTAACAGGGCTAACAACATCCCCTCTAGCTCCCTTCAGGTCAAGTCTTGGTCCAAAAACTAAGGATGGAAATGAGGGAAAAGGAACAGATTTTAAAAAAAGTGGAAAATATAATATCAGGTTGCTGAGCACAAAATGTGGAACATTTTGAGAACACTGAAGTTGCTGACAAAAAGCTGTAACCTGAAGTACTGCTTCTTTCAACCGTGGCAGTGCCTGTGACACCTTAACAGGTAATCTTCATACAAGGATGAATGGTTTTAAAACAATGTCTCCAGTGCTCTGTTCATTCAAAAATACTTTTTTTCCCAACTACTGGAATGTATGTCTTCCAGTTCGTCTCTGTTAGTCTTCAGCAAACAGTTACTTTCATCAAGGCAGGGAAATTTCTCTTAACATTTATGCCTGATTCCTGCCCTCCCTACAGGGCCGGCTCCAGGCACCAGCTTAACAAGCAGGTGCTTGGGGCGGCCAAGGGAGAGGGGCGGCACCTGCGGCAATTCGGGGGCAGCAGGTCCCTCACTCCCTCTAGGAGCGAAGGACCTGCCGCTGAACTGCCACCGCCGATCGCGGCTTTTTTTTTTTTTTTTTTTTTTGCGCTTGGGGCGGCAGAAATGCTGGAGCCGGCCCTGCCTCCCTAGCACATTTTAGTATTCCAGAGCAGTGATACAATGCAGAATCTCATTCTATGCCTATACTTGTGTAATTGTTTTGCCCCACTTATCATAAATAAATAAATAAATAAAAATCATTTGGTTACATACAGTGATTTTTTTTATCAGTTCTTCTCTTAAATATTAATTCCCCTTATTTGGCCATGTGAATATACAATCTTTGAACTGCTAATCCAGTGTTTCCCAAACTTGGGATGCCGCTTGTGTAGGGAAAGGGCCAGGCCGGTTTGTTTACCTGCCGCGTCTGCAGGTTCGGCCGATCGCGGCTCCCACTGGCCATGTTTCGCTGCTCCAGGCCAATGGGAGCTGCAGGAAGCAGCAGCCAGCACATCCATCGGCCCGCGCCACTTCCAGCAGCTCCCATTGGCCTGCAGCGGTGAACTGCAGCCAGTGGGAGCCGCGATCGGCCGGACCTGTGGACGCAGCAGGTACACAAACCGGCCCGGCCTGCCAGGGGCTTTCCTTACACAAGCGGCATCTCAAGTTTGGGAAACACTGTGCTAATCAATTAACTTGTTCAGTGATATCAGCTAAAACAAATGTGGAGAGATGAAGAGGTATCATTACTATCATCGGCATATGCAGATCATGTAGATGCAGTTTGATATCATGAAACCAACCAGTACCTATTTGGTACAGGCTAAATTCCTTCATATGTAATCAGTTTATTGTTCAGTCAGCAGTCCCATTGACTTCAATTGAAGTTTTGCCTGTATAAGGATTTGATCCATGGTGCTGACAGAAGCTACTTCTGTACATAATATTCTGCAGCAAAGTCCATCTGTTATGTTTTCTTAAAGAAGGATATTTCCATACTGGATGATTAGGTATCTGGCCTAACTCACCTAGATCTGATGTAGTTTTGTTCAGTATTGTGCACTGAATGGAAATAATTTACCCACTTCTGAGTGGAATCCCTGGGTACTATAGTAATAATAATAATTGGAGTACTGTATCTATGACAGAATATATCCCTGTGTCCAATATTGTAATAATCTTTGTACAAAGTATGCCTTGTGAGGTATCACTTGAAAACTCGTGATATGCTGGTCATCACTGTCCTGGTAAAATATATGCGGCAATATCGTATGTAAAGTTATAAGAGTCCTTTTAGTAACAGGACTAAAACATGTTCCAAATCTGTTACTAAAACATGTTCCAAATCTGAGGAGTGGCCAAGCCAGTTCTTCAGAAACAAAGGACAAGCTGATGCCTCAGCCAGGTGTAAACAAGCCCAGTGGGCCATTATCTGCTAAATGGACATTCTGTGGCAGGAAAGAGGGTATGGGGGAAAAAATCTACATTTTAGCAGAGAAATAGCATGGGGTTCCCATCCACAGAGACTGCCTGTCACCGCTCCCAGATGGAGATGCTTCTCAAAGAGGGGAGAAGTCTATAAAAAGAAAGGGGCAACACCCCAAGGTATCTCCTCCTTCTCACTCTCTCTCTCTGTCCATTGATTCACTGCACCAGAAGGAACAAAGGAAGTAGCCATGGAACTGGGGGAGGGACCCTGTCCTAAAAAGTTTGGCCAGTAAGACAGTTGAGAGCATGTGGTGAAAAAAACTTTACTTTGAATTTAACACACAGACCAAGCTGAGAGTGACTTACATACTGGAGGCCGTTTGTGAGCAGTCCTGACTGGAAGCTACAGCAGCAAAACAGTGTAAAGAGCATCCCAGGTTAGAAGAGGGTCGCACAGCTACTCACTAATCTAGATTGTATCCTGGGTATGTCACAGCATCATAGTACAAACTAAGACCTGGATCCTGCAGTGAGCACTGTGTGGACATGTCTGCCTACGTAGAGCTCACTGCAGGATCATACCCTATGAGTTAACGTCATTGGGATAAATGTTACATGCAAGAGGAACTGCTCAGTGCTCTGATATACATAGGACTTCCAAAAATTGTTTTAATATAAATATTTAAAACAAGTTCTTACACATTGGGTTAAGCAGGAAAACTGGGAAGGCCGCCTTGGGATGGACAGAGGAATGCTCTGGTAACACAGTACTGGCATTTTGGAAATACAGTCCTGATGCAGGAAAGTGCTTTAAGCATGTACTTAAATCCATCCCTATTTATGGCAGCACTTAGGCACCTGTGTGAAGAATCAGGAAGTTATGTTTTCTTTTTTAATAAATATCATGTGCACCTCACTTTACCTGTGTGATATTATCCAACCTGACTGCCAGGAGTAAATGAAAGGTGACAGTAAAGGAGGAAACCACCAGGAAATGAAAGATGCAGGTACCAGGGTTAGATGAAACATACCAACGCTTGCAATGAAAGATTAAGGGTTGGGTAAGGGGAAATATGCATGTAGACTTTTATTGTTTTTACTCTTTGCTCTGCATGCTTTGTCCCTTTGGATGAATAAATAAATAATACTTTGTTATGAATAGCTGTTTTTGAGTCACTTTAATCAGCTCACTGGTCACAGGTCCCCAGAGTGAAAGGGATTAGTGCTAAATCCAGATGGGCCTGTCACGTTAACATGGTTGAGAAACTAGGGGGCTGCCACTCAGTGACCCAGTTCCAGCATTGTTAAGCTGCATACTTCTCCCAGAGAGGGGTGAGGTGAGTGAGGCTATCCCCAAAGAGGTACTCAAGAGGGACTAAAATGGGTCTAAAGCCCAGTTTTTCCTGTAACTGTGATAACATGCTTAACTTCAAAGACGTTTAATTTCCACTGATTTCTATGGATTTATGTCCATGCTTAAATTTAAGCATGTGCTTAGGTGCTGTCCTGAATAGAAATGCTTTCCTCAATGCCTTAATGAAGACATTTCTGGAGACAGGTTTAATAGCCTAGATATGATTTTTCCCAGTTTTTTAAAAGGACATTGCACATCTGAGGTGTTATATTTAGGAGTAAATGCAGGCATAAACTGCTGTGATGTTAGCGCTGCATTATGCTGTCAAAGGCCTTATTAGAAAGGGAAAATTTGACCTTATTAGAAAGGGAAAATTATTATAATCAGTCAATATTCTGGCTGGGCAAGTAAACTACTCTAGTTCAGTTGTAGGTATCAGAATATCATTATTAAATATAATGTGACATTCATGTGAAAAATAAACAGTTTACACTGCTAGACATATAGCTAAGTTCCATAAAATCCTTTATATACAACCAGCCTCATACCTAGTCCTACAAGGAGGACAGGCTCAGCAATGTGGTTTTGGTCAGTGATCCAGTGGCTGGATTAAAAATAATCTCAGTAAAAAGATAAAGAAAGAGTTGCAGGTTCCAAAGGAAGAAATCTGATAAAATTAAAGTGTAATAGACACTTCAAACTGTGTGATCTGACCTAATAAGTTATTAATAGGGAACCATTACTCCTCATACATTTTTTATTAGGAAGGCATTGCCTTTTTGTCAAGATTAGTGGATTATAAAATATTTGTGCTACACAATATAAATGACCCTACCTATTAATAAGTCTCTAGAAAGATATGCTTAAATTGAATTACATTAAGAAGAGAAGTGCCAACTGAAAATTAGGCATAATTAATGGGAACACATAAATAAACCAAAGAGAGAGGGAAAAGGACATTCTCTCCATTGATCATTTTGAGGTTTAATTGCTGATATGCTCTAATGACATACCAACTATTACTGTTTTTATAAGGACCATTTCATAGAAGATGAAATTCATGTAACTATGAATATGTATTGCAATTTATTGCCAAAAGATAATTACGTTGATCACATACCTCTAATTAGTCAGTATAATTTTGAAGGGCTAAAAGCTACAGCTTAAAATGTAATATACAACAAAGGCTCATTAAACACTTTCACTGAAGCAGAATGGTGATTTCACTGATATTCAACTACTAGCTCTTCCCTGTGAGTTTGGAGTATGACTGCACAGGACAATCTGCACTGAACGTAATGATGTGGGCAATATCACTTTATTATTTTCCATGGGTTGGAGCCAGCGATCCACTTAGTGCAATGATACCTTAGAGATACAGGAAATTATTTTTACATCTCATTCACATAATGGATATTGTGAATTGAGTTACACAGTGAATGAGCACCCTGGATCTTCTCAATTTGCTAGCATATATAAGGTTTCCCTGATATCAAAGCACTGCCTCCAATGTGCTATCGTGTAGAGGAAGTAAACATTTTAGATTTTGTGTCTCAAACTCTTACAGAACTTTTGAAGTATCAACCATTAGCCAGAAATTTAAATATAAAACATTATGGAGCTATATTACATTTTATATTAAACATGGTAAATTCAAAACATCTTCCTTTTTGCTCACAAAGTTAAGTTTTAAAAATGCTCAATATTCAATTTAATATAGTTATCAAGGTAAAATAAACAAAACTTAATATAGCTTGTACTTGCTAGACCAGGGATCAGCAACCTTTGGCACGCGGCCCGCCAGGGTAAGCCCCCTGGCGGACCGGGCCGGTTTGTTTACCTGCCGCGTCCGCAGGTTTGGACGATCATGGCTCCCACTGGTCGTGGTTCGCCGCTCCAGGCCAATGGGGGCTGCAGGAAGCGGCGGCCAGCACATCCCTGGGCCCGCGCCATTTCCTGCAGCCCCCACTGGCCTGGAGCGGTGAACCACAGCCAGTGGGAGCCGTGATTGGCCTAACCTGCGGACGCGGCAGGTAAACAAACCGGCCCAGCCCATCAGGGTGCTTATCCTGGTGGGCCATGTGCTAAAGGTTGCCGATCCCTGTGCTAGACCATGTTATTAATGCACAAAAACTACATACAGGTCATGTTAAGGGCCAGGCAAAACCACAAAAGAAGACCATTCACTGTTAATGTATTCATTTACTATCCTTTATTTTCCCGCATTCTACCTAGGTAATGCAGAAGTCTGAGAGCAGTGGATGTGGTTATCCATCGTGCCACAAGTGTTGGGATACATTAGAACAATGGGATACATTGAAAGCTGAATGGCAGTCTTAGAATCGAATTTACCTCAGTACCATTATTGTTATTATAATAAAATATTGACATGGTGCTATAAATGTACATGTGCTTTACAGAATAGAGAAAACATGTTTTGAGCCCTGCCAGTGCTTAAAAGATCTCGTTAGGTCTTTCCTTCCTATTAAAAAAAAAAAAAAGAAGACTCAGTAAAAGCATTAGTCACATTCTGAAGCTTATTTTCATTATTATTTGTGAAAGCCACTATAAAACCAATGTGTTCTTAGATAATGGATTATTGGCACAAAATTTCTTCATCTTGCCATGGTGGAAGCAAACACTGTAAAAGCATAAAATGCATATTTTATATTCTATGTTAAACAAGCAGAGTAAAAACACATGCTAGAGACTTTACAAGTAGAGTGGATGGGCTGCTGTTTAAACCTCAGTTATTATCATTATTATTTGTATTGCAGCAACGTCGAGGAACCCCAGCCTGAACAAGGATCCTGTTGTGCTAGGTGCTGTACAAAGACAGAAAAGATGGTCCTGCCCAGAGATGTGTTCCTGCTCCTACTATAGTCAATGGCAAAGTTCTTGAGTGGCTGCAAAAAGATGATCATTGTTTTATTTATGCCTCACAGTATCCCAATAAGGTATTTATCATAGAATCGATCATAGAATTGTAGGATTGGAAGGGACTTCTAGTCCAGTCCCCTGCATTCAAGGCAGGACTAAGTATTATGATACCGTCCTTGACTGGTGTTTGGAGATTTTTAAGAGCAGGTTAGACAATGACAGAGATTCCACAACCTCCCTAGGCAATTTATTCCAGTGTTTAACCATCCTGACAGTTAGGACGTTTTTCCTAGTGTCCAACCTAAACAGCCCTTGCTGCAATTTAAGCTCATTGCTGCTTCTCCTATCCTCAGAGGTTAGAGAACACAATTTTTCTCCCTCCTTTTTTTAACAACCTTTTATGTACTTGAAAACTGTTATCATGTCCCCCCTCACCCTTCTCTTCTCAAGACTAAACAAACCCAATTTTTCAGTCTTCCCTCATAGGTCATGTTTTCTAGATCTTTAATCATATCTGTTGCTCTTCTCTGGACTTTCTCCAATTTGTCCACCTCTTTCCTGAAATGTGGTACCCAGAACTGGACACAATACTCCAGCTGAGGCCTAATCACTGCAGAGTACAGCGGAAGAATTACTTTCTGTGTCTTGCTTACAACACTACTGCTAATGCATCCCAAAATGATGTTTGCTTTTTTTGCAACAGTGTTGACTCATATTTAGCTTGTGATTCACTATGACCCCAGATCCCTGTCTACAGTACTCTTTCCTAGGCAGTCGTTTCCCCATTTGTATGTGTGAAACTGATTGTCCTTCCTAAATGTAGTACTTGGCATTTATTCTTATTGAATTTCATCCTAGTTACTTCATTCAGATCATTTCTCCAATTGTATATTGCTACTCCCATTTATGGATGGGGAAAGAGAAGCACAATGGGTGTAGCTGTAACCTGTAGATCCATCTAATGGAATTGGATCAAGCTGCCCATAAAACATCATTCCCCCTTCTCTCTGGATCTGCCAAGGGAACTTGTTTGGTCTGGGGATCTATGCAGGGGAAAGTAATGGGAAGAGGGATCTTGGGAACAGAACACATTGTTCCCCTCCCTGCAACTCTGTGGGACATCTGCTCAGGTAAAGTTCCTCTGCACTGAGGTAGGTAGCTGCACAACCAACTACCAGTTTGTATGTGTAAATGTAGTAGGCCCCTTGAAAAACTGAACCTAAGTGAACCTGTTAAAACATCATAATGTAGTTATACTCTGGGGAAAGGAGCTAAATGTTTAGTCTTCTTTTATAACCAGTGTTCTATAAAACCTGTACCACCTGGTTTAAATAAAATATTAGGATGATTCTGAGGTCCATGTGCCCCTTTTGCTATCCGGCTGAAAAGAAAGAGAACACTTTCATTAGAAATAATCCAACTGAAACAAAACACCCTACACTAATCCCCTAAAAACCTTATCTACTCTTTGACACGGTTGTAACAAACACTTCCAAAGTTCTGTGCCAACATTGCTCATATGTTCAGTGGATTTTAATTAGAGCTCTGAGAGCTTGGGAAAATTGGCCGAGTGAGCAAGCTTGCATCTTTCAAAGGGCACCACAACTGACCTTTCACTCAGCTCACAATCAGAGGGTGAGTTTAATTAAAATCAGGGCAAATAACGGAGTCAGGGGGGAAAAATCCCCATCCCAGAGATTAGTGAAGAAAAAAGTGATTAAATAAGTGTACAGTGAGATGAACAAAGCAATCCATGTAGTATCTTAATTGCACACTGGACACATCAATGGATAGGTCTTGGAAACCATTCTCAGTGAATGCTATGATACCATTCTAATAGTTGCCTTAAAAGGGTTTAGACAGAATAGAGGGATTAGAGAAAGAAAGAGATTACTAAGAGGAAAACTACAGCAGAGAGAGAGCGAGAGAGAAAGATTTTACTTGTTCTGCTGCTGGATTAGTAGTAGCACATAGATGGTACAGCATCTCTTATTTGTCATACTAGGTTTTTGATTCTGCTAACTAGCTACCTAAATGCTAAGAATCATCAACATACACATTTTCTGAAGCAGGTGCAACACCACCTTTCCCCCTCCTCCTCCGCACCTTGCTATGTCATCCCGGGCCACAGTATTGTGGAAGAAGGGCCACACTGAAAGGCCACTCATCTCTGTTGGAGAAGGCAGAAATGATCTGTGGTATTCCCCTTACTCCTACCAGAAGATGACACTGCAGCAGCAGTTGCTTCAACCTTCTGTCCTTACCTTTCTGCTTGCAGTAGATAGCATGTTCTTAGTTCTTAGATGGAGTCTGTTAGACTTCAGGAACCAGCAGTAGCTCCACTTCTTCTGGCACTTCCCTCTCCTTTTGGGCCTATCCAAAGTGGGAGACTAAAAAGGCAGTCTGCTTCCCCATCTCATGAAAATTAGGGGAGGAAAGAGAGGGCACAGCCATGGGGAACCATTGGAAAGGGTCACAGTGGTGGGAACTTTGGCAGTGGGCCAAAGTGTAATAGTGCATCAATGAGTGAGTGGTGGATGTAGGCACAGGAATAATATATGGAAGGAAGGGAAGATTAATGGGAATCTGAGAGAGAAGGAGAGATTGAGGGGGAGGAAGGAAAGAGTAAAAGAACACAAGAAAGGATGGTGATAAAAACATAGGTGAAGAAAGGCGGAATTATGAAACATCATAATAAACAGACTGACAGAGAAGTCATACTCCTTGCAATCCATAGTGCAATCACAACTTCAGTCCTGTAGTATATGCCTATGTCTCGTTATCAAGTCAAGGTTTCACTATGGGAAATACTTATGAAAGCATCTTATAATATATAATAATAATCCAGAAGGACTATCCACATGTAAGTGGGCCATTATAAAATAAAAGCTTTGTTAATTGCCCCATCCACCCACAGAGAAATGCCTGCAGAAGGCCTAAGGCCTCATCCCATTGCTTGCAATGCTGGAAGAGGGAAATAAAAACAGTTGACAAGATTTTTCATCTCCTTGCAGTTTGAACTCTCACAGGGCCAGAGAAACCAAACTGAAGCCAGAGATCCCAAGAGATTACCTCCTGGGTCCACCCTGAAAGACATTTTGAACTGACTGATCACTACAACTCTGTCACTCTTAGGATTTAGATGGCAATTCATTTGTGTGTATATGTTTGCTTACTTTACACTGTAAATCACTTTTTTATTTCTTTTTCCTAGTTCATAAAGTTTCTCACAGGACTATCTACAGGCATCGTCTTTGGTGTAAGATCCAGAGTACCAATTGAGCTAGGGTAAGTGACTGGTCTCTTGGGAATGGAAGCAACCTAAATATTGTATGATTTTTGGTGTAAGTGGCCATTCATCAGTAAGGCCAGTTTGCCTGGGTGGAAAGATAGACCGCAGAGTCTAAGGGGACTGTCTGTGCCTCTGTGATGAGGCTGTTACAGTGATCCAGGAGTTCTCATTTGTTACTGGCTTGGTGAGATCTAATTCTAGAACATACCACCACTTTAGGATATCTGCCCTGTTTTTGACTGGGGTAAGCACTCATAGTCATCAGCCACTCCAGACAGTGTAACAGAGGTTGTAGTCAAATTTATTAAATAAATAAGTTAGACAAAATAAATACATCTAGATAAATCTATAATCCTAAAATGTATAAGAAAATAAGTGTGTCTTTAAATACCAGTATTTCCATATGGCTTGTTTTATAAGCCCAGACTACTAATACTAGACCACCAAACAGCTGGAATCACAAGAGTCATTGAACATTGTGATTTGTCCCAATGTTTGACAATTGCTGAAACATAAGTGCTAAATATTAAATAATAACTTTTGTGATGAACCACTGTGAAAATGAAAAGAGCATTCAACAGCTCCCATAATTTCTTCTTTTATACCTACTGTGAGATGATCTAGTGGCTGCACATTGAGTTGCGAATAAAATAATAAGGACAAAGATTCAATAGCTCATACAGAGTTCATTTTACACTGGTTGCACGATACACCTGGGCTTCTTTATTTAGGCAGGGGTAGTTCTTTGTTTCTACAGTTATATTTAGCAAATTGAAAAGAACGCAAAATAGCATTTTAAAGATGCTGCCACTATGTAGCAGCAATTACTAAAAAGCACAGTTCTTCTGCAAAAATATTGTAAACCTCCTCTATTGACCCTAGGAAGCAGGGTATTGTAATGCTGATTTCTTGTAGAATCCCAAGATTTCTCTCTTCCATGGACGCGACTATAATTATAAACAAGCAAAGGGATGCCATTTAAAGCTTGAGAGAAAAGCTGCCCCCTACAGTTTGCATGCACACAAGAGAGCAAGTAATTATCTGCATTGAAAATAAATGTTTTGGCATCAAGTCACTGGTTACATAAGCAGGTGAAAAATTAATTGATATTCTGGGCCCACCAAAGCTTGCTTGGAGCAAGGCATCTTGTTCAACAATCTCTTTGCTAGCTGTTTCATAGTTAAATAAAGTTAAGCTCAGAATTTGGTCTCCTGAACCTTTTAACTTCACAACAACAAAAAATGGGCTGTTGCATCACTTAACTGATGGTGCAGCCTGACAGTTAGGCCCTGGCCAAGGCTCTGGGACAAGACCAGGGAGCTCTTCTCATACCCCAGCTTCACCCAGCACTCACCCTTAGAAAAAATCGACAACCCTGCTTATCTTGCCTGATGGTTCCTGATTGGCTACTGCCTTCTCCCAGTCCTCCTAGCCACTGGACGACCAAGTCTTTTTGGTACCTAAGCCTAAGTGGCTTTTCTAGGTGGCAGTTTTCAAGGTGATGACGTTGCCCGCAGAGACCAGTGAAGGCCCAGTATACCCATCACATACCCACATTCTAAAGTGTTGTGCATTCGGTGAGCTGTGCAAACCCTCACATGTACCCATTGAACAAGTCAAACCCACACACAAATATTTGTTTGTAGTTTTGCAGTTGTCTGCAGAAGTACTAAATTTGCACATACAAGTTGTACTTTGCTTGCACATATGTTTCACCAGCACAATGGGTGTAGTTACATTTTCTGCAACCCACCGGTCAAACAGGGCTCTGAAAATTTGTTCATCTTCCTAATAGATCAAAATGAACTCTGATGTAAATGGGTGTAATTTCAGCTTAATTAATTGAGTTGCACTCACCTCAACCAACAGTCAGTTTGGTCCAATCAGCCTAAATATATTTCTTCATTTTCTTTTTTAAACATAAGCAGGTATTCAATTTGTGTCCCAGTTAAGCAACCTGAACTTTTGCAGGTAAAATAATCACTGAGACAAGACTATGGAAGAGATTATGTCCACTCTGCCATGTGTTCCTAGAGTCTAATTTTCATAAGACCATTTAGGAGATAATTGTTACCATAGATTTTGAATTAAGATTCCCTCCCCCACCCCCCGAAATACTATGTCCAATCTGTTAATTTTGTACCCTGCACCCTCTAGTGGCAGTGAACAAGAATTAATAGTCAAAATCAAGCTGTGTGATGCTCTGTTGTTTTATAAACTGCAGATTTTTCAAACATGCCAGCTTTAAGAAAACTATGCTGTTGAATCATGATCTATAGATGCATGTGCGTAAGATCAGGCAAGGAGACTGTCAGGCAAGGAGAAACAAATAAAAGTACAGAAGATACCAGTGGGAAGACTGGTCCATTATTTCATTTTAAAGAAAAGAAAAGATCTTTGCTTAGCATTAGAAAATGATCTCAAGCAACAAAATTCAGGTTTGTTTGGCTCTGGTGGATTGGATCCTCTCATCAGGTCTGTACGGGCACCGGGGTTTGCCTGTGTGAATCTAGTTATGGGATCAGGATCATACTTTGTTAAAATACCAGCTATTTGCAAAATTTAGATCTGGTTTCAGGTTTGGATTTCAAATTATCCCAGGATTCAGGTGTGCTCAATTGTTGTTTTGCTTCAGGCCCATTTCTATTTGTAATTATATTTTTAAAGGCATGTTAGCATGTACATTTTAAAAAAAATCCTGCAAAAGCTAGGAGCAACAGGAGTAGTATGTTGTATATCAGTGTGTCTTCTTTACAGTGATTGGTTCACATGTCTGTTTTAAATGAATTTTTTCATTATTCTCTTATGAACATCAATCATTCCCTTTAGGGGAACCCAAAAGCACTTTCCCCAAGCTCAAAGAGGGGGGGGGGTAATCACATGAAAAGTCACATACATACAAGGTTAAGATAGATTTAAAGAAAAAGTACGGAAAGGTAATCTGATGTAGGCTGATAGTGATCAAAAAGTTGTTAACATCTGATGACTGTCTGGCGGTGTCAATCAAGTCCTAGCAGAAAATTGTACACCTCACAAAACCCATCATTGCAGTTGCCACTAATCTACAGTCTTGTTGGCAGTTTTAGAAAGACCAAGGATGGAATGGGCATTAACCTGAACTACTTGATAACCTAGGGATTCTTTCTCCATGTCAGAATTGAGGTATATTGGTGAGGCAGTGTTGAGGAGCTTACACAGCTGCTGCCTTTGCTATACAGAGTCCACCTTACTTTTCACAGCTGTCACGCTGGCTCCTTTCACAAGGATGACATTCATTTAAACACTTTTATTAAATGTCTATCTATTTATATGGCCCGCATCTTTGTAGCATCTGATCACTGTTTTACAGTTGTCCAGGAACATCAAGATTTGATTTCTGAAATAATATTAAAATACACCAGCTGTTTTTTATATAAAAAGCACACATTTTCCAGATTATTTGTGTGCTTAGTCCTAACTCAGGTTGTTGTGGTGGGGGTTTTTTTCTGGTTGGTTGGTTGTGGGTTTTTAGTTTTTGTGTGCGTGTGTGTGTGAGAGAGAGAATGGTTCAATTTTCAAGTATCTTAAAGTACCTGCCAATCATGCTATGATTTCTGTCTATCTTACTCCTGTCAAGGGATCTTGTCCTCATAATGCCATCAGCTTCCAGCCTCTTCTGCTGCTGAGCACGGTAACCTTAGACACTGCAACATTCACAATAAATAAAGCCACAGAGCTTTAACTGCTGTCTTCCAGAAGAAATGACATAAAGAAGGATGATTGCTCTAGAATGTGTTGTCCTCCTAAACCACATGATGCATTCAGAGAATTAAAATTTCAACAAGTCATTTACTGATAGCCGCTCTGTGAGTGCTACTTCACCGGCTTAAGTTTCTTGTGGTTCCACAGACATTTATAGGACAGGGCTATGTTATGGAAAGCTGCTACGTAGAAGAAATTCTAATTGTCTTTCTCTGCCAATGTTTGTTCTGACTGAACAAGGTCAGGATTTAAAAAAAAATAGTTAACTCTTTAATAAATGTCCCCTAATTTTTAATAACTGTGAGTGTTGTGGAATAGTAGCACTCCTCCTCAAGTGGTCTGACTAGCTGAAGTGCATTCACTATTGATGGGCAGCGTATGTAAATGAAACTGCAGCAGCTCAGTGGTGGAGGTTTTTAGAACACATTTGTCACTGACCAGGTTTTCTGAGATCCTTATCATTTCTCCGAAGTGAATAAGCTTTGGTGGAACATTTCTTGGAACAGAATATGTTTACCATCCAAGTATAACAAGGTGGTATAAGTTCCACACAGAGGTGATAGCACTATCATCTTCCTTTCCAGAAGGGTGACAGGTTGGGGGGCTAATTAGTAGCAATAGGAAGAATTGGATCCCAGCAAAATGCAGATTTTACATAAATTGCAATTTTGCAGCTAAAATGTTGCTCTCTAAAGAAAACTATTTCTCCTGTTTGTATTCTATCTCAGAACCATTATTTTTTTAACCTGTTTCTCTTTGTATCCTTTGACTGTAACCAATTAATTTATAGACATATTTCTGATACTCTTTTCCCGTTAGGCTTCTTGTCTCTCAGTGGGTTAATTATTAGTTTGCGAAACTTCGGACTGAGTCACAGAGTTCTGTAATATGACCCCATGTGATTAAGCTTTCCTGGTCAGAAGCAATCCTTCTAAATGTTCTTTTTGTTCATGGGAATCCCTGGCAGAACCAATGTGCAGCCAGAAGTACCCTCAGGACAGTTTAGTCTCCCAGCTGATGGCTAGTTTCTTTTGGAAGTCTTCCTTTGTCTCCCTGCCTCATCAAATTTTATATTAAAACACATTTTTCTCACTTGTCCATACCCCTTATTTTTTTTCTCCTTATGCTATTATTTTTTCTCTTTATTTCACTCTGCAGTCATGGATTAATGCAGAATCTATGGATCTGGGTTTGAAATTCGAGGGGCCCTCAATTCTGGATGTAAAGATGCTTGTGGGAGAATATGTCACTTCTTTTGGAAGAAGTCTGCTCAAGACATCAACAATATCATCAAGCAACCAATAGCTCTTATTGTTCTTTGAGGAACTCCAGTACCAGGAAGATGAAGACAAATTAATGGGAATTCAGAGAAGATCTACAAAATTGATTAAACTGGCTGGGGCTGACATACCTGTCTGAGGAGACATTTTTAAAAAAAAAGAGGGAGGAGAATTGTTTATATTGAAGGAAGGGTATGTAAGTAGTAGCAAGTGAATGACATTTAAAGAATGAAAATGTAGGATGATTATCAGAAGAAACTGCTTAGCAAGGAGAGCTATTTGAATGTGAAATAGCTTTCAGAGGGAGCTGGCAGAATTCACATTAAAATTAGAATGGAAATTAGAGAACCATACTGCAGTGGGAGTATGTTGAATGTACAGACCTTTTCCACTTCTAATTTCCATGATCCTTCAAATGACACAGAAGGTTGATTCTAATATTTTTAATGGGAGAGTGAAACTGAAAATACAGTATCTATTCTTCTTTTGTCACAAAAAGATTCACAGCCTTAGCTGGTGTACATTGATGTAGACCCATAGATATCAATAGAGCTACAGCAATTTATATCAATTGAGGATTTGATCCTCAGAGCAGAGTTCTCATCCTATCTTGTCCTATATGAGAGACAGAATTAATTACATGTGACACTTGTTAGTCGCACATCCATTTCATCCTTATCCATAACAATTTTACATTCAACAACAAACTCTTTGTCTAAACCATGGGAACATCCATGAGTACTATGATGGCTCCCCAACATGCCAACCTGTTCTTGGGCCACCTTGAAGAATAATTTATGGACATAAGCACTACAAAAATCAATGATCTACCTGAGATACGTTGATGATATTTTCATCCTCTGGACAGATGACCTAAACTTCCTCATAGTTTGCCACTACAATGTCAACAACCACCACCTGTCCATTAAACTCTCTCCGGAACACTCCCACACTAACATCCATTTCTTCGACATCACAATCAGCTTCAACAATGGAACCCTACAGATTATACACAATAAATCCATGGATCATTATGGGGGGAGGGATAGCTCAGTGGTTTGAGCATTGGCCTGCTAAACCCCGGGTTGTGAGTTCAATCCTTGAGGGATTGAAAATCAGTACTTGGTCCTGCTAGTGAAGGCAGGGGGCTGGACTCAATGACCTTTCAAGGTCCCTTCCAGTTCTAGGAGATAGGATATCTCCATTATATATCACTACATCAGCCTTCATAGTTCCAGTAACCACACCAAGAAATCTGTTATCTACCACAGAATATGCTCTGAGGAGAAAGTCTAGGATACACACCTTTACACACTTAAAACCACCTTCATCAACCAAGGATACTCCACCAGAGAAATAGATTATGTCATGGAATGGGCCACTCAAATACCCCAAGAAAACTTGCTTCAATACGAAAATAAAACCCCCTCTGACTGCACCTCTCCAGTTGTCACCTACCATCCCAAACTGGAACTGATAGGGGGTATCATCTACAGTTACAACTTATATTTGATGGGAGGCCATCCTGAAAGAAATCTTTCCTGAATCTCCTCTTCTGGCCTTCAAACTACCCCCAGTCTCACCAATCACATCATCAGAAGCAAGCTCCCTACAGACAAGTACACACCAACTCAAAGCAGACCAGACCCTGCCAGAATAGATGCAAAACCTGTAGACATATCTCCACTGCTATCATGATCAACACCACCCCTCAACACAACTTTCAAGATCCATAGGTCCTACACATGCCTATCACAACATATGGCGAACCTCATCCAGTGCACTAAGTGCCCCCAAAACAACTATGTGGATGAAATGTGACATTCACTACACTCTCAAAGGTACTCACACAGAAAAATGATAAAAGACAAAAACACCATATCACCTGTGGGTGAACACTTTTCACAAAATGATCACTTTATATCAGACCTCTCAGTCCTCATCCTCAAAGGAAACCTGCAAAACAGCTTCTTCAAAAGATGAGCATGGAAGCTAAAATTCATAACTTTGCTAGATACTAAAAATCACGGACTGAATAGAGACACTAGATTTATGGCTTATTACAACAATCTATAACCCACTTAAACCCCCATATCCCCCGGGTTTTTTCTCTTTTCCCCCTGTGACTGGAGAGGTGTTAATGGGCTAGTTCACCTTGAATGGTCCCTTGAAATATGTGTTAACTACTTATGCTAAACTATCTGTTCCACCTGTATTTAGCTGTGACACGCCGAGTACATTTTCCAGAACTGAAGAAAGCTTGTCTCTCTTACCAACAGATCTTGGTCCAATAAATGATATTACCTCACTGTCCTTTTCTCTCTAATATGCTGGGGCCACCATGGCTACAGCAACACTTCATACAACTTGTTAGTCATGCCATGCACTACTGGAAGATGCTCAGATACCATGGTGATGATGGTAGTATAAGAACAAGAAACAAATAGAATCTCCTACCAGAGAGTACTGGCACAAGCAGCAGAAGGTGGATAGGATGCAACTTTCAGAGAACTGATACCCAGCATAGAGCACCAGTAAAGTATATATAAACTACATGTCATTGAGTATCCCCATCCATTTCCTATGAACTCAAATAATTATTTTTATGGCGCAGTACTCTGCCAAGTGATCATTATGGCCTGAGTTGCTTCTTTCTTAGGTTAAAAATGAATAGTCTTCATGCCTGTACATAAAATCCTTTCTAAAATACATTTTTAGTGAAACTGCTTCCAAAGGCTGTTAATGCATAGCCAAATATTAGAGAGATTCTTTGATCAGGGTATTGTAATGTGTAGCCAACATACTAATCCTGCTATGCAAAATATCTGTAGATGAAAAAGAAACATATAAGATTGTAGCTTTAAAAAATATCAGTAGAAGGCCTACATGAGCCACAATGGAAGATGTGTGTGAAGAAGTCTTCTGTTTTATGATGCAAAGCTCTTTAGCGCCACAAGTTTGTTACTCTTATAATTGTTATGTTTCATTCCTCATAATTTAATTCCACTGACGGTGTGCAACAACAAAGGAACAACTATATTTACAATTACTCCTTGGCATTTACCTTCTTCCCAAACAATAATCTCCCTGGCCCGACCTTGACCTATAGCTAGACCTTGGCATTTAGTGATACTGTGGTTTGTGGTAGCAGTAACCGCAAAATAGGATCTTTCCAGTGGCTTCAAGCCAGAACGTTACTCACTAGCTAATGGTTGGATTGGAATGATAATAGATATGGGTGAAAAAATCCAACATTTTGTGTTTGTGTTAGTGTGAAATAAGTAAGAATAAGCAGAGAAAACTACACTAGTAGGCCATAAAAGTTTACTTTGAGCCTACAAAATGTACAGTTGTAAAATAATGCTAAGTTGTATCCGAGTGACTATGTCCACAAATATAACGTCTATGAAAGAACCATGAACATCTTTAGTTTAAAAACTGAAAAACATGCTATCTGAAACAATTCTGCCATGCGATCATGGTTTATGCTTTTTACTTCCCTCATTATACTACTGCAAAAACCTCATTTTTACAAAATAGGGAGTCTAATTCTGCCCTCAGTTACAGCCATGCAATAGCACTGAAGTCATTAGGGTCATACAAGCATAAACAAAGGCAGGTTTTGACCCAGGATCTTTATTTTTAAAAGACAATTTCAACACATACAGCAGTTTCCGCATCTCTGCAAACTCCTGAAGGCCATGGATATCCCTAGCAAGCCCACCTAGCAAGAAGAATAGTTAGTCTAAAACCAAAACAAATCCCTCACTCCTGGGTGATGAGTTATATATCTCCCTGGGAGGCGATATCATGGGACAGATTTTTCTACATTTACTCATGTTGAGTAGTACTTTACCAGTAGTTGAATTGATTTCAATGGGGCTATTCACAAAGAAGGTATTAGTCTACATAATAAGGTCACCAGACTCTGGGACCAAGAATCTCACCTTCTATGCTTCATAATTTATGATTATTGGTTCTGTCCATTAACACACCCACACCCTTGTTGCTGTGTAGCCTATGTTAACTCTGAAGCATGTCTAGGGGGAAAGGGACAGATGAATCCTGGCCTACTCCTCAATCAGCCAAGTCCAAAATATAAACTATATAGGCCTGATTCACCACGGTTTTATTCCGTTTTCATACCGGTATGACTCTGCTGAAATCAATGGAGTTACACTGAGATAAAACTGGAGTACTGCAATAGTAATCAGAGCCTGTGTCTGGAAATTTTGGATGAGAAGACCATTTGATTTGGATGAGAAGACCTTCCAATAACTCATCTGGCATGTTAGACAGGGGGGGTTCTCAATCAGTAGCCTACTGTTCCATGGATGTCCAATGATCACTGGTCAGTTTGAGCCCATCTCTATAATAAATATTTCTGAAAGCAAAATTTTGACATGGCCATAGGAAATTCAAACATCTGCATGATTCTGATTTTTAAGAGAGAACTTAACTTACCCACACTTTTCAATCTCAGCAGCACTCATGTAAATTATAAGGTACATACAGGGTTACCACTTCAACACTATCAGTTTCACTGATTACCTTTCATGCTTAAAAGTCATTGTTTGTTGGGATTTCCCTTTATTAAAGGGTTTCAAAATGCTGACGTACTGTTTTCAGAAATATAGCTCCTAGTTACCATATATTTCCATTAACTTTCAGCTTTCTGTTGTAGCAGTGCATGTCTGGGAGACACTTGCCAAGAGATCACACAATTTCAGTGTGCTCCAATACTAGGAAAGCTTATACATTCAGTGTATTAAGCTTTCATTTTCCCAGATATAGTATATGACAACATGTGAGACAAATACTTAGAACAAATAATACTTTTTGTTCTCAGGGATGCATTTTCCAGTAGTTTTAAACCGTTGTGATACCTTAGAATATAAAACAATATTTTGAATATAGGCATGTTTTCATTTTATAGGAGATCTATGTCCAACCAAAAGTTGCTAATCATAGCTATGATGTCCAAGCTTAAAAAAAAAAAAAAAAAAAGGTAATTCCACCTGGTTACAAATAACAACACTAAGTTTTTATTGTAAAATATTTTGAATGGAGTATGATCAAAAGATAGACTACCTCAGAACATGAAAAAGACTTTGATTAAATATTTTTGATTACCTTCATATGCTATAAAAGTTGTTCTTAGGCATTTTCTTTAACCATTATGCAAATATGTCAACTTATTAATTATTCAAAATAGGCAATACATTAATAATCAGGATCCCCCATTACAAATCTGACCTTTAATTGAATTCTATAGAAAGAGACTGTGAAAAATGAGCCTCTTGATTTATGCTAAGAATAAAGGTTAAAAAGCGTTTTCCTAGTAGATCTAATTTTTGTCATTATTGTCTGAGCAGAAATATTGAAATAAGAAACTTTGTTTCCCAAGTCAAACTCTTGTGGTTGTGGTTGTTGTTCTTGTTGTTGTTTTAGGTTTTGCTTTCGTTTTGGGGGGGGGAGTTTGCTTGTTTTTTTGGAGAGGCCAATTTCAGAAAAAAAAAAGTTCAGTTTTGTATGGTTAGTAGTCAAGTGATTTTAAAAATTACGCAATTAATAAAATTAATTGTGATTAATCACACAATTAATCATGCTGTTAAACAATAAGAGAATACCATTTATTTAAATATTTTTGGATGTTTTCTACAGTATCAAATATATTGATTTCAATTACAACATAGAATACAAAGTATACAGTGCTCACTTTATATTTATTTTTATTACAAATATTTGCACTGTAAAAAACAAAAGAAATAGTATTTTTCAATTCATCTAATACAAATACTGTAGCACAATTTCTTTATCTTGAAAGTTGAACTACATATATAGACTTATATGCAAAAAATAACTGCATTCAAAAATAAAACAATGGAAAACTTTAGAGCTTACGAGTCCACTCAGTCCTACTTCTTGTTCAGCCAATTACTCAGACAAACAAGTTTGTTTGCATTTGCAGGAGATAATGCTGCCCACTTCTTGTTTACAATGTCACCTGAAAGTGAGAACAGGCATTCATGTGGCACTGTTGTAGCCGGTGTCACGAGATATTTACGTGCCAGATGTGCTAAAAATTCATACATCCTTTCATGTTTCAACCACCATTCCAGAGGACATGCGTCCATGCAGATGACAGGTTTTGCTCGATAATTCAAAGAAGTGCAGACCAATGCCTGTTCATTTTCATCATTTGAGTCAGATGCCACCAGCAGAAGGTTGGTTTTCTTTTTTTGGTGGTTCAGGTTCTGTAGTTTCCACATCGGAGTGTTGCTATTTTAAGACTTCTGAAAGCATGCACCACACCTTGTCCCACTCAGATTTTGGAAGGCACTTCAGATTCTTAAACCTTGGGTCGAGTGCTGTAGCTATCTTTACAAATCTCACATTGGTACCTTCTTTGCGTTTTGTCAAATCTGCAGTGAAAGTGTTCTTAAAATGAACATGTGCTGAGTCATCATCCAAGACTACAATAACATGAAATATATGGCAGAATGCAGGTAAAACAGAGCTGGAGACATACAATTCTCCCCCCAAGGAGTTCAGTCACAAATTTAATTAAACCATTATTTTTTTAACAAGCATCATCAGCATAGAAGCATGTCCTTTGGAATGGTGGCCGAAGAATAAAGGGTCATACAAATGTTTAGCATATCTGGGACGTAAATACCTTGCAAAGACCGGCTACAAAATTGCCACGTGAACACTTGTTCTCACTTTCAGGTGACATTGTATATAAGAAGTGGGCAGCATTATCTCCTGTAAATGTAAACAAACTTGCTTGTCTTAGCGATTGGTTGAATAAGAAGTAGGACCGAGTGAACTTGTAGTCTCTAAAGTTTTACATTGTTTTGTTTTTGAGTGCAGTTACGTAACAAAAAAATCTATATTTGGAAATTACACTTTCACGATAAAGAGGTTGCACTACAGTATTTGTATGAGGTGAAATGGAAAATACTATTTATTTTGTTTATCATTTTTACAGTGCAAATATTTATAATAAAAAATAATATAAAGTGAGTACTGTACACGTTGTAGTCTGTGTTGTAATTGAAATCGATATATTTGAAAATGTAGAAAAACACAAAAATTAATAAAATTCAATGGGTATTCTATTGTTTAACAGTGCGCTTAATACTGCTTAATCGTGCTTAATTTTTTAAATCACAATTAATTTTTTTGAGTTAATCATGTGAGTTAACTGCGATTAATTGACAGCCCTAGTTAGTAGTAAAACAAATAAAAGGTCATTAAAGTAGTGATACGATAACTGTAGAAATGTCACTGGTTTGGAAAAAAAATGTTAACTCTCTTTCATTTCCATTATCTAAGTTATCCAACTGGCTTCATGATCACATAATTCTTGCTTAACCTTATTATCCAAAAGTCTTAACTTATTATCCAAAGATATTAACTCACCATATAAAATAATGATCATTGTACTGGTAGAAAAACTGGTAGAAAGACACCAAAACAAGTGAAGAATGAGGCAACATTGCAAGGATGTTTATGGTCCTGAATATTTGGTTTTCTTTTCTTAGTTTTAATAATTCTTGCTTAGCAATGATGTGCATATACTGCAATTATATCTTCACACAGAGTCTTATTTCTCATAATTCTCAGATTAAAAATAGAAAACCAGTTAGTATGAATTGAACAGATTAGGAAACTTTTGTCAGAGTAACTAAGGATTTAGGAGGGTGACGAGGAAGATGTTTGGAGACACTAAGGAAGGGGTTGTGTATTTCTCTGGTTGCATAAAGCTAGAAGTAAAATAGTAGTATTTTCCCCTGTGAATACTATTAGTGTAAAGTCTGGGAATGAGCTCTTCTATGTTTCTTTCCAGGAGATAGAACAATCAAAATAGAAACAGCTACTGAGGAATACATTGCAGTGCTCGTTAGAAAGTGACAGATCTGAGAAAATCTCATTTATAAGACTAACTAAGTGCCTACATCTGAACAATTTGGGTAGCTCTGTATCGAAATATATTCCAACAATGATTAAAGGACTGTAAGAATATACTAGCAATGAGTGTTTTGATATTATTAGTTTGCAATCACCTACAGTTACTTATCTATTCTTAGTTATTTATTACTTATTCAAGTTATATTTAAAGGGCTGATTCTCCACTGCCTGTCAAGTTGTGTGGTCAGCTACATGTATGGAAAATGAGCGCAAAGTATGTGGAAAGTGCTCCCACCAGGGCTAGTGAGTGGAGAGTATGGGAATGTTTCTCACACATTTTATATTCGCTTTGCAATTACCATGCAAAGCATTGGAGGATCAGGTCAAAAGTTTCTATCTATTGCTCTGGGTGTTTTCACAATAATTAACAAATGGAAAATATCACAAGCATAATCAACATAAATAACAAGACCGTTTGCAATTTAATACCATGTATTTTCATACTACGCTGATATTCATCACATTTTATCAGCTCCCCTTAAAAAGAGATGAGCTTTAGCGTGTGTTTCTAAAGATTAGCAGTTCCAGATTCTTGCAGACCAGGAAGTGACTGAGGAAGAATGGGGCTAGAGTCTCATTTACACAAAGTCCCCCTTACATCGCTCTAGCAGTGCAGAAGGGACTGACTCCAAGTGGCTGTCAATTTAATTATAATATTATGTAAATGGCTGTAAATGGCCATGGCATAAATGACATTCTGGCCCAGAGAGTTTCAATGGCTTGCCAAATGTTACCTGTTGTTATGAAAGAGGCTAATGGCTCCCCCATGAAGGATCATTGTTGTAACCCAGGGCAAAAAATTTAACAATGCAATGCTGGTAACTGCACCCTAAGACTCATTAGGAATTTGGGGATGTTAATGGCCAGGCTGCTTCCAGAACAATTCAGTTGTACAGAGGCTTGGATTAGGTATCCCCTGCCCGGGGCTGGAGGTGGAATAGAGATTGTGTTCATCTGGAAGCACTCTGGGAGTGAGAGACAACAGAGCCTCTCTTGGGACAGGGCAAGATGCCAGGCAGGGCCGGCTCCAGGCACCAGCCGAGCAAGTTCATGCTTGGGGCGGCAGATTCTACAGGGCGGCATTCCGCCCAATCCTAGGGCGGCACGGCCGCTTTTTTTGTTTGTTTGTTTGTTTTGTTTGCCGATCCGGCCGCCCTGTAGGGGGCGGTGGTGTGGAGGAGGGGAACGCCCTGCTGGGAGCAGGCTGCGCTCTCCGTCTGCCCCAGCCGGCGCCAGGTCTGTAGCAAGCCTGGCAGGGCAACCCGTGTCCTTCCCTCCCCACCGACCGGAGCGGCGCGGAGACCTCCCGGCAGGCAGCGCAGTGGTTCGGGCCGTGTGGCGAGCGCCCCGCTGAAGCCCTAGCCGCCCCCCTTCTCTCTCTCCCCCCACTAGCCCCCTCCCCCCGCTAGCCGGGGCACGTCTGCAGCGCAGGGAGTCCCCCTGCACCCTGGATCCGGCCGTGCCACAGGGTTTTTTTTTCCCCCCCGTTTTGCCGCTCCGGCCACGCCGCAGGTTTTTTTTTTCTTTTGCTTTGCTGTTCTTTTTGCTTGGGGCGGCAAAAAAGCCAGAGCCGGCCCTGGTGCCAGGCCTGAGATTTTTGCTAACAGGGGTTCTTTGGGTACTATTTGCTACATTCCCTCCTTCCCACCTCCACTTCAGAAAACAGGATTGCACTGGGAAAATATCTGGCTCCTGTGTCACCAATCTCTGCTCCAAATAGGAAATTGTTTTGTGGGGTCCCAGCAATCTGCTACCACTAAAACTAGTCAGGCCTCTCGTCCGGTATTAAACAGATGGTTCTGCTTTTCCACGGTTTGTCGCTCATCTGGTACTCTGACAAACCCAAATGTGGATTAGTTTGTTATCAGACAGGGGGCACACTTTTGAAGAGCATTCTGCTCTGCTCCTGCCAGCATGATTTTGCACACATGGTCACACCAGCAGGGATGGAGTGGCACACTCTTTAAAATGGCGCATGCTGTGCAGCGTGACCACACACACTGTGTGTCTGAGTTCATGCCAGCAGGAGCAGGGTTACACCAGCAGGGGCAGACTCGTGCCATTCCTGGAAATACCAGAATGTCCAGTATTTCAAGAATGTGTGTGTGACCACCATAATTTGAGCCCCAGTCATGAAAACATTTACACATGTGAATAGTTCTTTTGAGTTCAGTTGGACTACTCAAATGCATAAAGACCCTCATGGGCACAAGGGTATGGAAGAGTTACAAAGCAATCTCACAAAAATGGGTGACTGCATGACAAAATGGCAGATAAAATTAATTTGTGATAAGCACAAAGTAATGCACACTGGAAAAAATAATCCCAACTACACATACAAAATGATGGGGTCTAAATTAGCAATTACCGCACAAGAAAGCTATTTTGGTGTCGTGGATAATTCCCTGAAAACACCTGTTCATTGTGCAGTGGCAGTCAAAAAAGCTAACAATGTTAGGAGCCATTAGACCGGATAAATAATGAAACAAAAAATATCATAGTGCCACTATATAAATACATGATACATCCACATCTTGAATACTGCATGCAGTTCTGCTCAACCCAGCTAAAAAAAAGATATATTAGAGTTGGAAAAGGTACAGAGAAAGGCAACAAAAAGTAATCCCATTGACATCAATGATGATGGGTAAGTGGTATTTGGTGAAGTCACTGAGATTAACACATATTGAGTAAAGCAAGCAGGATATATCCCTGTAAGTCCCCTTCCTCACCTCACAATATTTATTTTAAAATTTTGCAGAGTCATCATTGGGGTTGTATGGAATGTAAAGCAGCACAGAATTCTGCCCATACTTTAGAGTAAATTAACCTAGAAGGAAGGATGCTGTGACTTTCAAAGACAATTGTCCACAGAATTGCTTATAAAAACTGGTATCTCAGAGAGTTGAATTTTCCTCCTGAGGGACATCCCTAGTGTGTGTGTGGAAGGTCAGACATTGTCTGAGGATATTGTTTGCCATTTCTCACACCTATATGCGGAGCTATTCACTGCTGGTGCTGCTTGCTGCTATTGCTGAGGGCTGACTGGTAGCATCTGCTGCTCTTGAGCACTATACAGTTCTAATCTTCAATGTCTAAATAATCAGTGCAGAAATTATAATCATTATCAGTAGAGAACTTATGGATCACAATATGTCAGATGGGCGGCTGTATATCTTACGTATTAAAATATTAGATAAATGACAAAATCAAGGGACATCACAAGAGTTAGAAGGGGAAAACTCCATATTATTGCAAGTTGTGGCAAATGGCTCTTTACATACTTCAGCTAAAGGGAAATATTTCAAATGCACCAAAGGAATTTAGAAGCACAACTATCACTGACTTTCTAGGGTAAGGATTTGTGCTCTTAAATCCTTAGATGCTTTTGAAAATCTCCCACTAAATAATTGTTATATACTTGCTGTGATGGGGCAGCCCCGCCCCGCACTAGCCCCAGCGGCGTCAGACCCCAGTAGCTCTGACGGAGGAAGTCCTGCCCCATTCGTACTGGGCATGCTCCAGATGCTCTCTGAGTATAAAAGGAGGAAACTCAGCTCAGTTGGGGCTGACGGCCGCAGGGGAAGGACCTAACTGGGAAGTTCCTGCAGAGGACGAGCCGACACTCTTGAAGCTGCCAGGAACAGAGGCTTCTACAGGCCGGCACGAACCCCTACTGCGGGAGGAACCAGGGAAGGCGACAGATCCGGAGACCCACGGAGAGCCCTGGGATCCATGGGAGACCCCAACTCCCAAGCCGGTAGGAAGCGACCCGGGGGAGTGACGGACTGGTACCTTGACCCCAGTAAGCCTCAGCGTGTTTCGGTAGGACCCCCCCGCTGAGCCAGTAGTAAGGTCCTATGGCCCTGCAACCAGGGGTGGTTATATGGACTCTGGCCATTAGGCTATGCTACCCTGTAACCAGGGGCGGTTATATGGACTCTGGCCACTAGGCCGTGCCACCCTGCAACAAGGGTTTATCATATGGACTCTGGCCGCTAGGCCGTGCTGCCCTGTAACGAGGGGCGTAAACCCTCACACAAGAGTTTATCCTATAGACTCTGGCCACTAGGCCGTGCTGCCCTGTAATGAGGGGCGTAAACCCTCACACAAGGGTTTATCCTATAGACTCTGGCCACTAGGCTGTGCTGCCCTGTAACGAGGGGCGTAAACCCTAATATGTGGTGGAGAATACAGGCAGCGATCCGGGCCTGCTGAAAGGTCCGTGAGAACAGGGTTTAACCGTGGGAACCCCATTAAACCCCAAGATGGAGGCGGAGAAGCTCCTAAAGTGGATGCTGGAACGGTAGCAAGAGCAGGCAGCCCAACAGCAGCAACAACAGATGCAGATGATGCAGCAGAAGGCCAACCAGCAGCAGCTGCTGATATCCCAGCATCAAGAGCACCAGCAGCAGCTCCTCCGGGACTTGGCGATCCAACAGCAGACGCAACAAGAACGCCTGGTGCAGCAGATGGCCACACTATTACACCTGGCAGGAGCCACAGCCCCCGTACCTGCTGGGACCGGACCCAGGGAGAATGTAGGGGCGTTGCCGGTACGCCTCACTAAGATGGGGCCAGAGGACGACCCGGAGGCGTTCCTGGTGACCTTCGAACGGGTGGCGACCGCCGCCAGGTGGCCCCCCGAGCACTGGGCCACTTTACTAGCCCCCTATTTGACGGGACAGGCCCAGGCCGCCTACCATAGCCTCGACCCTTGGGAGGTCCTGGAATACACCCGGGTGAAGGTGGCCGTATTGGACCACACCGGCATTAGCCCGGAGACCTATCGCTAACGCCTCCGCAAAGAACAGTACCTTCCCGGGGCCCGGCCCCGGGCTGTGGCCCAACGGATACGGGACCATTGTTGGAGGTGGTTGAACCCGGAAGGCTTAACCGGACCCCAGGTAGCGGAGATGGTGGCCCTGGAGCAGTTTACCCAGATCCTGCCCCCGGGAGGAAGGGCCTGGGTATGCCGGCATCGACCGGCAACCCTCTCAGCGGCAGTGACCTTGATGGAAGACTACTTATCCGCCGAGGGGACCGAGGCGACACCCCGGGCAGCAGGAAGCTACGGACAAAGGGGCGGACTGGGCAAAGGAAATCCCCAGAGAGCCGGGGCTTGGGAGCCACCATCCGGTGCCCGTCCCGTGACCCCAAAGCTCCCCAGTCCAGAGCCCAGACACAGGGCAGTCCGGGTAACGACCCACAGGGACCCGCTCCCAAGAGAGAGGGAGCCCACCAAGTGGAGGCCCGGGACCCGCCACGGCCCGAGAGGGGTGCTGGGAGTGCGGACAAGAGGGGCACTTTCGGCGGGATTGCCCGTTTATGGACTGCAATTATGGACAAGCCTGGGTCGCCGGAAGAAGGGCCCGTAAGAGAGGACTGGGAAAGCTCGTGGTCCCCGTCCAGGTCGAGGGGATCCTCACCAATGCCCTCGTGGACTCGGGGTGCAGCCAGACCCTCATACGTGAGGGGCTGGTCCCCAACCTCAAACTCTCTGACACCCAGATACATCTACAATGTGTACATGGGGACATCCGCCCTTACCCCTCGGCCTGGGTGAAGATAGAAGTCTGCCACCAGGAGGGGGGCCTTCGCATGGGTGTGGCCCTCAGATTGGCCTACCTGGTAGTCTTGGGACGAGACTGGCCGGGCTTCGGGGAGATTCTCCGGAGGTACCAACCGTCCGACCCACGAACCGACGAGTTGAGGCCCCCACGAGTGGGGCTGCTCGGACACACGCCACGGGATGACCCCGGAGAAGGGACATCGGCACCGGGAGAGCCCCCCGCGACCAACCCCCCTGTAAGGCCCCGGTCAGTCGAGGATGCTCAAATGGAACTGGAACAGGATGTGGACTTTGTGGAAGAACAGAGAGAGGACCCAATCCTAAGTAGGGCCTGGGAGCAGGCCACCAGCCTCGGTCCCGATGAAGGCTCGACTCCTGGGCCCCCACAGGGTCCACGCTTTGAGATATGGCAAGATCACCTGTATCGGGTAGTGCAGGAACCGCAGGCCGTCAGCTATTGGTCCCTCAGAGGCTGCGACAAAGCCTCCTCTGTCTAGCCCATGCTAACCCCTGGGCTGGGCACCTGGAGCGGGAGAAGACCCTCCAGAGGATAGCTCGTCGGTTCTTCTGGCCTGGCATACACGGGGAGGTGCGAGACTACTGCGCGTCTTGCCCGGAATGCCAACTGGCGGGACCAAAAGGTGTGGCCTGGGTACCCCTGATCCCTATGCCAGTCGTCAGCATACCCTTTGAAAGGATTGGAATGGACCTGGTTGGACCCCTGGACAGAAGTAAGACAGGAAACTGCTTCATCCTAGTGGTAGTGGACTACACGACATGTTACCCTGAAGCCGTACCCCTGAGGACAGCCACAGCGCTGGCGATCGCTACCGAACTAGTGAAGATTTTTGCTAGAGTCGGGATACCGGCGAAAATCCTGACGGATCAGGGCACGAACGTGTCCTCTAAACTGATAGCGGAATTGTGCCACCTCCTCCATATACAAACCCTCCGGACGTCTGTCTATCATCTCCAGACAGACGGCCTGGTGGAATGTTTCAACGGTACACTCAAATCCATGTTAAGGAAGTTCGTGGAGGAGGACCCTACGCATTGGGACACCCTGTTGCCAGCCCTGCTGTTCGCCATCAGGGAGGTACCCCAGGCATCGACGGGTTTTTCACCCTTTGAACTCCTGTATTGCAGGCAGCCCCGGGGGATCCTTGACCTCCTGAAGGAGGAATGGGAAGCCCAGGAGACCCGAGTCCTCGGGACCACCCAATACATGTTGCAACTCCGAGAACAGCTAAGAACGCTAGGTGCGTTCGTCCGGGAGAACCTGATACGGGCACAAGCGAACCAAGAACGCCTCTACAACCAAGGAACTAGGGGACGGAGTTTCGGCCCCGGGGATCGGGTGTTGCTTTTGTTGCCATCGGCCGAATCAAAACTGCTAGCCAAATGGCAGGGACCCTACGAGGTAATCCGGAGGATTGGACCAGTAGACTACGAGGTCCGGCTACCGGGGCGACACGTGCATATACCATGTAAATCTTCTGAAGGCCTGGAAGATCAGGGAAGCCCTGTTCATCGGCCCATCCACCCCGGAATCAGAACTCGGACCCCTAGTAGGGGACCCCCGGGACCCGAGGCCAGTGACATTAGGGGTGGGCCTCGCCCCTATACAGAGAGATCAAATACAGCAATTGACAAGGGAGTTTCCCGACGTTTTATCTGCCCACCCTGGACGAACTGCCCTGACGAGTCATCATATAGCAACCACTCCAGGTCAGAAGGTAAGAGACCACCACCGGCCGTTACCCCAGAAGATGTGGGACACCGTCCGAAAGGAGCTGGAGACAATGCTGGAGATGGGGGTTGTGGAGGAATCAAAGAGCGAGTTGCACAGCCCCATCGTCTTAGTCCCAAAGCCTGACGGGACTACCCGTTTTTGTATTGACTTCCGAAAAGTCAATGCCATCTCCCACTTCGATGCATATCCGATGCCGCGGGTGAACGAATTGTTGGAGTGGCTCGGGGGAGCGAGGTACTTACCAACCTTAGACCTAACCAAGGGATACTGGCAGATCCCCCTCACCCCAAACTCCCGGGAGAAGACTGCCTTCGCAACACCGTTCGGCCTCTTCCAATTTATAACGATGCCGTTCGGGCTACACAGAGCCGCGGCTATGTTTCAGCGGTTGATGAATAAGGTCTTACAGCCCCACGACCAGTATGCGGCAGCGTATATAGACGACATCGTAGTTTATAGCGACAACTGGGAGGACCACCTACGCCGTCTGGCCAGGGTGTTGCAGGCCCTTAGATCAACCAGCCTTACAGCCAACCCGGCGAAGTGTCACCTCGGGCAAGAGGAGGTAACCTACCTCGGATATATGGTAGGGGGTGGGAAACTGACGTCTCTAATCAGCAAAGTGCAAGCCCTCAGAGAAGTACCCGTCCCCAAGACGAAGAAGCAAGTGCGCCAGTTTTTGGGCCTAGCTGGATATTACCGCCGTTTCGTGCCAGACTTTGCATCCATAGCCGCCCCCCTGTCGGGCCTTACAAAGAACTCAGAGCCTCGACAAGTGCAGTGGTCGGAAGAGTGCAATAAAGCTTTCGAAGCTCTGAAAGAACGACTCACTCATGAACCGGTCCTGCGACACCCAGTTTTTTCAAAAGAATTTATACTTCAGACAGATGCCTCGGAAGTAGGCCTGGGAGCCGTCCTGTCCCAGGAGTTGGACGGGGAAGAACACCCGATACTGTATTTAAGCCGTAAACTGTTCCTCCGGGAACAACAGTACTCCACAATAGAGAAAGAGGCTCTGGCAGTGAGATGGGCCATTGATGCCCTACGTTATTATCTGTTAGGGAATAACTTCAGGCTGATCACAGACCATGCCCCCTTACAATGGATAAATAGTATGAAGGACGCGAACCCCCGGATACTACGTTGGTACCTCTCGCTGCAACCCTATGACTTCCGCATATTTCATCGCCCGGGTAAGGCGCACGTTAACGCGGACTTCTTTTCCAGACAGGGGGAGGAGGGGGCGGACCAACCAGAGGGATCCCTCTTAAGGGGGAGGGTGTGTGACAGGGCAGCCCCGCCCCGCACTAGCCCCAGCGGCGTCAGACCAGTAGCTCTGACGGAGGAAGTCCTGCCCCATTTGTACTGGGCATGCTCCAGATGCTCACTGAGTATAAAAGGAGGGAACTCAGCTCAGTCCGGGCTGGCGGCCGCAGGGGAAGGACCTAACTGGGAAGCTCCTGCAGAGGACCAGCCAACGCTCTTGAAGCTGCCAGGAACAGAGGCTTCTACAGGCCGGCACGAACCCCTACTGCGGGAGGAACCAGGGGAGGTGACGGATCCGGAGACCCGCGGAGAACCCTGGGATCCAAGGGAGACCCCAACTCCCAAGCCGGTAGGAAGCGACCCGGGGGAGGTGACGGACTGGTACCTTGATCCCTGTAAGCCTCAGCGTATTTCGGTAGGACCCCCCCGCTGAGCCAGTAGTAAGGTCCTATGGCCCTGCAACCAGGGGCTGTTATATGGACTCTGGCCACTAGGCCATGCTACCCTGTAACCAGGGGCGGTTATATGGACTCTGGCCACTAGGCCATGCTACCCTGCGACAAGGGTTTATCATATGGACTCTGGCCGCTAGGCCGTGCTATCCTGTAACCAGGGGCGGTTATATGGACTCCGGCCACTAGGCCGTGCTACCCTGCAATAAGGGTTTATCATATGGACTCTGGCCACTAGGTCGTGCTACCCTGTAACAAGGGGCAGTTATATGGACTCTGGCCACTAGGCCGTGCTACCCTGTAACCAGGGACGGTTATATGGACTCTGGCCGCTAGGCCGTGCTGCCCTGTAACGAGGGGCGTAAACCCTCACACTTGCTAATAGTGAACTCTTCATATAATAATTTCTCTTTGTAAAACATGCCACTTTTACTTTGAAGTAACACAATGTAATGATTTATTCATATAAATAGCCCCATAATCTTGTGATATATTTCTAGCATAGCTATAGCTGAATAATTATACTGTTATAGCTATACTGAAATAAGCTCCCTATGTGGACACACTATTCTGGAATAAAAATTATTCCAGAATAATTATTCTACTATATCTACGCTGGTCAATTTCCCTGTATATACAAGCCATAAATCACTTTTGATAAACTGGGGCCTAAACTTGCATCCTTTATTGTCACAAGTATCTCCTTTGACTACCATGGGACTTCCTGTGTGAGTATAGCCTAAGGATTAGACCCATAAAGCCTGAATCTGAGAGAGTATGATCACCCTCAATTCCCACTGACTGTTGTTGGATCCCAGCACCCTGCTGGATCACACCCCTTATTTGTACCACAATACTTGTTCAGTACATAAATGTATCTAACTATGTTATTAGTCAACTGACACCATAATTAGTAAGCAAATAAAAAAAAACATTTGAAATGAAATATGGAAGTATGGCAATCATTTTAATGTTTAGGATTTTAGCATAGTTGTATTCCTGTTTCTATTGCCAAGTGTATTTACCTTAACTTTGTAAATGTGCTGTCATATCTCAGTGCAACAACCTAGTGAAATAAACATGCAACAACATAAGGAGTGTGATTTTTGTGACGTGTTTTTCACTGCTACCATCTGTGTTTTTTATTTTCCGTAAATCAGCTATTCAGTTCTATTACACTGCAGACATGACATTTTGTGAAACTGCTTCATGATTCTGTTAAATAGGAACAACTGGTAGCCAAGAAAATTAACTGGCCAATTTACAACTAGTGGCTTAGATGACAAAAACATAAACTGACTGAGCAGAAATGAAAACAACTGCAATGTAAAGTAGCTACAGCAATTTTCAGTACTTCAGCAACACAGAAACTGTGAGGGAAAACTTTTATATTACAGGAATTGAAACAAATAATAGAACAGCATCATTTTAAATCTGCAAGTACATTTGATTACAAAATGTAGATAGGTATAAATGGAATCTCATCCAGACGTAAGAGAAGTCAGCATTACAAAAAAACCCCACTGTCCTGTGATGGATTTCTAGGGACCCTTTTATAAAGTGGCTAAAAATGTTCACAGATTTTTGAACCAAGGAGATGATGCAAAGAAAAGTGGTTCCAAGGGGAGGGTAATACAGGTGAGACACCCATAGCAGCAGCATAGCCATGTGATAGGTATAGAATCATAAGAACAGCCATAGTGGATCAGACCAATGGTCCATCTAGCCCAGCATCCGGTCTTCTGACAGTGGCCACTACCAGAGCTTCAGAGAGAGTATACAGAACAGGGCAACTTTGGAGAGAACCTTCTATCTTCTCCTCCCAGCTTCTAGCAGTTTGAGGTTTTAGGTTGCCCTGAGCATCAGGTTACATCCCTGACTAGGGTGACCATATTTCCCAAGAGGAAAATGGGACATTGAATAAGGTTGGCCTGAGCCCTCCCCGTGCCCTGCCGCAGTCCTGGCTCGAGCTTCTT
The DNA here is from genome assembly GCF_002925995.2 of Terrapene triunguis. Lineage (NCBI taxonomy): Eukaryota > Metazoa > Chordata > Testudines > Emydidae > Terrapene > Terrapene triunguis. The sequence continues at coordinate 14,796,503 of NW_020664409.1, forward strand.
GCCTGAGTCCCCCTGTGCAGGGCTGGCATGAGTGACTCACCCAAGCCTCCCCCCCAGCACAGAGCTGGGGCTGGCATTACTGCTCACCCAAAACCTGCCTGCCCCCCAGCGCGGGGCTGGTGGTGGCGTCACTGCACCTGAGCCCTGCCTGCCCCCTGTGCAGGGCTGGGGCTGCCGTCTCTGCTCACCCAAACCCTGCCTGCACCCCCACCCCGAGACCTGCCTCCCCCCCTGCATGGGACTGGCATTGTCACTCGCCCCACATTCCTCTGTATCCCACTTTTTTGACAAAACTGGGCATTTGTCCCGTTTGCTCTTGCCAAATGATCGACTTGGCAAGAACAAATGGGACAAATGCTGGCTTTTGCCAGAAAAGTCGGGACGGCCGGGACAGGGTTTAAAAAAGGACTGTCCCGGCCAAAACGGGATGTATAGTCACCCAATCCCTGACCCTCTGTGCTAATAACCATTGATGGACCTATCCTCCACAAACATATCTAGTTCTTTTTTTTGGCGATCATAACATCCCATGGCAATGTGATCCACAGGTTAATTGTGAGTTGTGTGAAAAAGTATTTCCTCGTTTGTATTAAACCTACTGCCTATTAATTTCATCAGGTGACGCTTAGTTTTTGTATTCTGGGAAAGGATAAATTACACTTCTCCATTCAGCTTTTCTACACTAATCATGATTTTATGACCTCTGTCATATCTCCCCTTAGTCTTCTCTTTTCTAAGCTGAACAGCCCTTCCAGTTTTTAGTTTCTTCTTGTATGGGAGCCATTCCATACCCTTGATCATCTTTGTTGCCCTTCTCTGAACTTTTTCCAGTTCCACGGCCAACCAAAAATACTGTCTCAAGAGCTTACTTTATATAGGGTAAAATGGATTTATTTGGGTTTAGACCCCATTGGGAGTTGGGCATCTGAGTGCTATAGACAAGCACACTTCTGTGAGCTGTTTTCAGGTAAACCTGCAGCTTTGGGGCAAGTTATTCAGACCCTGGGTCTGTGTTGGAGCAGACGGGAGTGTCTGGCTCAGCAAGACAGGGTGCTGGAGTCCTGAGCTGGCAGGGAAAACAGGAATAGAAGTAGTCTTGGTACATTAGGTGGCAGCTCCCAAGGGGGTTTCTGTGATCCAACCCGTCACACCACGTAGGCTGATGAATGAAAAAGTATTTATACTGCTACAATTTGTATTATATTTTAAATACTCTTCCATAAAACTTGTACCTATAGATAGTGAAACATCTGATTCTGTTCTCCCAACTACCTTGTTGTTTTTTTCAAGAAATGGCATATTTTTGTAAATATTATTTTAGTCAGGCTTGTCTGATTTTTCAAAGAAAAAGGGTTTTGATCCTGGAAACATAGGTTCTAATTTCATTCTGAAAATAGAAACTTTATTGTAAAAAGTAAAAAAGGGAAATGAAGAAAGCATCAATGTTCTTGTTATACCTGTTAGTTCTATAGTAGTCTGATAGAAAACAATCTAGAAGCCTGGAGGACAAGGTAAATGGGTGGAGTCATTGGTGGTTGGAGAGAAGAGCATGGCTAGTGGGTGCAATCAACTGGCATTGGATGTTGAAAAGAGGGGAGTGGGTGAAGTTTTGAACAGACGTGTTGTTTGCTAGCCTCTTAAAACTTCTGAAAGGAGATCGAGACTGGCTAACATGGTCCTAGATAAATCTCTTATTTTTCAGTCTTCACAATGTTGAATTCATTAGCTGGTCATTTCTCATTCTAACTGTAGTAAATGAAAAGTTTATGATCAATAAACCAATGATTAATGTTTAGTGGTGACCAAATATCGGCCTATATTTCCATGCCTGTAATTGAAGGAAGTAGTAGGAAACAAGTGATTGAACAGATTGAAGCAATGAAAATAGATAATATTTTTGAATCACTAAAACTATTTACAGATGTATCAAACGCTCCTATTTCACAATTGGAACCCATGACCTTTGTGAGGCTAATGTGGATTATGCTATTTTCTTTGAGGCGGGGGAGAGGTTTGTGGTCAAGGACATAGATCACCAACTATGGTTTTTCCCTTCCTTCATCTGCTATCAGTGGGGACCTTTTCCTGTCCCAAGGTAGGAGTTCAGGAACTACAGCTATCCCTGAGGGAAGTGTGATATTCACCCAGTTCCTCATACCTAATCCTTAAATACATCATGTATTTCACCAGTCTGTGCACCAAAGAACACTCTCCCACCATAGAATTCTAGCCCTTTTACTTCAGGGATTCAATTTTATTTAAAAGATATCATTCAAAATAAAACAGTTCAACAAAAGTTCAACATATCAATCATATCTTTTCCCCTACAGTATTACATTCTGCCGCCCCATATGCGGAGGAGTCAAAGTGAACCTCACTGCATCCTTCTCCTTCCTAGTCTGCTCCCTGCAGGATTGCACTTCACAGACCATCTGCCTGGGAGTCACTTCTGAACTGGGTTCTTTCCCCTGACCAAGAACTCTCTTTTTTACAGCTCTCACTAGCAACTGAGCTCTTGCTGGTTGTTATGAGGACCAGGTGATCTTCCAGCAATCACGTGATTCCCAGCTTCACAGCATCATCTGGGAGGGAGCTGATTAGCCACAGGTAGTATTGGGCCCAATTCCCCTTAAATTCAGCCACTCTTTGATGGGGGGACTGTAGCCAAACGGTTTCTATCTGCAGAACACGTGAAGTGAGTATAATGCTTCTAAATTTCTGCAACACTTCAAAGTCAAAAATTGGTCCTTATATAGACATGAAGTCCCTCAAAAATTTTATAAATACATTTCTAACACTAACCACTTCTTTTTTTTTCTCACTCTGACATATTACTAATGTTCTTTTTTCTCTTGTTTCATTCACTTATAGGCTCAGTGCTTTTTATTCTGCTTTGCAGCAGTCTCACCACTGCCACCAACTGCAGCAAAGAGTTAAGAATTAAGAAGAATTATATGAGAAAAGATAGTGAAGCAAAGATGCTAAAGTTTGACAGTTTGCAATTCCACACCCAATGAAATCTCTGCAAAAGCTTTAGTGTCCCATGGATATCAAATACTTCCCTACCCATTAAACTCTTGTGCATAAATCCGACATGATCAGCTACTATATCTGTCTATATCAGTCTAGATACTTATATGACACTCATTACCATAGTAAGGTGCTAATGCAATGCCTACTGAAAGCAGTGAAAGTCTTCACTGGATGCTGGATCAGGGACTGTCTGAGCAAATTATAAAATACAGTTCATCACGTTACAGATGACCTGCTCCTGATGGGGGGAGTTATCCCCTGTTGTATTGAACTGGGTAAAATGATTGCATCAGCTACACCTCAAAGGTGAACTTTGCTTTGTAGAGCCCTTATCCCAAGACCTCTCATTCCGATGAGGGGGGATCCACGGTGGGAAGCTCATCATCACAGTACCACCGAAAACCCTTCCCCTCATCAGCTACTCTTTACTAACCTCAGCTACAAAAGACATTTTATAGAAGAAGATACCGGTTCCTGCAGTCAGATGCTGATACCAATGCATCTTCATAAGTTATTAGCAGTTAAAACCAATCCCAGCCAAGAGGTCAGGTCAATGGCCTTATGGAGTATCACAGAACTGGAAGTGCTACATACTTGTAGAACTCTCTCAAGCACAAGATTTAATTAAGTGGTGTCTCTTTTTCTTGAAGAACAGTAAACAGTCTGGAAGTGTTTCTTCACTTCAGTTACCTTGCTCTCTTAGTCACTTGTGCAATTTATTTTACTGACTTTAATCGCTCTGTGAAATCACATTAACTATCCAACAGCTTTAAAAGCTAACACTCCGAAACACTGTAGCATATTTTAAATTATAATTCTCCTACTTTCAATTTGACTCTTCAAATTAAGTTGTAAGATCTTTGGGCAGGCACCTTGCCTTCCTATGGGTGTATATAGTGCCCAGGGGTGGGGTGGGGGGCTAAAACTGATTAGGGCTATTGGGTGCCACCATAGTAGAAATAACAACTTTTTAAAAAAGTCATTCACCTCCTGGTCTAGTGATAAACTTCCATTGCTGAAGCAACACCTTTCAGTTACTATCACCTAGCAACACCGTCCTCTCACATTAGTTTGTTCTTGTTTAATACCCTTAACATTTAAAGGGACCCCAGTCCATGACTAGGGCTCCTAGGTGCAGTGATAATACAAATAATATATAATACTAATAACATGATGAATTAATAAGTTAGGTGCACATATAATCCGCAGTATGAGATTGTGGATCTTTGTCCTGGTCTAGTGGCTGGTCAATAGATGAGATTAACAACTGCAATGGCTGGCAGTGAGAGGAGCTCAAACAGCAGAGGCTCATTTACTGTGAGAAGGCCTGGGTTCACTCTACACTTTGGCCTCAAGCAGGGCCAGTTACACAGGCATTTGTATAATGTAAATATTTACTGTATGTATAACATAGGTGCATGCAGCTACATTGATGCCATTGTGTGTGGTTCATTTTGAAAATCTGGCCTTGTGGACCAAATTCTAAGGAGAGTTATGGAGCCATGTGAGGACCTATTGTAGCAGAGACTGTGTGCACCGGGAAAGGTCCAGAGAAGGAGCAAACATACTCAGGAGGATTCTGCACCCCCTGTATTCCATGGATATCATATCTGCAAGGGGTCTGTGCCAAGGAATATAGAGGGAGAAATGGTTGTGTTACCTACGTATGAGGGTCCATGCACACGCTCACATATTGAAAAACCTCACTTAGGAAAGGAGCAAGGTGTTGTTTCCATTGCTCCCCAGATTTGCAGCACCATCCATTAGTGAGCTAGGTACCTGGGTGCTCTATCCCAGCTGCACTTATTATGGCAGAAAATTCCTTCCCTATAACCTTCTAGGTGCAAGACTTTTTTCATGATCACAGAGCTCTTTTACTCAGGCCTTGATTCCTTTTTCAGGACCAGGCCATTTATGATGACAGGAATTTGCATTGTAAAGTGCTCAGTATTGTACATGGCTCCTGTTCACTAAAAGATCATATTATTGGTTTGTTGATAAGGCAGAATTAGGAAAGAAAAGAAATTTTGTGGGAGGAGGCCATCTAGTGATCTGACATATATTTGCATGCTTGACTGTTTGCTACTGAATAACTCAGCTAGACAGCTAGTTAGATAGAGAATGGTTTCCCTAATTTAAAGTGATTGGTGAAGCAAGGGGAAGAAGCCGTCACCATGGTTTGCTGTAAACTAGAAGATTTATGAACTCAGGTTTTGATAAGTTTACCCAGCAATAACATCAGTGATTTGTCTGGAATTTATTGCTTCATTCTCAAGACAGCCACTTGTGACTGTGTATTACCTGGGTGTAATGATTATTTTTACCTATTTTCCATCTGTACTTACAGAGTATCTCACTTCTTAGGTATGTATTGTACCTGCTCTTATCACTAAACTCTACAATTTGCTTATATAAAAATCAATTAAAATTCATAAAGTGTTTAATTCAAATTTAAACTAATAGTTTAAACTAATAGTCTCATGGCAGCTGCAGTAGCCGCTAGTGTAATGATGCTGGTAGTGGCAGAAGCTGCTTTTTGAACTACATGAATATTCAGTGTTCCAGTAACTTTGAAGTTGTAATGCTAATCTTTTTGAAGTTCAGTTGAAAGCATGACAACTAGGGTGACCAGACAGCAAGTGTGAAAAATCAGGACGGGGGTGGGGGGTAATAGGCGCCTATATAAGACAAAGCCCCAAATATCGGGACTGTCCCTATAAAATCGGGACATCTGGTCACCCTAATGACAGCTCTCCATCCTGATGTTTGACATTGGCAAGTTGCATATTTATGCCATGTCTCAGCCTGATGGAAGCTAGAATAGTCATTCTACAGCATAATCACCCCCAAACTAGAGTTTATAACAAATACCATCAGATCCACAGCTATAGCAACCCTCCCAGATACAGCAACAATAAATGATTTGAACATATGGTCACTGTCATAATCTGCTGTTGCATTATATACCATTCGGAGAGAAATGCTAGATAAAGACAATATAAAATAGAAATAGAAAACAAGGGAGTATTAAAACGTTTGAGTTTGGAATTATGCTGTGTTCAAGAAGTACTCAGCATCTCTCTAGATTTTTCCCTCACGACTATCTCCACAGTGACAAAGTCAGCTATAATGGCTCATAACACGCCTTCAGATGTAAAATCCTCCTAGGTGTTGATTCCTATTCAAATTTCCCCTGAAACAAAGTACTTATATTGTCAACTACTTAAGTCTAATCTGTGCAACATTAGAGGAATCACACTTGCATTTTGGAAGAGATAAACAAAGATTTATCAATAAGTCTCAGTTTTCTCTCACTGAGATATGCCTTAATGAGCATACATGTACATTAGTGAGAGTTGTCAGTGCACCTTGAGGAGCAATATGTCCATAGATATGCTGGTCTGTAGTTATGAAAAAATGTTCAAAATTTTATGGGAAGCCAATATACAGAGCTGAGGACAGGTCTGATGTGCTCACTGTAGCATGTGTTACTGAGGAGGCATGCTATAGCATTCTATTCTAGTTGAAGTATTGAAGGTTTCATGCCCAATTTTATGCATTACTGTAGTCCAACCTAGAGGTTACAAAAAGCATGAATAACAAAGCCAGTTTTTTGTCTTCCAGGATGAGATGAAGTCTTCTAGCCAAGAGGAGAGGGTATTGTTGCTATGTGAGAGCTCAGTGTTAGTTATGAATCGAAGAGTAACCCTAAACTATGGACTAAGTTGATCAGTTCTCCTAGTAGTTCCCTGTAGATGTTGAAAAGGACTAGAGAGAGAATTGGTACTTGTGGAACTCCGTAAGTGAGGGGTCTGGTAGTGAAGGTGCAGTTTCCCATCACTACTCATTGAGTGCATCCCTCCAGGAAGGACTCAAATGATTTTAGTACAATCTTCCACCCCTCTCAGTGAGACAGCAGAATCTCATGGTTAACAGTGTCAAATATTGCAGAGAGGCCCAGGAGGATGAGACGTTCTCTGTCCTGGATTCATTGATAGGAAAAGATCATCCATCAATGCCACTAAGACAGTTTCATTTCCACATCCTGGCCTGAATGGCCAGGTCCAGCATGTTACCTTCTGTTAGATGAGCTTATAGTCAACATTTGGTTATCTTCTCTATGAGCTTACTCAGGAATGGTAAATTCAGTTCTTGGCATCAGTTGGCTAGAACCAATGTATCCAAAATGGGTTTCTTCAGTGTTGGTCAGAGTATTACATCTTTGAAGGAGGAAGGTTAAGATTCATTCTCTGAATGATGCATTGACTATTTTGGTTAGGAATTGTACCAGTTATTCATGATTCTCTTTCTCAAGCCAATTAGGGCCTGCATCAGATTCATGAGTCACAGACTGGGACCCCATTAGGGATTCCAGAACTTGATAAGTGAACGGAATGCTGGGAATGCAGAGCTACTGTTGGTTGTCGGGTATAGGCAGCACGGATGCATGCTGTCTGAGATGGCTTCCTGAACATGCGTGATTATTTCAGCAAAGTGGAATGATAGTTCTTCACAGCACTTGGGGATTTGGCTCTGATGCAGGTTGAAGGCATTCAGGACTGATGTTGAAACAGTTCCTGCTCCTGAAGAATACAACAAGCAAACTTGCATTTCATTAGTATATTAGCTGTGCTGTTTTTTTGAAAATGGACAATTAAAGTTGTGACCTTAAACCAGTTTTAGCCATGAAAATTCAGCATTAGTCTAAAGCTTTTGGAGCATTTTAAATTTTTTCAAGTCGCTTTCTATCTGTCTTAGGGTTACATGTAGTAACTGAGTACCTCACCATCTTTAATGCGGTATCCTCACAACACTCTTGTGGGAACTGAGGCACAGAGAAATTAAGTGACTTGTCCAAGGTCACACAGGAAGTCTGTGACAGAGCAGAAAATTAAATTCAGGTATCCCGGGTCCCAGGGCAGCACCCTGACCACAGACTGGACCTCATCTGGACAACTCCAGTACATTCTTTGGAGGAGCATATAACTAGCAATAAACAGTCCATGACTCATGCTTTTACCCTGAGCTAAGGTACTGATTGGCCATGTTAAATTTCCTGACTTTTGTCTATTTATATTATTTTATGTAATGTATTTGCAGGTGTGCTGTATCCACAATGGCACAATAAAAAACTGGTAAGTAATTGCCTTTTCTTTTATTACTATTCAAAAGAAGTTAGTTTGGCTCAAACACTCTTGGTAACCACACTGTTTGGGTTTTAAAAAAATAGTAACCTTTCTTACAGAAACGTAGTAGTAATTGTATTTGCCACGCAGAAGAAATACAAATGGGCAGAAGACACCCTGTAATCTTGGAATGGAAGGAAAATTTGACCACACACATACTAGTAGCTCAGATAGAACAAATTCATTTTCAGTTAGTAGACATGGTAACAGGAAAAACTAACATAGTTGTGGTGATAAATATTTTTTGTAGAAAACTGAATAAATATTTGCTCAGTGTTTACTTTTTTCTTTTCTTTACTTTGTTCTCTTTCTGTTAGAAGTGATACATTATTAGGAATTAACGGAAGCCCACCTTCAGCAATGTAATTGCTATATCTTCAATGGAAATATAATTATACACAAAGAAAACCTTTATTTCACCTCATTGCACAACCCAAAGAGAGTGAATTCTTCAATTTGACTCTGAAGCTGTTCTTAAAGAAATAAATTGAAGACTATATTATTGCCTATTACAAGCCATGAAATCCTTCGGAGTGAGTTGTAACAATTCACCAAAAATTAATACCAGTATACAAAGCATATGATTATTTATCATACAAAAAAACAGATCTAATCTTGCTTCTCTTTAGTAATTGAAAATCCACTGAAGTTGGTAATAGCAAGCATGCAGAATAACTTTTTAAGGAAAGGTAATTCTGCATAGTATTCAGCTTATTACCATAAATTACCCTTAAACCTCCCTGATTAATGAAATAAAAATTCCATTTTCCTTTTGTTGACAATTTCTTTGGGGGGAGATGGGAAGTCTCTTTGTCATGCTGAAAATTTTCTTTCAAAAGTTTGCTAAACAAAATTGGCAGTGACACTGCTGTGATTATTACAGTCAAGGTTCTTATTTTTAATATTTTCTTCCTGACAGATTTATTTCTTCCTAAATCAAAAAAATTCCTTCTTAGAATAAAAAATATATAGCTTTCTTATATTTCCTGATTCTGAAAATTACTAGGTGCCAAGCTGTGAACATAAGGAAATTGAAGACCCTTGAGGGTGACCTTAAGAACCACAAAGGTGGGGAATTGTGATATAGTGGTTTAGGCAATTTCATTGCAGCTGCTTGGCTCTGGAAAAATGAGAAATGGGTTTTCTATTACTAAATATAATGAATTTCTTTTCTGTCCTGTCACAAATTGTCAAACTTCATTAAAGAGAAAAAAGATGTGGTACATACATATATAAAAGGGTAGTATGAATATACATATTTTAAAGTGGAGAATGGCTGCTTATTCGTACATGTGTAGTCTTTGTCTCTTGGTATGTGACCTGCAGCAAATATTTTTAGAATTCTTTTAAAAAAATATTTCAAAATTTACACATATATATATATATATATATATACACACACACAAACACACACACACACACATCAAGATAACCAGAAACAATTCATTACTATAAAAAAAATATGGTGACACTTTGTTCCATGGCATAAATACAGCACTATGGATTCAGTTCAGCAATGCATTCAAACTCAAGTTCCAGGCACTGTTGAAGGAGACCTAAACACTGCAGAGGAGACTTGTATTTTATTTTTTTCTAGCTATGCCTTCTCCCCACTCCACATTTCTCCCTTGCCTCTTCCATCTGCCCTTGTTCTTCATAATTGTGCAGTTCATCTGGTGATTTAGCCATCCTGCATACCTGCAAGAAGCTGGTCCTTTCTTCTCCCTCAGTTGCTGTGACAAATAGGGGGGTGATTGTTAATAATTTTTGACACTGTATCTGTCACTATCATGGTGTCTGTTAGGGGAGAAAGTAATTTAAAGGACTTACCGGTACTCCAGAGTCCTGTGGAGGGGGCGGGGCCTCAACCAGAAGAGGCGTGGCCTCTACCGGAAGAGGTGGGGCCTTTAAATCCCGGGGCTTTTAAATCAGGATTTAAAGGGCTCGGGGATCCGGCTGAAGCTAGGAGCCCCAGGCCCTTTAAATCACCCCCGGAGCTACCAGCTGCAGAGGCGGTTGGGAGCCCTGGAGTTTGGGCAGGGGTAAAAGTAATTTACATTTCTTACCCATATGGTCCAATCGCAAGCAACCCACCTCTCCTACCTACTTCATGGATCCCTCCCATTGCATGACATAGATATAGAAAATAAAGCTGCTACTACTACTAAAAATACTGTCTGTAATAAAACTTTAATATTGGAATAAGCCTGAAAAACTCACTGTCACATTTTTCTCCATGTCTTCCCTCCTCCTCCAGCCAGGTTGCCGCCGATGCTAGGCCGTGCTTTCCCCCTGCCTGGCACTCAGCAGCGGCTGCCGGGGCTCCCCTCTAGCCAGGGCCGGCTCTAGCACCAGCAAAACAAGCTGGTGCTTGGGGCGGCATATTTTTAGGGGCGGCATGGCCAGCGCCAGAATGCCGCCCCTGCCACCCCTAAAAATGTGCCCCGGCTGCCCTAGCTCACCTCCGCTGCTGCCGCTCGCGTGCCACGGCGCGCGAAACAGCTGATTCGCGCGCCGCTGCTCCCCCTCCCTCCCAAGCTCTCAAACCTGGGAGGGAGGGAGGGGGAGACTCTGAGTGGCCGCGGCGCGCGCGCCGCTTCTTCCCCTCCCTCCTAGGTTTGAGAGCCTGGGGGAGGAGGCAGGGCTGGGGATTTGGGGAAGGGGCGGAGTTGAGGCGGGGCCAGGGGTGGGGTAAGAAAAAACCGGGGGGGGGGGGGGA